>NC_132798.1:43777468-44377468 GCF_048594095.1 Paramormyrops kingsleyae
CGCCCCCTATTGATGAAATGGGGCCAGCTTTATAACTAGTCCCCAGAATGGCGCTGGGAGGAAGGATTTCAAATTTGGTTAAGATTGGTTAAAGCAGAGCCAAGTTATAGCAATCAGACTGAAACTGGCCAAATTTATGCAAAGTTTGGGCGTGGCTGAAGACCGTATGATACAGAAATTTCATGATTATTTTTGTAAGTCTTGATCAGCTCAGAGAACTGATTGGTTTGACACCTCATTTGTCTGATTGGGACAGACGGGGTAGGACTTGAAGGCAGAGGTCAGTTTTGCAAATTATGCAAATTAGCAAAAAATCTAAGTAGGCGGAGCTTCATAGTCCAAATGGCAAGTTGGTAGAGCAATGCTGTCTGTATCAGCAGAAAAAAAAATTTCAATTGTAGGACTAATAGGACAGGAGATATGGACTGAAACGCGTTGAGGGGCCCTAGAGCGCCCCCATCTGGCTGACAGGACTGAGTCAGAGAATCTGAGTAGCGGGTAGGAATTGACATCATCTTACCAAGTTTGGTTGGTCTAGCTCTTACGGTTTAGGCTGTACATTCAGTTTTACGGCAGGAAAAAAATAATAATAAACTAGAAACTGCAGGCAGTTACTGAAGGGTCCAAAGGGTATGACAAGTAGGACAGGTAGGACAGGTAGGACAACAGATGGTTTGAGTAGAAGGTAGAAATCAGGATGGAGATTGTTGAGTGTCCGTCTAACAGGTCAGGAAATGTAGGACAGAATGTAGGACCCTGTGGTGTAGTGCCTGAACCTGACTGAATGCAATGTTTTGGTGAGATAGTCTGAGTAGTAGGTAGAAATCAGGATATAGACTAGTTAGTATCGGTCTAACAGGTCAGCAAATGCAGGACAGAATGTAGAACCCTGTGGTGGAGTGCCTTAGCCTGACTTAATACATGTTTTGGGTCAGATGGCCTGACTAGTTGGTAGATTTAGGGACCTTCATACCTGGTCTGGTAAGTGTAGATATTACATAGTTGCTTTTTTATACTGCCTGTGTAAACATAGGCTGTGTTGCATATTCTTAACAAAGTGCTGAGTTGCGGGAGTGTGACATGTAACAGCAGTAATATCATGCTGTATGCTATTCTAGGATGTATATTTAGACAGGAGAAAGGCTAAAAGTATTGAAGGCATTATTGAAATGGAGCGCTGACTCCACCTGCTGGCCAATTTATTATAAAATTGTAATTGCTGTAGTGTACACAGCCTGAAGAAAGATTAAAGTTTGAAAGATTTGTAAAAGTCAAATGGCAGGAGAATATAAGCAGATTAAAAATATGGACTTAGATGAAGGGAAAGGTGATTAATATTTTAATTTTTAAATAAACAATAAGCAGATTTCAGCTGCATTAACCAAGGTTGGTCTTAGACATATTATGACAGTGGCTGTAGTGCCCCCGTTTGACTGATTGCCACCAAACTTGGAAGGTCTTTTGCAGCTTGGCTGAGGCAGTCTAGTAACACAGCCGTGCATCAAATTTTGTGAGGATTGGATGAAGCATGCCAGAGATATAGCTATTTGAATGAAATAGGCATGGAAACAGTGTGGCCAGCAGGTGGAGTCAGCGCTCCATTTTAGAAATTGTATTCAATACTTTCAGGCCTTCTTATGTGTAAATTAAGTCTGATAATGTTCTATGAGGCAAATTGGTGAAAAATGAAAGTGAATAAAAAATATGGACTCAGGTGAAGGGAAAGGTAACAATTCTTTCAAGGTTTTATGAGAAATAAGGACATTTCAGCTGAATTTGCTAAGGTGGGTCTTAGACATATATGGACAGTGGCTGTAGCGCCCCTGTTTGACCGATTGGCACCAATATTGGAGGGTCTGTCTGAGGTCCCTTACTACATTAGGCCGTCAAATTTGATGAGGATTGGCTGAAGCACGGCTGAGATTTAGATGGTTGATTGAAATGAGCATGGATATGGTGCAGGTTTGTTGTAGCTGGTGGCCATAGCATACAGGTCAAGATATTTTTATGAATTATCCATAAGGGCAATGTCCTGATTGATGTACTACCAGAATGACCTACTTGGGCTGGATATTGTAGAAGTTACAGTAATATGTTATTTATTAAGTTATTAAACATCACAAGGGAATGAAAATGACTATCATTGGGCATTGCATATGTCTTGATTTGGCATGACTCACAGAACTGGCAGTACAAAATATTTTAACCAGTAATATGTCACTAGAACAGAAATGAGATAAATGTAAGTTGAACTGATTTTCAAGGTTTATACAGACATGTTATATTGTTGTAGCGCCCCCGTTTGACCGATCGGCACCAAATTTGGAGGGCCCTTCCGGACTACTATTCTACAGGATATATTAAAGTTTGGTGATGATTGGCTGAGGCAGGCCTGAGATGTAGCTGTCTGATTGAATTGGGCATGGCACCTGTATGGTTTGTGTGTGGCTGGTGACTATACCTCATGGAAAGTTTATGATTTTTTTATGAATTATTTATTATGACTGTCTCCTGATTTAAATGATACCAGATTTGTGTAGGTTTGGTGAAAATCCTAGGAGGTTAACGAAATGTCTTGTTTTCAGACCAATATGAATTATGCAAAAACGCAAAGATGCAGAAGCAAGTTCTACATGTTGTTTGATTTGGCATGTCGTACTTAATTGACCGGGCAACATTAGACTGCCATAACAGGATGGAGATTTAGCGTAGCTCTAATGTGACAGGAGATGTAGGGCAAACCGTAGAGGAGGATACTAAAAAGTCAGACAGAACTACAGGTCAGCAGATGTCAGACAGAACAGAACTTGTTTAGGTCAGATGGTTTGAGTAGAAGGTAGAAATCATGATGTAGATTGTTGAGTGTCGGTCTAACAGGTCAGGAAATGTAGGACAGAATGTAGAACCCTGTGGTGTAGTGCCTGAACCTGACTGAATGCATTGTTTTGGTCAGATGGTCTCAGTAGTAGGTAGAAATCAGGATATAGATTAGTTAGTATCGGTCTAACAGGTCAGCAAATGTAGGACAGAATGTAGAACCCTGTGGTGGAGTGCCTTAGCCTGACTGAATGCATGGTTTGGGTCAGATGGCCTGACTAGTTGGTAGATTTAGGGACCTTCATACCTGGTCTGGTAAGTCAAGATATTACAGAGTTTTCTTTTTTATACTGCCTGTGTAAACATAGGCTGTGTTGCATATTCTTAACAAAGTGCTGAGTTGCGTATTGTGACATGTAACAGCAGTAATATCATGCTGTATCATATTCTAGGTTATACATTTAGACAGGAGAAAGGCTAAAAGTATTGAAGGCATTATTGAAATGGAGCGCTGACTCCACCTGCTGGCCAATTTATTATAAAATTGTAATTGCTGCAGTGTACACAGCCTGAAGAAAGATTGAAGTTTGAAAGATTTGTAAAAGTCAAATGGCAGGAAAATATAAGCAGATTAAAAATATGGACTTAGATGAAGGGAAAGGTGATTAATTTTTTAATTTTTAAATAAACGATAAGCAGATTTCAGCTGCATTAACCAAGGTTGGTCTTAGACATATTAGGACAGTGGCTGTAGTGCCCCCGTTTGACCGATTGCCACCAAACTTGGAAGGTCTTTCTGAAGTCTAGTAACACAGATGTGCGTCAAATTTTGTGAGGATTGGATGAAGCATGCCAGAGATATAGCTATTTTAATGAAATGGGCATGGAAACAGTGTGGCCAGCAGGTGGAGTCAGCGCTCCATTTTAGAAATTGTATTCAATACTTTCAGGCCTTCTTATGTGTAAATTAAGTCTGATAATGTTCTATGAGGCAAATCGGTGAAAAATGAAAGTGAATAAGAAATATGGACTCAGGTGAAGGGAAAGGTAACAATTCTTTCAAGGTTTTATGAGAAATAAGGACATTTCAGCTGAATTTGCTAAGGTGGGTCTTAGAAATATATGGACAGTGGCTGTAGCGCCCCCATTTGACCGATTGGAACCAAAATTGGAGGGTCTGTCTGAGGTCCCTTACTACATTAGGCCGTCAAATTTGATGAGGATTGGCTGAAGCACAGCTGAGCTTTAGATGGTTGATTGAAATGAGCATGGATATGGTGCAGGTTTGTTGTAGCTGGTGGCCATAGCGTACAGGTTAAGATATTTTTATGAATTATCCATAATGGCAATGTCCTGATTGATGTACTACCAGAATGACCTACTTGGGCTGAACATTGTAGAAGTTACAGTAATATGTTATTTATTAAGTTTTTAAACATCACAAGGGAATGAAAATGACTATCATTGGGCATTGCATATGTCTTGATTTGGCATGACTCACAGAACTGGCAGTACAAAATATTTTAACCAGTAACATGTCACTAGAACAGAAATGAGATAAATGTAAGTTGAACTGATTTTCAAGGTTTATACAGACATGTTATGTTGTTGTAGCGCCCCCGTTTGACCGATCGGCACCAAATTTGGAGGGCCCTTCCGGACTACTATTCTACAGGATATATTAAAGTTTGGTGATGATTGGCTGAGGCAGGCCTGAGATATAGCTGTCTGATTGAATTGGGCATGGCACCTGTATGGTTTGTGTGTGGCTGGTGACTATACCTCATGGAAAGTTTATGATTTTTTTATGAATTATTTATTATGACTGTCTCCTGATTTAAATGATACCAGATTTGTGTAGGTTTGGTGAAAATCCTAGGAGGTTAACGAAATGTCTTGTTTTCAGACCAATATGAATTATGCAAAAACGCAAAGATGCAGAAGCAAGTTCTACATGTTGTTTGATTTGGCATGTCGTACTGAATTGACCTGGCAAGAAATGTCGATTGTAGGCTTCACCGTTCTCGAGAAATAGGCAGAAATGCAAAAGTTGTCACTGTTGCGCCCCCATCTGGCCGAGTGAGGTGTCCTTTACAGTTTAGGCAGAGGGTCAGAGCACAAATGTATCACCCAAATTTGATTTAGATTGGTCATTGAGAAGCCTGTGAAATGCCTGCTTGATTTTGATTGGCTGATGGCGGCCACTCTTTAAGGAATAATTACTGCCATTGTAGGTGACTGACCACAGGCTGCTTCCTAGTACATATCTACCAAATTTCAGTTAGATTGGCAAAGGCAGTCAGGAGATATTGCCAGTTTTTAGTTGTAGTGCCCCCTATTGACGAAATGCGGCCCGCCTCGGACCGTGTCCCCAGAATGGTGTAGGGAGGTAGCATTTCAAATTTGGTCAAGGTAGGCCAAGGCACGGCCAAGTTATAGCCGTCAGACCAAAACGGGCCAAATTTGGACATTGTTTGGGCGTGGCTAATGGCCGTAGGATATAAAAATGTCTGAATTTTGTGGATAATTCTTGATCAGCAGAGAATTCTGATTCGTCTGACACCTCATTTGTCTGATTTGGTAGGACAAGCCAGGACTTTAAGGAAAAAGTAGGATTGGCAAATTATGCAAATTAGCAAAAAATCTAAGTAGGCGGAGCTTCATAGTCCAAATGGCAAGTTGGTAGGGCTTTGCTGTCTGTATATGTAGAACAAAGAATTTCGATTGTAGGTCTAACAGGACAGGAGATATCGACCGAAACGTGTTGGGGGGCGCTAAGGCGCCCCCATCTGGCTGGCAGGACTGGGTAGGACAACCTGAGTAGTGGGTAGGAATTGACATCATCTGACCAAGTTTGGTTGGTCTAGCTCTTACAGTTTAGGCTGTACATTCAGTTTTAGGGCAGAAAAATAATAATAACTAGAAACTGCAGGCAGTTACTGAAGGGTCCAAAGGGTATGACAAGTAGGACAGGTAGGACAGGTAGGACAACAGATGGTTTGAGTAGAAGGTAGAAATCAGGATGGAGATTGTTGAGTGTCCGTCTAACAGGTCAGGAAATGTAGGACAGAATGTAGGACCCTGTGGTGTAGTGCCTGAACCTGACTGAATGTAATGTTTTGGTGAGATAGTCTGAGTAGTAGGTAGAAATCAGGATATAGACTAGTTAGTATCGGTCTAACAGGTCAGCAAATGCAGGACAGAATGTAGAACCCTGTGGTGGAGTGCCTTAGCCTGACTTAATACATGTTTTGGGTCAGATGGCCTGACTAGTTGGTAGATTTAGGGACCTTCATACCTGGTCTGGTAAGTGTAGATATTACATAGTTGCTTTTTTATACTGCCTGTGTAAACATAGGCTGTGTTGCATATTCTTAACAAAGTGCTGAGTTGCGGGAGTGTGACATGTAACAGCAGTAATATCATGCTGTATGCTATTCTAGGATGTATATTTAGACAGGAGAAAGGCTAAAAGTATTGAAGGCATTATTGAAATGGAGCGCTGACTCCACCTGCTGGCCAATTTATTATAAAATTGTAATTGCTGTAGTGTACACAGCCTGAAGAAAGATTAAAGTTTGAAAGATTTGTAAAAGTCAAATGGCAGGAGAATATAAGCAGATTAAAAATATGGACTTAGATGAAGGTTAAGGTGATTAATATTTTAATTTTTAAATAAACAATAAGCAGATTTCAGCTGCATTAACCAAGGTTGGTCTTAGACATATTATGACAGTGGCTGTAGTGCCCCCGTTTGACTGATTGCCACCAAACTTGGAAGGTCTTTTGCAGCTTGGCTGAGGCAGTCTAGTAACACAGCCGTGCATCAAATTTTGTGAGGATTGGATGAAGCATGCCAGAGATATAGCTATTTGAATGAAATAGGCATGGAAACAGTGTGGCCAGCAGGTGGAGTCAGCGCTCCATTTTAGAAATTGTATTCAATACTTTCAGGCCTTCTTATGTGTAAATTAAGTCTGATAATGTTCTATGAGGCAAATTGGTGAAAAATGAAAGTGAATAAAAAATATGGACTCAGGTGAAGGGAAAGGTAACAATTCTTTCAAGGTTTTATGAGAAATAAGGACATTTCAGCTGAATTTGCTAAGGTGGGTCTTAGACATATATGGACAGTGGCTGTAGCGCCCCTGTTTGACCGATTGGCACCAATATTGGAGGGTCTGTCTGAGGTCCCTTACTACATTAGGCCGTCAAATTTGATGAGGATTGGCTGAAGCACGGCTGAGATTCAGATGGTTGATTGAAATGAGCATGGATATGGTGCAGGTTTGTTGTAGCTGGTGGCCATAGCATACAGGTCAAGATATTTTTATGAATTATCCATAAGGGCAATGTCCTGATTGATGTACTACCAGAATGACCTACTTGGGCTGGATATTGTAGAAGTTACAGTAATATGTTATTTATTAAGTTATTAAACATCACAAGGGAATGAAAATGACTATCATTGGGCATTGCATATGTCTTGATTTGGCATGACTCACAGAACTGGCAGTACAAAATATTTTAACCAGTAATATGTCACTAGAACAGAAATGAGATAAATGTAAGTTGAACTGATTTTCAAGGTTTATACAGACATGTTATATTGTTGTAGCGCCCCCGTTTGACCGATCGGCACCAAATTTGGAGGGCCCTTCCGGACTACTATTCTACAGGATATATTAAAGTTTGGTGATGATTGGCTGAGGCAGGCCTGAGATATAGCTGTCTGATTGAATTGGGCATGGCACCTGTATGGTTTGTGTGTGGCTGGTGACTATACCTCATGGAAAGTTTATGATTTTTTTATGAATTATTTATTATGACTGTCTCCTGATTTAAATGATACCAGATTTGTGTAGGTTTGGTGAAAATCCTAGGAGGTTAACGAAATGTCTTGTTTTCAGACCAATATGAATTATGCAAAAACGCAAAGATGCAGAAGCAAGTTCTACATGTTGTTTGATTTGGCATGTCGTACTTAATTGACCGGGCAACAATTAGACTGCCATAACAGGATGGAGATTTAGCGTAGCTCTAATGTGACAGGAGATGTAGGGCAAACCGTAGAGGAGGATACTAAAAAGTCAGACAGAACTACAGGTCAGCAGATGTCAGACAGAACAGAACTTGTTTAGGTCAGATGGTTTGAGTAGAAGGTAGAAATCATGATGTAGATTGTTGAGTGTCGGTCTAACAGGTCAGGAAATGTAGGACAGAATGTAGAACCCTGTGGTGTAGTGCCTGAACCTGACTGAATGCATTGTTTTGGTCAGATGGTCTCAGTAGTAGGTAGAAATCAGGATATAGATTAGTTAGTATCGGTCTAACAGGTCAGCAAATGTAGGACAGAATGTAGAACCCTGTGGTGGAGTGCCTTAGCCTGACTGAATGCATGGTTTGGGTCAGATGGCCTGACTAGTTGGTAGATTTAGGGACCTTCATACCTGGTCTGGTAAGTCTAGATATTACAGAGTTTTCTTTTTTATACTGCCTGTGTAAACATAGGCTGTGTTGCATATTCTTAACAAAGTGCTGAGTTGCGTATTGTGACATGTAACAGCAGTAATATCATGCTGTATCATATTCTAGGTTATACATTTAGACAGGAGAAAGGCTAAAAGTATTGAAGGCATTATTGAAATGGAGCGCTGACTCCACCTGCTGGCCAATTTATTATAAAATTGTAATTGCTGCAGTGTACACAGCCTGAAGAAAGATTGAAGTTTGAAAGATTTGTAAAAGTCAAATGGCAGGAAAATATAAGCAGATTAAAAATATGGACTTAGATGAAGGGAAAGGTGATTAATTTTTTAATTTTTAAATAAACGATAAGCAGATTTCAGCTGCATTAACCAAGGTTGGTCTTAGACATATTAGGACAGTGGCTGTAGTGCCCCCGTTTGACCGATTGCCACCAAACTTGGAAGGTCTTTCTGAAGTCTAGTAACACAGATGTGCGTCAAATTTTGTGAGGATTGGATGAAGCATGCCAGAGATATAGCTATTTTAATGAAATGGGCATGGAAACAGTGTGGCCAGCAGGTGGAGTCAGCGCTCCATTTTAGAAATTGTATTCAATACTTTCAGGCCTTCTTATGTGTAAATTAAGTCTGATAATGTTCTATGAGGCAAATCGGTGAAAAATGAAAGTGAATAAGAAATATGGACTCAGGTGAAGGGAAAGGTAACAATTCTTTCAAGGTTTTATGAGAAATAAGGACATTTCAGCTGAATTTGCTAAGGTGGGTCTTAGAAATATATGGACAGTGGCTGTAGCGCCCCCATTTGACCGATTGGAACCAAAATTGGAGGGTCTGTCTGAGGTCCCTTACTACATTAGGCCGTCAAATTTGATGAGGATTGGCTGAAGCACAGCTGAGCTTTAGATGGTTGATTGAAATGAGCATGGATATGGTGCAGGTTTGTTGTAGCTGGTGGCCATAGCGTACAGGTTAAGATATTTTTATGAATTATCCATAATGGCAATGTCCTGATTGATGTACTACCAGAATGACCTACTTGGGCTGAACATTGTAGAAGTTACAGTAATATGTTATTTATTAAGTTTTTAAACATCACAAGGGAATGAAAATGACTATCATTGGGCATTGCATATGTCTTGATTTGGCATGACTCACAGAACTGGCAGTACAAAATATTTTAACCAGTAACATGTCACTAGAACAGAAATGAGATAAATGTAAGTTGAACTGATTTTCAAGGTTTATACAGACATGTTATGTTGTTGTAGCGCCCCCGTTTGACCGATCGGCACCAAATTTGGAGGGCCCTTCCGGACTACTATTCTACAGGATATATTAAAGTTTGGTGATGATTGGCTGAGGCAGGCCTGAGATATAGCTGTCTGATTGAATTGGGCATGGCACCTGTATGGTTTGTGTGTGGCTGGTGACTATACCTCATGGAAAGTTTATGATTTTTTTTATGAATTATTTATTATGACTGTCTCCTGATTTAAATGATACCAGATTTGTGTAGGTTTGGTGAAAATCCTAGGAGGTTAACGAAATGTCTTGTTTTCAGACCAATATGAATTATGCAAAAACGCAAAGATGCAGAAGCAAGTTCTACATGTTGTTTGATTTGGCATGTCGTACTGAATTGACCTGGCAAGAAATGTCGATTGTAGGCTTCACCGTTCTCGAGAAATAGGCAGAAATGCAAAAGTTGTCACTGTTGCGCCCCCATCTGGCCGAGTGAGGTGTCCTTTACAGTTTAGGCAGAGGGTCAGAGCACAAATGTATCACCCAAATTTGATTTAGATTGGTCATTGAGAAGCCTGTGAAATGCCTGCTTGATTTTGATTGGCTGATGGCGGCCACTCTTTAAGGAATAATTACTGCCATTGTAGGTGACTGACCACAGGCTGCTTCCTAGTACATATCTACCAAATTTCAGTTAGATTGGCAAAGGCAGTCAGGAGATATTGCCAGTTTTTAGTTGTAGCGCCCCCTATTGACGAAATGCGGCCCGCCTCGGACCGTGTCCCCAGAATGGTGTAGGGAGGTAGCATTTCAAATTTGGTCAAGGTAGGCCAAGGCACGGCCAAGTTATAGCCGTCAGACCAAAACGGGCCAAATTTGGACATTGTTTGGGCGTGGCTAATGGCCGTAGGATATAAAAATGTCTGAATTTTGTGGATAATTCTTGATCAGCAGAGAATTCTGATTCGTCTGACACCTCATTTGTCTGATTTGGTAGGACAAGCCAGGACTTTAAGGAAAAAGTAGGATTGGCAAATTATGCAAATTAGCAAAAAATCTAAGTAGGCGGAGCTTCATAGTCCAAATGGCAAGTTGGTAGGGCTTTGCTGTCTGTATATGTAGAACAAAGAATTTCGATTGTAGGTCTAACAGGACAGGAGATATCGACCGAAACGTGTTGGGGGGCGCTAAGGCGCCCCCATCTGGCTGGCAGGACTGGGTAGGACAACCTGAGTAGTGGGTAGGAATTGACATCATCTGACCAAGTTTGGTTGGTCTAGCTCTTACAGTTTAGGCTGTACATTCAGTTTTAGGGCAGAAAAATAATAATAATAATAATAACTAGAAACTGCAAGCAGTTACTAAAGGGTCCAAAGCGTAGGACAATCGGACTGGTAGGACAGTAGAGGAATAAGGGCAGAGATCTGGCGGCCATGGTAGTAGAAAGTCAGACAGAATTAGTCAGCCATAACAGGATGCAGAATCAGCATAGGTCTAATGAGATATGACTATATATGTTACTGGATTTGTCACGACATAGTGAATTTGACTGGCAATAAAATTTAACTGTAGGACAAGTACGACAGGAGATATAGACCAAAATGTGTTGTGGGGCGCAACGGCGCCCCCCTCTGACTGACTGATATGGGTCGGAGAGGCTGAGTAATGGGTAGCAATAGGAATCTTACTGCCAAATTTGGTCAGCCTAGGACTTACAGTTTAGGCTGGGCATTCAGTTTTAGGGAAGAAAAATAATTATAATCGAACCCTCTGGAGGAGTGCCTAAGCCCATCTGAATGGCTGGTTTAATAACAAAAATAGAAGCTTCATTGACCGTCATGGGGAAAATGCCGATATGTCTCCCCAGCTTGCTTTACGGAGAGCATGCTGTGCACATCGGGCTGCCTAGCTCAAGTACCCACCGAAGCTGGGTTCGAACCGGCGACCCTCTGATTACAAGCACACAAGTTTAGCCCACTGAGCCACGCGCTGCTGATGTAAGATGGGTGAGATCGGTAGACACCTTCCGAACTGATCTGGTAACTCAGTTTAGCTGAATTAGCCTAGGTTGGTCTAGACATATATAAACAGTGGCCGCAGCGCTCCCGTTTGACCGATTGACACAAAAATCGGAGGGTCTCTCTGGGTTACAGCCGTACAATAGAACCACAAATTTGGTAATGATTGGTTGAAGCATGCCTGAGATATAGCTTTCTGATTGAAATGGACGTGGCACCAGTATGGTCTTGGTGTGGCTTTTGGCCGTACCTTACCGAAAGTTTAAGTTTTATTCTCTAAATCTTTAAAACGACTGTCTCCTGATTTGAATGACAATAGATTTAAGTAGGTTGGGCGAAAATCCAACGAGGGTAACAAAATGTCCTTTTTTCAGACAAATATAAATCATGCAAAAACACAAAGATGGAGAACCAAGTTATATATATTACTGGATTTGGCACAACAAAGTGAATTGAACTTGAAATAAAATTTAAGTGTAGGACAAGTAGGACAAGAGATATCGACCAAAACGTGTTGTGGGGCGCAATGGCGCCCCCCTCTGACTAATTGCGATGAGTCGGAGGGGCTGAGTAGTGGGTAGCAATAGGCATCTTACTGCCAAATTTGGTCAGCCTAGGACTTATGGTTTAGGCTGGGCATTAAGTTTTAGGGAAGAAAAAAATTTATAATCGAACCCTTTTGGAGGAGTGCCTGAGCCTGTCTGAATGGCTGGTTAAATAAAAATTTTATTTTATTTTTTTTCCCTCATGTGGAAAACACCTTTACGTCTCCGCAGCTTGCTTTACGGAGTGCATGCTGCGCAGATCAGGCTGCCTAGCTCAAGTACCCACCGAAGCTGGGTTCGAACCGGCGACCCTCTGATTACAAGCACGCAAGTTTAGCCCACTGAGCCACCCGCTGCTGTTGGTAAAATGGGTGAGGATCGCTGGACACCTTCCTACCTGACCTGGTAACTCATTTTAGCTGAATTAGCCTAGGTTGGTCTTAGACATATATAACCAGTGGCTGTAGCGCTCCCGTTTGACCGATCGACATGAAATTTGGAGGTTCTGTCTGGGTTACAGCCCTACATTAGTGAGATAAATTTGGTAATGATTGGCTGAAGCATGCCTGAGGTATAGCTGTCTGATTGAAATGGACATGGCACCAGTATGGTCATGGTTTGGCTATTGAACATACCTTACTGAAAGTTTAAGATTTTTTGCCAAAATCTTTAAAAGGACTGTCTCCTGATTTGAATGACACCAGATTTATGTAGGTGTAGCAAAAATCAAAGTAGGTTAATGAAAAAGCCTGTTTTCAGACAAATATAAATCATGCAAATACATAACAATGTATAACCAAGTTACATATGTGGATGGGTTTGGCATGACATATTGAATTGGACGGGCCATCAATTTCAACTGTAGGCTTGATAGTTCTGTAGAAATAGGCAGAAATGCAAATAGGGCCACTGTAGCGCCCCCATCTGGCCGAGTCAGTTGTCCTTTACAGGGTTTGCAGATGGTCAGAGGATGAATGAACCAGCCAAATTTTGGTTTGATTGGTCATCGTTAAGCCTGTCAAATGGCTGCTTCATATTGATTGGCTAATGGCGGCCAATCTTTTATGATTTATGACTGGCATTGTACGTTTCTGTCCTCAGGCTGGGTCCTAGTATAAGTCTGCCAAATTTCAGTTGGATTGGCCAAGGCAGTCAGGAGATATGAGAATTTGGTATTTGTAGCGCCCCCTATTGACGAATTGAGGCCCGCTTTGGAGAGTGTCCCCACAATATAGTATAGAGGTAGGATTTAAAATTTGGTCAAGGTAGGCCAAGGCACGGCCAAGTTATGGCAGTCAGACCAAAATGAGCCAAATTTTGATATTGTTTGGGCGTGGCTAATGGCCGTATGATATAAAAATGTCTGAATTTTGTGGATGATTCTTGATCAGCTGAGATTTCTGATTCGTCTGACACCTCATTTGTCTGATTTGGTAGGACAAGCCAGGACTTTAAGGAAAAAGTATGATTTGCAAATTATGCAAATTAGCAAAAAATCTAAGTAGGCGGAGCTTCATGGTCCCATTGACTTTTTGGTAGGGCATGGCTGTCTGCATCAGGAGAAAAAAGAATTTCGATGGTAGGACAAACAGGACAGGAGATATCATCCAAAACGTGTTGGGGGGTGCTACGGTGCCCCCCTCTGGCTGAGTCGGACGGGTCGGATAACCTGAGTAGTGGGTAGGAATTGCAATCATCCTACCAAGTTTGGTCAGCCTAGGACTTACGGTTTAGGCTGGGCATTGAGTTTTAGGGCAGAAAAATAATAATAATAATCCTAAGAAAAACAATAATGGTCCATAAGGACTTCGTCCTTTGGACCCTTAATAATAATAATCCTAAGAAAAACAATAATGGTCCATAAGGACTTCGTCCTTTGGACCCTTAATAACTAGAAACTGCAGGCAGTTACTGAAGGGTCCAAAGGGTATGACAAGTAGGACAGGTAGGACAGGTAGGACAACAGATGGTTTGAGTAGAAGGTAGAAATCAGGATGGAGATTGTTGAGTGTCCGTCTAACAGGTCAGGAAATGTAGGACAGAATGTAGGACCCTGTGGTGTAGTGCCTGAACCTGACTGAATGCAATGTTTTGGTGAGATAGTCTGAGTAGTAGGTAGAAATCAGGATATAGACTAGTTAGTATCGGTCTAACAGGTCAGCAAATGCAGGACAGAATGTAGAACCCTGTGGTGGAGTGCCTTAGCCTGACTTAATACATGTTTTGGGTCAGATGGCCTGACTAGTTGGTAGATTTAGGGACCTTCATACCTGGTCTGGTAAGTGTAGATATTACATAGTTGCTTTTTTATACTGCCTGTGTAAACATAGGCTGTGTTGCATATTCTTAACAAAGTGCTGAGTTGCGGGAGTGTGACATGTAACAGCAGTAATATCATGCTGTATGCTATTCTAGGATGTATATTTAGACAGGAGAAAGGCTAAAAGTATTGAAGGCATTATTGAAATGGAGCGCTGACTCCACCTGCTGGCCAATTTATTATAAAATTGTAATTGCTGTAGTGTACACAGCCTGAAGAAAGATTAAAGTTTGAAAGATTTGTAAAAGTCAAATGGCAGGAGAATATAAGCAGATTAAAAATATGGACTTAGATGAAGGGAAAGGTGATTAATATTTTAATTTTTAAATAAACAATAAGCAGATTTCAGCTGCATTAACCAAGGTTGGTCTTAGACATATTATGACAGTGGCTGTAGTGCCCCCGTTTGACTGATTGCCACCAAACTTGGAAGGTCTTTTGCAGCTTGGCTGAGGCAGTCTAGTAACACAGCCGTGCATCAAATTTTGTGAGGATTGGATGAAGCATGCCAGAGATATAGCTATTTGAATGAAATAGGCATGGAAACAGTGTGGCCAGCAGGTGGAGTCAGCGCTCCATTTTAGAAATTGTATTCAATACTTTCAGGCCTTCTTATGTGTAAATTAAGTCTGATAATGTTCTATGAGGCAAATTGGTGAAAAATGAAAGTGAATAAAAAATATGGACTCAGGTGAAGGGAAAGGTAACAATTCTTTCAAGGTTTTATGAGAAATAAGGACATTTCAGCTGAATTTGCTAAGGTGGGTCTTAGACATATATGGACAGTGGCTGTAGCGCCCCTGTTTGACCGATTGGCACCAATATTGGAGGGTCTGTCTGAGGTCCCTTACTACATTAGGCCGTCAAATTTGATGAGGATTGGCTGAAGCACGGCTGAGATTCAGATGGTTGATTGAAATGAGCATGGATATGGTGCAGGTTTGTTGTAGCTGGTGGCCATAGCATACAGGTCAAGATATTTTTATGAATTATCCATAAGGGCAATGTCCTGATTGATGTACTACCAGAATGACCTACTTGGGCTGGATATTGTAGAAGTTACAGTAATATGTTATTTATTAAGTTATTAAACATCACAAGGGAATGAAAATGACTATCATTGGGCATTGCATATGTCTTGATTTGGCATGACTCACAGAACTGGCAGTACAAAATATTTTAACCAGTAATATGTCACTAGAACAGAAATGAGATAAATGTAAGTTGAACTGATTTTCAAGGTTTATACAGACATGTTATATTGTTGTAGCGCCCCCGTTTGACCGATCGGCACCAAATTTGGAGGGCCCTTCCGGACTACTATTCTACAGGATATATTAAAGTTTGGTGATGATTGGCTGAGGCAGGCCTGAGATATAGCTGTCTGATTGAATTGGGCATGGCACCTGTATGGTTTGTGTGTGGCTGGTGACTATACCTCATGGAAAGTTTATGATTTTTTTATGAATTATTTATTATGACTGTCTCCTGATTTAAATGATACCAGATTTGTGTAGGTTTGGTGAAAATCCTAGGAGGTTAACGAAATGTCTTGTTTTCAGACCAATATGAATTATGCAAAAACGCAAAGATGCAGAAGCAAGTTCTACATGTTGTTTGATTTGGCATGTCGTACTTAATTGACCGGGCAACAATTAGACTGCCATAACAGGATGGAGATTTAGCGTAGCTCTAATGTGACAGGAGATGTAGGGCAAACCGTAGAGGAGGATACTAAAAAGTCAGACAGAACTACAGGTCAGCAGATGTCAGACAGAACAGAACTTGTTTAGGTCAGATGGTTTGAGTAGAAGGTAGAAATCATGATGTAGATTGTTGAGTGTCGGTCTAACAGGTCAGGAAATGTAGGACAGAATGTAGAACCCTGTGGTGTAGTGCCTGAACCTGACTGAATGCATTGTTTTGGTCAGATGGTCTCAGTAGTAGGTAGAAATCAGGATATAGATTAGTTAGTATCGGTCTAACAGGTCAGCAAATGTAGGACAGAATGTAGAACCCTGTGGTGGAGTGCCTTAGCCTGACTGAATGCATGGTTTGGGTCAGATGGCCTGACTAGTTGGTAGATTTAGGGACCTTCATACCTGGTCTGGTAAGTCTAGATATTACAGAGTTTTCTTTTTTATACTGCCTGTGTAAACATAGGCTGTGTTGCATATTCTTAACAAAGTGCTGAGTTGCGTATTGTGACATGTAACAGCAGTAATATCATGCTGTATCATATTCTAGGTTATACATTTAGACAGGAGAAAGGCTAAAAGTATTGAAGGCATTATTGAAATGGAGCGCTGACTCCACCTGCTGGCCAATTTATTATAAAATTGTAATTGCTGCAGTGTACACAGCCTGAAGAAAGATTGAAGTTTGAAAGATTTGTAAAAGTCAAATGGCAGGAAAATATAAGCAGATTAAAAATATGGACTTAGATGAAGGGAAAGGTGATTAATTTTTTAATTTTTAAATAAACGATAAGCAGATTTCAGCTGCATTAACCAAGGTTGGTCTTAGACATATTAGGACAGTGGCTGTAGTGCCCCCGTTTGACCGATTGCCACCAAACTTGGAAGGTCTTTCTGAAGTCTAGTAACACAGATGTGCGTCAAATTTTGTGAGGATTGGATGAAGCATGCCAGAGATATAGCTATTTTAATAAAATGGGCATGGAAACAGTGTGGCCAGCAGGTGGAGTCAGCGCTCCATTTTAGAAATTGTATTCAATACTTTCAGGCCTTCTTATGTGTAAATTAAGTCTGATAATGTTCTATGAGGCAAATCGGTGAAAAATGAAAGTGAATAAGAAATATGGACTCAGGTGAAGGGAAAGGTAACAATTCTTTCAAGGTTTTATGAGAAATAAGGACATTTCAGCTGAATTTGCTAAGGTGGGTCTTAGAAATATATGGACAGTGGCTGTAGCGCCCCCATTTGACCGATTGGAACCAAAATTGGAGGGTCTGTCTGAGGTCCCTTACTACATTAGGCCGTCAAATTTGATGAGGATTGGCTGAAGCACAGCTGAGCTTTAGATGGTTGATTGAAATGAGCATGGATATGGTGCAGGTTTGTTGTAGCTGGTGGCCATAGCGTACAGGTTAAGATATTTTTATGAATTATCCATAATGGCAATGTCCTGATTGATGTACTACCAGAATGACCTACTTGGGCTGAACATTGTAGAAGTTACAGTAATATGTTATTTATTAAGTTTTTAAACATCACAAGGGAATGAAAATGACTATCATTGGGCATTGCATATGTCTTGATTTGGCATGACTCACAGAACTGGCAGTACAAAATATTTTAACCAGTAACATGTCACTAGAACAGAAATGAGATAAATGTAAGTTGAACTGATTTTCAAGGTTTATACAGACATGTTATGTTGTTGTAGCGCCCCCGTTTGACCGATCGGCACCAAATTTGGAGGGCCCTTCCGGACTACTATTCTACAGGATATATTAAAGTTTGGTGATGATTGGCTGAGGCAGGCCTGAGATATAGCTGTCTGATTGAATTGGGCATGGCACCTGTATGGTTTGTGTGTGGCTGGTGACTATACCTCATGGAAAGTTTATGATTTTTTTATGAATTATTTATTATGACTGTCTCCTGATTTAAATGATACCAGATTTGTGTAGGTTTGGTGAAAATCCTAGGAGGTTAACGAAATGTCTTGTTTTCAGACCAATATGAATTATGCAAAAACGCAAAGATGCAGAAGCAAGTTCTACATGTTGTTTGATTTGGCATGTCGTACTGAATTGACCTGGCAAGAAATGTCGATTGTAGGCTTCACCGTTCTCGAGAAATAGGCAGAAATGCAAAAGTTGTCACTGTTGCGCCCCCATCTGGCCGAGTGAGGTGTCCTTTACAGTTTAGGCAGAGGGTCAGAGCACAAATGTATCACCCAAATTTGATTTAGATTGGTCATTGAGAAGCCTGTGAAATGCCTGCTTGATTTTGATTGGCTGATGGCGGCCACTCTTTAAGGAATAATTACTGCCATTGTAGGTGACTGACCACAGGCTGCTTCCTAGTACATATCTACCAAATTTCAGTTAGATTGGCAAAGGCAGTCAGGAGATATTGCCAGTTTTTAGTTGTAGCGCCCCCTATTGACGAAATGCGGCCCGCCTCGGACCGTGTCCCCAGAATGGTGTAGGGAGGTAGCATTTCAAATTTGGTCAAGGTAGGCCAAGGCACGGCCAAGTTATAGCCGTCAGACCAAAACGGGCCAAATTTGGACATTGTTTGGGCGTGGCTAATGGCCGTAGGATATAAAAATGTCTGAATTTTGTGGATAATTCTTGATCAGCAGAGAATTCTGATTCGTCTGACACCTCATTTGTCTGATTTGGTAGGACAAGCCAGGACTTTAAGGAAAAAGTAGGATTGGCAAATTATGCAAATTAGCAAAAAATCTAAGTAGGCGGAGCTTCATAGTCCAAATGGCAAGTTGGTAGGGCTTTGCTGTCTGTATATGTAGAACAAAGAATTTCGATTGTAGGTCTAACAGGACAGGAGATATCGACCGAAACGTGTTGGGGGGCGCTAAGGCGCCCCCATCTGGCTGGCAGGACTGGGTAGGACAACCTGAGTAGTGGGTAGGAATTGACATCATCTGACCAAGTTTGGTTGGTCTAGCTCTTACAGTTTAGGCTGTACATTCAGTTTTAGGGCAGAAAAATAATAATAATAATAATAATAATAATAATCCTAAGAAAAACAATAATGGTCCATAAGGACTTCGTCCTTTGGACCCTTAATAACTAGAAACTGCAGGCAGTTACTGAAGGGTCCAAAGGGTATGACAAGTAGGACAGGTAGGACAGGTAGGACAACAGATGGTTTGAGTAGAAGGTAGAAATCAGGATGGAGATTGTTGAGTGTCCGTCTAACAGGTCAGGAAATGTAGGACAGAATGTAGGACCCTGTGGTGTAGTGCCTGAACCTGACTGAATGTAATGTTTTGGTGAGATAGTCTGAGTAGTAGGTAGAAATCAGGATATAGACTAGTTAGTATCGGTCTAACAGGTCAGCAAATGCAGGACAGAATGTAGAACCCTGTGGTGGAGTGCCTTAGCCTGACTTAATACATGTTTTGGGTCAGATGGCCTGACTAGTTGGTAGATTTAGGGACCTTCATACCTGGTCTGGTAAGTGTAGATATTACATAGTTGCTTTTTTATACTGCCTGTGTAAACATAGGCTGTGTTGCATATTCTTAACAAAGTGCTGAGTTGCGGGAGTGTGACATGTAACAGCAGTAATATCATGCTGTATGCTATTCTAGGATGTATATTTAGACAGGAGAAAGGCTAAAAGTATTGAAGGCATTATTGAAATGGAGCGCTGACTCCACCTGCTGGCCAATTTATTATAAAATTGTAATTGCTGTAGTGTACACAGCCTGAAGAAAGATTAAAGTTTGAAAGATTTGTAAAAGTCAAATGGCAGGAGAATATAAGCAGATTAAAAATATGGACTTAGATGAAGGTTAAGGTGATTAATATTTTAATTTTTAAATAAACAATAAGCAGATTTCAGCTGCATTAACCAAGGTTGGTCTTAGACATATTATGACAGTGGCTGTAGTGCCCTCGTTTGACTGATTGCCACCAAACTTGGAAGGTCTTTTGCAGCTTGGCTGAGGCAGTCTAGTAACACAGCCGTGCATCAAATTTTGTGAGGATTGGATGAAGCATGCCAGAGATATAGCTATTTGAATGAAATAGGCATGGAAACAGTGTGGCCAGCAGGTGGAGTCAGCGCTCCATTTTAGAAATTGTATTCAATACTTTCAGGCCTTCTTATGTGTAAATTAAGTCTGATAATGTTCTATGAGGCAAATTGGTGAAAAATGAAAGTGAATAAAAAATATGGACTCAGGTGAAGGGAAAGGTAACAATTCTTTCAAGGTTTTATGAGAAATAAGGACATTTCAGCTGAATTTGCTAAGGTGGGTCTTAGACATATATGGACAGTGGCTGTAGCGCCCCTGTTTGACCGATTGGCACCAATATTGGAGGGTCTGTCTGAGGTCCCTTACTACATTAGGCCGTCAAATTTGATGAGGATTGGCTGAAGCACGGCTGAGATTCAGATGGTTGATTGAAATGAGCATGGATATGGTGCAGGTTTGTTGTAGCTGGTGGCCATAGCATACAGGTCAAGATATTTTTATGAATTATCCATAAGGGCAATGTCCTGATTGATGTACTACCAGAATGACCTACTTGGGCTGGATATTGTAGAAGTTACAGTAATATGTTATTTATTAAGTTATTAAACATCACAAGGGAATGAAAATGACTATCATTGGGCATTGCATATGTCTTGATTTGGCATGACTCACAGAACTGGCAGTACAAAATATTTTAACCAGTAATATGTCACTAGAACAGAAATGAGATAAATGTAAGTTGAACTGATTTTCAAGGTTTATACAGACATGTTATATTGTTGTAGCGCCCCCGTTTGACCGATCGGCACCAAATTTGGAGGGCCCTTCCGGACTACTATTCTACAGGATATATTAAAGTTTGGTGATGATTGGCTGAGGCAGGCCTGAGATATAGCTGTCTGATTGAATTGGGCATGGCACCTGTATGGTTTGTGTGTGGCTGGTGACTATACCTCATGGAAAGTTTATGATTTTTTTATGAATTATTTATTATGACTGTCTCCTGATTTAAATGATACCAGATTTGTGTAGGTTTGGTGAAAATCCTAGGAGGTTAACGAAATGTCTTGTTTTCAGACCAATATGAATTATGCAAAAACGCAAAGATGCAGAAGCAAGTTCTACATGTTGTTTGATTTGGCATGTCGTACTTAATTGACCGGGCAACAATTAGACTGCCATAACAGGATGGAGATTTAGCGTAGCTCTAATGTGACAGGAGATGTAGGGCAAACCGTAGAGGAGGATACTAAAAAGTCAGACAGAACTACAGGTCAGCAGATGTCAGACAGAACAGAACTTGTTTAGGTCAGATGGTTTGAGTAGAAGGTAGAAATCATGATGTAGATTGTTGAGTGTCGGTCTAACAGGTCAGGAAATGTAGGACAGAATGTAGAACCCTGTGGTGTAGTGCCTGAACCTGACTGAATGCATTGTTTTGGTCAGATGGTCTCAGTAGTAGGTAGAAATCAGGATATAGATTAGTTAGTATCGGTCTAACAGGTCAGCAAATGTAGGACAGAATGTAGAACCCTGTGGTGGAGTGCCTTAGCCTGACTGAATGCATGGTTTGGGTCAGATGGCCTGACTAGTTGGTAGATTTAGGGACCTTCATACCTGGTCTGGTAAGTCTAGATATTACAGTTTTCTTTTTTATACTGCCTGTGTAAACATAGGCTGTGTTGCATATTCTTAACAAAGTGCTGAGTTGCGTATTGTGACATGTAACAGCAGTAATATCATGCTGTATCATATTCTAGGTTATACATTTAGACAGGAGAAAGGCTAAAAGTATTGAAGGCATTATTGAAATGGAGCGCTGACTCCACCTGCTGGCCAATTTATTATAAAATTGTAATTGCTGCAGTGTACACAGCCTGAAGAAAGATTGAAGTTTGAAAGATTTGTAAAAGTCAAATGGCAGGAAAATATAAGCAGATTAAAAATATGGACTTAGATGAAGGGAAAGGTGATTAATTTTTTAATTTTTAAATAAACGATAAGCAGATTTCAGCTGCATTAACCAAGGTTGGTCTTAGACATATTAGGACAGTGGCTGTAGTGCCCCCGTTTGACCGATTGCCACCAAACTTGGAAGGTCTTTCTGAAGTCTAGTAACACAGATGTGCGTCAAATTTTGTGAGGATTGGATGAAGCATGCCAGAGATATAGCTATTTTAATGAAATGGGCATGGAAACAGTGTGGCCAGCAGGTGGAGTCAGCGCTCCATTTTAGAAATTGTATTCAATACTTTCAGGCCTTCTTATGTGTAAATTAAGTCTGATAATGTTCTATGAGGCAAATCGGTGAAAAATGAAAGTGAATAAGAAATATGGACTCAGGTGAAGGGAAAGGTAACAATTCTTTCAAGGTTTTATGAGAAATAAGGACATTTCAGCTGAATTTGCTAAGGTGGGTCTTAGAAATATATGGACAGTGGCTGTAGCGCCCCCATTTGACCGATTGGAACCAAAATTGGAGGGTCTGTCTGAGGTCCCTTACTACATTAGGCCGTCAAATTTGATGAGGATTGGCTGAAGCACAGCTGAGCTTTAGATGGTTGATTGAAATGAGCATGGATATGGTGCAGGTTTGTTGTAGCTGGTGGCCATAGCGTACAGGTTAAGATATTTTTATGAATTATCCATAATGGCAATGTCCTGATTGATGTACTACCAGAATGACCTACTTGGGCTGAACATTGTAGAAGTTACAGTAATATGTTATTTATTAAGTTTTTAAACATCACAAGGGAATGAAAATGACTATCATTGGGCATTGCATATGTCTTGATTTGGCATGACTCACAGAACTGGCAGTACAAAATATTTTAACCAGTAACATGTCACTAGAACAGAAATGAGATAAATGTAAGTTGAACTGATTTTCAAGGTTTATACAGACATGTTATGTTGTTGTAGCGCCCCCGTTTGACCGATCGGCACCAAATTTGGAGGGCCCTTCCGGACTACTATTCTACAGGATATATTAAAGTTTGGTGATGATTGGCTGAGGCAGGCCTGAGATATAGCTGTCTGATTGAATTGGGCATGGCACCTGTATGGTTTGTGTGTGGCTGGTGACTATACCTCATGGAAAGTTTATGATTTTTTTTATGAATTATTTATTATGACTGTCTCCTGATTTAAATGATACCAGATTTGTGTAGGTTTGGTGAAAATCCTAGGAGGTTAACGAAATGTCTTGTTTTCAGACCAATATGAATTATGCAAAAACGCAAAGATGCAGAAGCAAGTTCTACATGTTGTTTGATTTGGCATGTCGTACTGAATTGACCTGGCAAGAAATGTCGATTGTAGGCTTCACCGTTCTCGAGAAATAGGCAGAAATGCAAAAGTTGTCACTGTTGCGCCCCCATCTGGCCGAGTGAGGTGTCCTTTACAGTTTAGGCAGAGGGTCAGAGCACAAATGTATCACCCAAATTTGATTTAGATTGGTCATTGAGAAGCCTGTGAAATGCCTGCTTGATTTTGATTGGCTGATGGCGGCCACTCTTTAAGGAATAATTACTGCCATTGTAGGTGACTGACCACAGGCTGCTTCCTAGTACATATCTACCAAATTTCAGTTAGATTGGCAAAGGCAGTCAGGAGATATTGCCAGTTTTTAGTTGTAGCGCCCCCTATTGACGAAATGCGGCCCGCCTCGGACCGTGTCCCCAGAATGGTGTAGGGAGGTAGCATTTCAAATTTGGTCAAGGTAGGCCAAGGCACGGCCAAGTTATAGCCGTCAGACCAAAACGGGCCAAATTTGGACATTGTTTGGGCGTGGCTAATGGCCGTAGGATATAAAAATGTCTGAATTTTGTGGATAATTCTTGATCAGCAGAGAATTCTGATTCGTCTGACACCTCATTTGTCTGATTTGGTAGGACAAGCCAGGACTTTAAGGAAAAAGTAGGATTGGCAAATTATGCAAATTAGCAAAAAATCTAAGTAGGCGGAGCTTCATAGTCCAAATGGCAAGTTGGTAGGGCTTTGCTGTCTGTATATGTAGAACAAAGAATTTCGATTGTAGGTCTAACAGGACAGGAGATATCGACCGAAACGTGTTGGGGGGCGCTAAGGCGCCCCCATCTGGCTGGCAGGACTGGGTAGGACAACCTGAGTAGTGGGTAGGAATTGACATCATCTGACCAAGTTTGGTTGGTCTAGCTCTTACAGTTTAGGCTGTACATTCAGTTTTAGGGCAGAAAAATAATAATAATAATAATAAAGATAACTGCAAGCAGTGACAATCGGGTCCAAAGCAAATGGACAGAAGCAATGAAGAGGAATGAAGTGAATGGCATAAGATTAGAAGTTCACTAATTATTGTAAATGAAGTACAGACTGTAATTGATGAGCAATGCATTTAAATAATCAGAAAATAGGAAATGCTACTATGAGATGATAACTAACATTTGAACATTACTGTAGAAATGTTTATCAAGGTACAATAAAGGGAAAAGGGTAGATGAGAAATAGAAGGGATATGTGGTGACTAGTTGTTGGAGAAATATTGCAATTGCTGCAGTGTACATAGGCTGAAGTAACATTGAAGTTTGATAGATTTCTAAAAGTTAAATGGCAGTAATATATGAGATTAAAAATATGGACTTAGATGAAGGGAAAGGTGATTAATATTTAAATGTTTAAATAAACAATAAGGAGATGTCAGCTGCATTAACCAAGGTTGGTCTTAGACATATTATGACGGTGGCTAAATTGGAAATGAAGTACAGACTGTAACGGATGGCCAATGCATTTAAATAGACAGAAAGTAGGAAAATGGTAGATGAGAAAGAACGGACATGTGGTGACTAGTTGTTGGAAAAAATTGAAATTGCTGCAGTGTACATCACTGAAGTTTGATAGATTTCTAAAAGTGAAATGGCTGGAAAATGAAAGCAATTTAAAAATATGGACTGAGATGAGGGGAAAGATGATTAATTTTTAATATTTCATGAGAAATAAGCTAATTTCAGCTGCATTATCGAAGGTTGGTCTTAGACATGTTATGACATTGGCTAAATTGGAAATGAAGTACAGACTGTAACTGATGGCCAATGTTTTTAAATAGTCAGAAAAAGTAGAAAATGCTTCTATGATAAGATAATACCTGATATTTTGAACATTGACTTTGATATGTTGATTAAGGTACGATAAACGGAAGAGGGTAGATCAGAAACAGAAGGGACATGTGGTGACTAGCTGTTGGAAGAAATTGCAATTGTTGCACTGTACACAGCCTGAAGTATCTCTGAACTTTGATACATTTCTAAAAGTGAAATGAAATGAAAATGTCAATAATCTTTGAAGGTTTGATGAAAAATAAATTTCAGCTGCATTAACTATTAATACATTTTGACAGTGGCAGAAGCGCCCCCATTTAACCGAATGTCACCAAAGTTAGATGGTCTATTCATAGTCCAGTGCTACAGAAGTGAGTCAAATTTTGTGCGAATTCGATGAAGTATCAATGAGGTTTAGCAGACTTGATGAATTCGGTATGGAAATAGTGAGGCCAGCAGGTGGAGTTAGCGCTACATTTGATAATTGGTAGCATGCAGTCCCTGGTGTGGCAGTTTGACTACTGCCATTAGCAGAAGCAGCCTTAGTACAACAATATAAGATACAATATATAACCATTTGCTGAAGTGCCTCAGCCCAAAAGAATTTGTTTTTTGTGTCAGATGGTCTAAGTAGACGGTAGAAATAGGCACCTGCATACCTAATATTTTAAGTCTAGATCATACAAGTTAAGCTTACTTTATAGTACCTCAGTGAACACATGCTGTCTTGTATATTAAAAAAAACAACTGGCTTATTGCATTTGTAAAGTATTCTAGACATAAGAAGCCCTGAAAGAATTTAATGCCATTAATGAAATACAGGACGAACTACACCTGCTGGCTAATCTATAAAAAAAAATCTAAAAAACTGCAATATAAATAGAGCACCATCTCCACCTACTGGCCAATTTAATACAAAAAAGCGAAAAATCTGCAATATATACTGCCTGGCTTATAAATAAAATCTGATAATTTTCTATGAGTCAAATAGCAGAAAAATGAAAGGAGCTTAAAAATATGGACTGAGGTGAAGGGAAAGTTAATTCCTTGAAAGTATTATGAAGGATATTTCAGCTGAATTACCCAAGGTAGTGAATCAAATTTTGTAAGGATCGGATGAAGCATGCCTGAGATTTAGCTGTTTGAATGAAATGGGAATGGAAATGGTGTGGCCAGCAGGTGGAGTCAGCGCTCCATTTTAGAAATGATATTAAATGCTTTCTGACCTTCTCATTTGTAAATGAAGTCTGATAATGTTGTATAAGGCAAATTGGTGAAAAATGAAAGGAAATTAAAAATATGGACTCAGCTGAAGGGAAAGGTAACAATTATTTGAAGGTTTCATGAGGAATAAGGACATTTCAGCTGAATCTGCTAAGGTGGGTCTTACACATATATGGACAGTGGCTGTCACGCCCCCATTTGACCGATCAGCACCAAATTTGGACGGTCTGTCTGAGGTGCAGTGGTACATTAGTGGGTCAAATTTGGTGATGATCAGATGAAGTATTCCTCTGATTTAGCTGTTTGATTGAAATGATCATGGAAATGCTGTAGGTTCAGTGTGGCTGGTGGCTATACTGTACAGGCAAGTGAAGTTATCTTTATAAATTATACATATGGGCAGTGTCCTGATTTTTATACTACCAGATTGACCTACTTAGGATGGACATTGCAGTAGTTACAGTAATATGTTATTTATTAAGTTTTTAAATATGACAAGGGAATGCAAATGACTATCATGGGACATTGCATATTTCTTGATTTGACATGACTCACAGAACTTGCAGGGCAAAAGATTTTAACCAGTAATATGTCACTGGATCAAAAATGAGATAAATGTAAGTTGAGCTGATTTTGCAGTTTATACAGTGATGTTATATTGCTGTAGCACCCCCGTTTGACTGATCGGCACCAAATTTGGAGGGCCCTTCTCCAGTAATATCCTACATTATATATTTAAGTTTGATGATGATTGGTTGAGGCAGGCCTGAGATATAGCTGTCTGATTGAAATGGGTGTGGCACCACTATGGTTTGGGTGTGGCTGGTGGCCATACCTCATGGAAAGTTTATGATTTTTTTAATAATTTTATATAGGGACTGTCTCCTGATTTAAATGATACCAGATTTGTGTAGGTTTGGTGAAAATCCTAGGAGGATAAGAAAAAAGTACTGTTTTAAGACTTTTACAAAATAGGCAAAAATGGCAAGAGATATGATGAAGTTCTTTATACGATTAAATTTGTCATGAGCTAGTGGATAGCTTAAGCAACAATTGTCAATTTTATAATTAACAGTTCAGGAGAAATAGGCAGAAATGTGCTGTAGCGCCCCCATATGGCAGATTGACATGTCCTTTACAGGGTGGGCTCAGGGTCACAATACAAATGTATAACCAAAATTTGGTTTGGATTGCTCATTGTTTAGCTGGTCAAATGGCTGCTTGATTTTGATTGGCTAATGGTGGCCAGGATTTTACAACTAATGACTGCCATTTTACTTCTCTGACCTCAGGCTTGTACATAGTACATATCTGCCAAATTTCAATTAGATTGGTTAAGGCATTCAGGAGATATTGGCAGTTATTAGTTGTAGCGCCCCCTATTGACGAAATGTGGGCCGCATTGTATGTTGACCCCATGATAGAGCAGGGAGGTTGGATTGTAAGTTTGGTTCAGGTAGGCTAAGGTATGGAGAAGTTATAGCATTCAGACTGAAATAGGCCAAATTTAGGTGGGATTTGGGCATGGGTAGTGGCCATAAAATAGACAAATGTCAGACTTTCTTGAATCTATTTTGATCAGCTAAGTGGACTGATCGGTTTGACACCTCATTTGTCTGATTTGGTCCAATATTGTAGGACTTGAAGGCAGAAGTCAGTTTCACAAATTATGCAAATTAGCAAAAAATCTAAGTAGGCGGAGCTTCATAGTCCAAATAGCAAGTTGGTAGAGCAAAGCTGTCTGTATCAGCAGAAAAAATAATTTCAATTATAGGACTAATAGGACAGGAGCTATAGATTGAAACGCGTTGGGGGGCGCTAGAGCGCCCCCATCTGGCTGACAGGCCTGGGTCAGAGAATCTGAGTAGCGGGTAGGAATTGACATCATATTACCAATTTTGGTTGGTCTAGCACTTACGGTTTAGGCTGTGCATTCAGTTTTAGGGCGCGAAAAATAATAATAATAATAATAATAAAAGAGAAAAATCCTAAGAAAAACAATAATGGTCCATAAGGACTTCGTCCTTTGGACCCTTAATAATAATAATCCTAAGAAAAACAATAATGGTCCATAAGGACTTCGTCCTTTGGACCCTTAATAATAATACTAGAAACTGCAGGCAGTTACTGAAGGGTCCAAAGGGTATGACAAGTAGGACAGGTAGGACAGGTAGGACAACAGATGGTTTGAGTAGAAGGTAGAAATCAGGATGGAGATTGTTGAGTGTCCGTCTAACAGGTCAGGAAATGTAGGACAGAATGTAGGACCCTGTGGTGTAGTGCCTGAACCTGACTGAATGTAATGTTTTGGTGAGATAGTCTGAGTAGTAGGTAGAAATCAGGATATAGACTAGTTAGTATCGGTCTAACAGGTCAGCAAATGCAGGACAGAATGTAGAACCCTGTGGTGGAGTGCCTTAGCCTGACTTAATACATGTTTTGGGTCAGATGGCCTGACTAGTTGGTAGATTTAGGGACCTTCATACCTGGTCTGGTAAGTGTAGATATTACATAGTTGCTTTTTTATACTGCCTGTGTAAACATAGGCTGTGTTGCATATTCTTAACAAAGTGCTGAGTTGCGGGAGTGTGACATGTAACAGCAGTAATATCATGCTGTATGCTATTCTAGGTTATACATTTAGACAGGAGAAAGGCTAAAAGTATTGAAGGCATTATTGAAATGGAGCGCTGACTCCACCTGCTGGCCAATTTATTATAAAATTGTAATTGCTGCAGTGTACACAGCCTGAAGAAAGATTGAAGTTTGAAAGATTTGTAAAAGTCAAATGGCAGGAAAATATAAGCAGATTAAAAATATGGACTTAGATGAAGGGAAAGGTGATTAATTTTTTAATTTTTAAATAAACGATAAGCAGATTTCAGCTGCATTAACCAAGGTTGGTCTTAGACATATTAGGACAGTGGCTGTAGTGCCCCCGTTTGACCGATTGCCACCAAACTTGGAAGGTCTTTCTGAAGTCTAGTAACACAGATGTGCGTCAAATTTTGTGAGGATTGGATGAAGCATGCCAGAGATATAGCTATTTTAATGAAATGGGCATGGAAACAGTGTGGCCAGCAGGTGGAGTCAGCGCTCCATTTTAGAAATTGTATTCAATACTTTCAGGCCTTCTTATGTGTAAATTAAGTCTGATAATGTTCTATGAGGCAAATCGGTGAAAAATGAAAGTGAATAAGAAATATGGACTCAGGTGAAGGGAAAGGTAACAATTCTTTCAAGGTTTTATGAGAAATAAGGACATTTCAGCTGAATTTGCTAAGGTGGGTCTTAGAAATATATGGACAGTGGCTGTAGCGCCCCCATTTGACCGATTGGAACCAAAATTGGAGGGTCTGTCTGAGGTCCCTTACTACATTAGGCCGTCAAATTTGATGAGGATTGGCTGAAGCACAGCTGAGCTTTAGATGGTTGATTGAAATGAGCATGGATATGGTGCAGGTTTGTTGTAGCTGGTGGCCATAGCGTACAGGTTAAGATATTTTTATGAATTATCCATAATGGCAATGTCCTGATTGATGTACTACCAGAATGACCTACTTGGGCTGAACATTGTAGAAGTTACAGTAATATGTTATTTATTAAGTTTTTAAACATCACAAGGGAATGAAAATGACTATCATTGGGCATTGCATATGTCTTGATTTGGCATGACTCACAGAACTGGCAGTACAAAATATTTTAACCAGTAACATGTCACTAGAACAGAAATGAGATAAATGTAAGTTGAACTGATTTTCAAGGTTTATACAGACATGTTATGTTGTTGTAGCGCCCCCGTTTGACCGATCGGCACCAAATTTGGAGGGCCCTTCCGGACTACTATTCTACAGGATATATTAAAGTTTGGTGATGATTGGCTGAGGCAGGCCTGAGATATAGCTGTCTGATTGAATTGGGCATGGCACCTGTATGGTTTGTGTGTGGCTGGTGACTATACCTCATGGAAAGTTTATGATTTTTTTTATGAATTATTTATTATGACTGTCTCCTGATTTAAATGATACCAGATTTGTGTAGGTTTGGTGAAAATCCTAGGAGGTTAACGAAATGTCTTGTTTTCAGACCAATATGAATTATGCAAAAACGCAAAGATGCAGAAGCAAGTTCTACATGTTGTTTGATTTGGCATGTCGTACTGAATTGACCTGGCAAGAAATGTCGATTGTAGGCTTCACCGTTCTCGAGAAATAGGCAGAAATGCAAAAGTTGTCACTGTTGCGCCCCCATCTGGCCGAGTGAGGTGTCCTTTACAGTTTAGGCAGAGGGTCAGAGCACAAATGTATCACCCAAATTTGATTTAGATTGGTCATTGAGAAGCCTGTGAAATGCCTGCTTGATTTTGATTGGCTGATGGCGGCCACTCTTTAAGGAATAATTACTGCCATTGTAGGTGACTGACCACAGGCTGCTTCCTAGTACATATCTACCAAATTTCAGTTAGATTGGCAAAGGCAGTCAGGAGATATTGCCAGTTTTTAGTTGTAGCGCCCCCTATTGACGAAATGCGGCCCGCCTCGGACCGTGTCCCCAGAATGGTGTAGGGAGGTAGCATTTCAAATTTGGTCAAGGTAGGCCAAGGCACGGCCAAGTTATAGCCGTCAGACCAAAACGGGCCAAATTTGGACATTGTTTGGGCGTGGCTAATGGCCGTAGGATATAAAAATGTCTGAATTTTGTGGATAATTCTTGATCAGCAGAGAATTCTGATTCGTCTGACACCTCATTTGTCTGATTTGGTAGGACAAGCCAGGACTTTAAGGAAAAAGTAGGATTGGCAAATTATGCAAATTAGCAAAAAATCTAAGTAGGCGGAGCTTCATAGTCCAAATGGCAAGTTGGTAGGGCTTTGCTGTCTGTATATGTAGAACAAAGAATTTCGATTGTAGGTCTAACAGGACAGGAGATATCGACCGAAACGTGTTGGGGGGCGCTAAGGCGCCCCCATCTGGCTGGCAGGACTGGGTAGGACAACCTGAGTAGTGGGTAGGAATTGACATCATCTGACCAAGTTTGGTTGGTCTAGCTCTTACAGTTTAGGCTGTACATTCAGTTTTAGGGCAGAAAAATAATAATAACTAGAAACTGCAGGCAGTTACTGAAGGGTCCAAAGGGTATGACAAGTAGGACAGGTAGGACAGGTAGGACAACAGATGGTTTGAGTAGAAGGTAGAAATCAGGATGGAGATTGTTGAGTGTCCGTCTAACAGGTCAGGAAATGTAGGACAGAATGTAGGACCCTGTGGTGTAGTGCCTGAACCTGACTGAATGTAATGTTTTGGTGAGATAGTCTGAGTAGTAGGTAGAAATCAGGATATAGACTAGTTAGTATCGGTCTAACAGGTCAGCAAATGCAGGACAGAATGTAGAACCCTGTGGTGGAGTGCCTTAGCCTGACTTAATACATGTTTTGGGTCAGATGGCCTGACTAGTTGGTAGATTTAGGGACCTTCATACCTGGTCTGGTAAGTGTAGATATTACATAGTTGCTTTTTTATACTGCCTGTGTAAACATAGGCTGTGTTGCATATTCTTAACAAAGTGCTGAGTTGCGGGAGTGTGACATGTAACAGCAGTAATATCATGCTGTATGCTATTCTAGGATGTATATTTAGACAGGAGAAAGGCTAAAAGTATTGAAGGCATTATTGAAATGGAGCGCTGACTCCACCTGCTGGCCAATTTATTATAAAATTGTAATTGCTGTAGTGTACACAGCCTGAAGAAAGATTAAAGTTTGAAAGATTTGTAAAAGTCAAATGGCAGGAGAATATAAGCAGATTAAAAATATGGACTTAGATGAAGGTTAAGGTGATTAATATTTTAATTTTTAAATAAACAATAAGCAGATTTCAGCTGCATTAACCAAGGTTGGTCTTAGACATATTATGACAGTGGCTGTAGTGCCCCCGTTTGACTGATTGCCACCAAACTTGGAAGGTCTTTTGCAGCTTGGCTGAGGCAGTCTAGTAACACAGCCGTGCATCAAATTTTGTGAGGATTGGATGAAGCATGCCAGAGATATAGCTATTTGAATGAAATAGGCATGGAAACAGTGTGGCCAGCAGGTGGAGTCAGCGCTCCATTTTAGAAATTGTATTCAATACTTTCAGGCCTTCTTATGTGTAAATTAAGTCTGATAATGTTCTATGAGGCAAATTGGTGAAAAATGAAAGTGAATAAAAAATATGGACTCAGGTGAAGGGAAAGGTAACAATTCTTTCAAGGTTTTATGAGAAATAAGGACATTTCAGCTGAATTTGCTAAGGTGGGTCTTAGACATATATGGACAGTGGCTGTAGCGCCCCTGTTTGACCGATTGGCACCAATATTGGAGGGTCTGTCTGAGGTCCCTTACTACATTAGGCCGTCAAATTTGATGAGGATTGGCTGAAGCACGGCTGAGATTCAGATGGTTGATTGAAATGAGCATGGATATGGTGCAGGTTTGTTGTAGCTGGTGGCCATAGCATACAGGTCAAGATATTTTTATGAATTATCCATAAGGGCAATGTCCTGATTGATGTACTACCAGAATGACCTACTTGGGCTGGATATTGTAGAAGTTACAGTAATATGTTATTTATTAAGTTATTAAACATCACAAGGGAATGAAAATGACTATCATTGGGCATTGCATATGTCTTGATTTGGCATGACTCACAGAACTGGCAGTACAAAATATTTTAACCAGTAATATGTCACTAGAACAGAAATGAGATAAATGTAAGTTGAACTGATTTTCAAGGTTTATACAGACATGTTATATTGTTGTAGCGCCCCCGTTTGACCGATCGGCACCAAATTTGGAGGGCCCTTCCGGACTACTATTCTACAGGATATATTAAAGTTTGGTGATGATTGGCTGAGGCAGGCCTGAGATATAGCTGTCTGATTGAATTGGGCATGGCACCTGTATGGTTTGTGTGTGGCTGGTGACTATACCTCATGGAAAGTTTATGATTTTTTTATGAATTATTTATTATGACTGTCTCCTGATTTAAATGATACCAGATTTGTGTAGGTTTGGTGAAAATCCTAGGAGGTTAACGAAATGTCTTGTTTTCAGACCAATATGAATTATGCAAAAACGCAAAGATGCAGAAGCAAGTTCTACATGTTGTTTGATTTGGCATGTCGTACTTAATTGACCGGGCAACAATTAGACTGCCATAACAGGATGGAGATTTAGCGTAGCTCTAATGTGACAGGAGATGTAGGGCAAACCGTAGAGGAGGATACTAAAAAGTCAGACAGAACTACAGGTCAGCAGATGTCAGACAGAACAGAACTTGTTTAGGTCAGATGGTTTGAGTAGAAGGTAGAAATCATGATGTAGATTGTTGAGTGTCGGTCTAACAGGTCAGGAAATGTAGGACAGAATGTAGAACCCTGTGGTGTAGTGCCTGAACCTGACTGAATGCATTGTTTTGGTCAGATGGTCTCAGTAGTAGGTAGAAATCAGGATATAGATTAGTTAGTATCGGTCTAACAGGTCAGCAAATGTAGGACAGAATGTAGAACCCTGTGGTGGAGTGCCTTAGCCTGACTGAATGCATGGTTTGGGTCAGATGGCCTGACTAGTTGGTAGATTTAGGGACCTTCATACCTGGTCTGGTAAGTCTAGATATTACAGAGTTTTCTTTTTTATACTGCCTGTGTAAACATAGGCTGTGTTGCATATTCTTAACAAAGTGCTGAGTTGCGTATTGTGACATGTAACAGCAGTAATATCATGCTGTATCATATTCTAGGTTATACATTTAGACAGGAGAAAGGCTAAAAGTATTGAAGGCATTATTGAAATGGAGCGCTGACTCCACCTGCTGGCCAATTTATTATAAAATTGTAATTGCTGCAGTGTACACAGCCTGAAGAAAGATTGAAGTTTGAAAGATTTGTAAAAGTCAAATGGCAGGAAAATATAAGCAGATTAAAAATATGGACTTAGATGAAGGGAAAGGTGATTAATTTTTTAATTTTTAAATAAACGATAAGCAGATTTCAGCTGCATTAACCAAGGTTGGTCTTAGACATATTAGGACAGTGGCTGTAGTGCCCCCGTTTGACCGATTGCCACCAAACTTGGAAGGTCTTTCTGAAGTCTAGTAACACAGATGTGCGTCAAATTTTGTGAGGATTGGATGAAGCATGCCAGAGATATAGCTATTTTAATGAAATGGGCATGGAAACAGTGTGGCCAGCAGGTGGAGTCAGCGCTCCATTTTAGAAATTGTATTCAATACTTTCAGGCCTTCTTATGTGTAAATTAAGTCTGATAATGTTCTATGAGGCAAATCGGTGAAAAATGAAAGTGAATAAGAAATATGGACTCAGGTGAAGGGAAAGGTAACAATTCTTTCAAGGTTTTATGAGAAATAAGGACATTTCAGCTGAATTTGCTAAGGTGGGTCTTAGAAATATATGGACAGTGGCTGTAGCGCCCCCATTTGACCGATTGGAACCAAAATTGGAGGGTCTGTCTGAGGTCCCTTACTACATTAGGCCGTCAAATTTGATGAGGATTGGCTGAAGCACAGCTGAGCTTTAGATGGTTGATTGAAATGAGCATGGATATGGTGCAGGTTTGTTGTAGCTGGTGGCCATAGCGTACAGGTTAAGATATTTTTATGAATTATCCATAATGGCAATGTCCTGATTGATGTACTACCAGAATGACCTACTTGGGCTGAACATTGTAGAAGTTACAGTAATATGTTATTTATTAAGTTTTTAAACATCACAAGGGAATGAAAATGACTATCATTGGGCATTGCATATGTCTTGATTTGGCATGACTCACAGAACTGGCAGTACAAAATATTTTAACCAGTAACATGTCACTAGAACAGAAATGAGATAAATGTAAGTTGAACTGATTTTCAAGGTTTATACAGACATGTTATGTTGTTGTAGCGCCCCCGTTTGACCGATCGGCACCAAATTTGGAGGGCCCTTCCGGACTACTATTCTACAGGATATATTAAAGTTTGGTGATGATTGGCTGAGGCAGGCCTGAGATATAGCTGTCTGATTGAATTGGGCATGGCACCTGTATGGTTTGTGTGTGGCTGGTGACTATACCTCATGGAAAGTTTATGATTTTTTTTATGAATTATTTATTATGACTGTCTCCTGATTTAAATGATACCAGATTTGTGTAGGTTTGGTGAAAATCCTAGGAGGTTAACGAAATGTCTTGTTTTCAGACCAATATGAATTATGCAAAAACGCAAAGATGCAGAAGCAAGTTCTACATGTTGTTTGATTTGGCATGTCGTACTGAATTGACCTGGCAAGAAATGTCGATTGTAGGCTTCACCGTTCTCGAGAAATAGGCAGAAATGCAAAAGTTGTCACTGTTGCGCCCCCATCTGGCCGAGTGAGGTGTCCTTTACAGTTTAGGCAGAGGGTCAGAGCACAAATGTATCACCCAAATTTGATTTAGATTGGTCATTGAGAAGCCTGTGAAATGCCTGCTTGATTTTGATTGGCTGATGGCGGCCACTCTTTAAGGAATAATTACTGCCATTGTAGGTGACTGACCACAGGCTGCTTCCTAGTACATATCTACCAAATTTCAGTTAGATTGGCAAAGGCAGTCAGGAGATATTGCCAGTTTTTAGTTGTAGCGCCCCCTATTGACGAAATGCGGCCCGCCTCGGACCGTGTCCCCAGAATGGTGTAGGGAGGTAGCATTTCAAATTTGGTCAAGGTAGGCCAAGGCACGGCCAAGTTATAGCCGTCAGACCAAAACGGGCCAAATTTGGACATTGTTTGGGCGTGGCTAATGGCCGTAGGATATAAAAATGTCTGAATTTTGTGGATAATTCTTGATCAGCAGAGAATTCTGATTCGTCTGACACCTCATTTGTCTGATTTGGTAGGACAAGCCAGGACTTTAAGGAAAAAGTAGGATTGGCAAATTATGCAAATTAGCAAAAAATCTAAGTAGGCGGAGCTTCATAGTCCAAATGGCAAGTTGGTAGGGCTTTGCTGTCTGTATATGTAGAACAAAGAATTTCGATTGTAGGTCTAACAGGACAGGAGATATCGACCGAAACGTGTTGGGGGGCGCTAAGGCGCCCCCATCTGGCTGGCAGGACTGGGTAGGACAACCTGAGTAGTGGGTAGGAATTGACATCATCTGACCAAGTTTGGTTGGTCTAGCTCTTACAGTTTAGGCTGTACATTCAGTTTTAGGGCAGAAAAATAATAATAATAATAATAACTAGAAACTGCAGGCAGTTACTGAAGGGTCCAAAGGGTATGACAAGTAGGACAGGTAGGACAGGTAGGACAACAGATGGTTTGAGTAGAAGGTAGAAATCAGGATGGAGATTGTTGAGTGTCCGTCTAACAGGTCAGGAAATGTAGGACAGAATGTAGGACCCTGTGGTGTAGTGCCTGAACCTGACTGAATGTAATGTTTTGGTGAGATAGTCTGAGTAGTAGGTAGAAATCAGGATATAGACTAGTTAGTATCGGTCTAACAGGTCAGCAAATGCAGGACAGAATGTAGAACCCTGTGGTGGAGTGCCTTAGCCTGACTTAATACATGTTTTGGGTCAGATGGCCTGACTAGTTGGTAGATTTAGGGACCTTCATACCTGGTCTGGTAAGTGTAGATATTACATAGTTGCTTTTTTATACTGCCTGTGTAAACATAGGCTGTGTTGCATATTCTTAACAAAGTGCTGAGTTGCGGGAGTGTGACATGTAACAGCAGTAATATCATGCTGTATGCTATTCTAGGATGTATATTTAGACAGGAGAAAGGCTAAAAGTATTGAAGGCATTATTGAAATGGAGCGCTGACTCCACCTGCTGGCCAATTTATTATAAAATTGTAATTGCTGTAGTGTACACAGCCTGAAGAAAGATTAAAGTTTGAAAGATTTGTAAAAGTCAAATGGCAGGAGAATATAAGCAGATTAAAAATATGGACTTAGATGAAGGTTAAGGTGATTAATATTTTAATTTTTAAATAAACAATAAGCAGATTTCAGCTGCATTAACCAAGGTTGGTCTTAGACATATTATGACAGTGGCTGTAGTGCCCCCGTTTGACTGATTGCCACCAAACTTGGAAGGTCTTTTGCAGCTTGGCTGAGGCAGTCTAGTAACACAGCCGTGCATCAAATTTTGTGAGGATTGGATGAAGCATGCCAGAGATATAGCTATTTGAATGAAATAGGCATGGAAACAGTGTGGCCAGCAGGTGGAGTCAGCGCTCCATTTTAGAAATTGTATTCAATACTTTCAGGCCTTCTTATGTGTAAATTAAGTCTGATAATGTTCTATGAGGCAAATTGGTGAAAAATGAAAGTGAATAAAAAATATGGACTCAGGTGAAGGGAAAGGTAACAATTCTTTCAAGGTTTTATGAGAAATAAGGACATTTCAGCTGAATTTGCTAAGGTGGGTCTTAGACATATATGGACAGTGGCTGTAGCGCCCCTGTTTGACCGATTGGCACCAATATTGGAGGGTCTGTCTGAGGTCCCTTACTACATTAGGCCGTCAAATTTGATGAGGATTGGCTGAAGCACGGCTGAGATTCAGATGGTTGATTGAAATGAGCATGGATATGGTGCAGGTTTGTTGTAGCTGGTGGCCATAGCATACAGGTCAAGATATTTTTATGAATTATCCATAAGGGCAATGTCCTGATTGATGTACTACCAGAATGACCTACTTGGGCTGGATATTGTAGAAGTTACAGTAATATGTTATTTATTAAGTTATTAAACATCACAAGGGAATGAAAATGACTATCATTGGGCATTGCATATGTCTTGATTTGGCATGACTCACAGAACTGGCAGTACAAAATATTTTAACCAGTAATATGTCACTAGAACAGAAATGAGATAAATGTAAGTTGAACTGATTTTCAAGGTTTATACAGACATGTTATATTGTTGTAGCGCCCCCGTTTGACCGATCGGCACCAAATTTGGAGGGCCCTTCCGGACTACTATTCTACAGGATATATTAAAGTTTGGTGATGATTGGCTGAGGCAGGCCTGAGATATAGCTGTCTGATTGAATTGGGCATGGCACCTGTATGGTTTGTGTGTGGCTGGTGACTATACCTCATGGAAAGTTTATGATTTTTTTATGAATTATTTATTATGACTGTCTCCTGATTTAAATGATACCAGATTTGTGTAGGTTTGGTGAAAATCCTAGGAGGTTAACGAAATGTCTTGTTTTCAGACCAATATGAATTATGCAAAAACGCAAAGATGCAGAAGCAAGTTCTACATGTTGTTTGATTTGGCATGTCGTACTTAATTGACCGGGCAACAATTAGACTGCCATAACAGGATGGAGATTTAGCGTAGCTCTAATGTGACAGGAGATGTAGGGCAAACCGTAGAGGAGGATACTAAAAAGTCAGACAGAACTACAGGTCAGCAGATGTCAGACAGAACAGAACTTGTTTAGGTCAGATGGTTTGAGTAGAAGGTAGAAATCATGATGTAGATTGTTGAGTGTCGGTCTAACAGGTCAGGAAATGTAGGACAGAATGTAGAACCCTGTGGTGTAGTGCCTGAACCTGACTGAATGCATTGTTTTGGTCAGATGGTCTCAGTAGTAGGTAGAAATCAGGATATAGATTAGTTAGTATCGGTCTAACAGGTCAGCAAATGTAGGACAGAATGTAGAACCCTGTGGTGGAGTGCCTTAGCCTGACTGAATGCATGGTTTGGGTCAGATGGCCTGACTAGTTGGTAGATTTAGGGACCTTCATACCTGGTCTGGTAAGTCTAGATATTACAGAGTTTTCTTTTTTATACTGCCTGTGTAAACATAGGCTGTGTTGCATATTCTTAACAAAGTGCTGAGTTGCGTATTGTGACATGTAACAGCAGTAATATCATGCTGTATCATATTCTAGGTTATACATTTAGACAGGAGAAAGGCTAAAAGTATTGAAGGCATTATTGAAATGGAGCGCTGACTCCACCTGCTGGCCAATTTATTATAAAATTGTAATTGCTGCAGTGTACACAGCCTGAAGAAAGATTGAAGTTTGAAAGATTTGTAAAAGTCAAATGGCAGGAAAATATAAGCAGATTAAAAATATGGACTTAGATGAAGGGAAAGGTGATTAATTTTTTAATTTTTAAATAAACGATAAGCAGATTTCAGCTGCATTAACCAAGGTTGGTCTTAGACATATTAGGACAGTGGCTGTAGTGCCCCCGTTTGACCGATTGCCACCAAACTTGGAAGGTCTTTCTGAAGTCTAGTAACACAGATGTGCGTCAAATTTTGTGAGGATTGGATGAAGCATGCCAGAGATATAGCTATTTTAATGAAATGGGCATGGAAACAGTGTGGCCAGCAGGTGGAGTCAGCGCTCCATTTTAGAAATTGTATTCAATACTTTCAGGCCTTCTTATGTGTAAATTAAGTCTGATAATGTTCTATGAGGCAAATCGGTGAAAAATGAAAGTGAATAAGAAATATGGACTCAGGTGAAGGGAAAGGTAACAATTCTTTCAAGGTTTTATGAGAAATAAGGACATTTCAGCTGAATTTGCTAAGGTGGGTCTTAGAAATATATGGACAGTGGCTGTAGCGCCCCCATTTGACCGATTGGAACCAAAATTGGAGGGTCTGTCTGAGGTCCCTTACTACATTAGGCCGTCAAATTTGATGAGGATTGGCTGAAGCACAGCTGAGCTTTAGATGGTTGATTGAAATGAGCATGGATATGGTGCAGGTTTGTTGTAGCTGGTGGCCATAGCGTACAGGTTAAGATATTTTTATGAATTATCCATAATGGCAATGTCCTGATTGATGTACTACCAGAATGACCTACTTGGGCTGAACATTGTAGAAGTTACAGTAATATGTTATTTATTAAGTTTTTAAACATCACAAGGGAATGAAAATGACTATCATTGGGCATTGCATATGTCTTGATTTGGCATGACTCACAGAACTGGCAGTACAAAATATTTTAACCAGTAACATGTCACTAGAACAGAAATGAGATAAATGTAAGTTGAACTGATTTTCAAGGTTTATACAGACATGTTATGTTGTTGTAGCGCCCCCGTTTGACCGATCGGCACCAAATTTGGAGGGCCCTTCCGGACTACTATTCTACAGGATATATTAAAGTTTGGTGATGATTGGCTGAGGCAGGCCTGAGATATAGCTGTCTGATTGAATTGGGCATGGCACCTGTATGGTTTGTGTGTGGCTGGTGACTATACCTCATGGAAAGTTTATGATTTTTTTTATGAATTATTTATTATGACTGTCTCCTGATTTAAATGATACCAGATTTGTGTAGGTTTGGTGAAAATCCTAGGAGGTTAACGAAATGTCTTGTTTTCAGACCAATATGAATTATGCAAAAACGCAAAGATGCAGAAGCAAGTTCTACATGTTGTTTGATTTGGCATGTCGTACTGAATTGACCTGGCAAGAAATGTCGATTGTAGGCTTCACCGTTCTCGAGAAATAGGCAGAAATGCAAAAGTTGTCACTGTTGCGCCCCCATCTGGCCGAGTGAGGTGTCCTTTACAGTTTAGGCAGAGGGTCAGAGCACAAATGTATCACCCAAATTTGATTTAGATTGGTCATTGAGAAGCCTGTGAAATGCCTGCTTGATTTTGATTGGCTGATGGCGGCCACTCTTTAAGGAATAATTACTGCCATTGTAGGTGACTGACCACAGGCTGCTTCCTAGTACATATCTACCAAATTTCAGTTAGATTGGCAAAGGCAGTCAGGAGATATTGCCAGTTTTTAGTTGTAGCGCCCCCTATTGACGAAATGCGGCCCGCCTCGGACCGTGTCCCCAGAATGGTGTAGGGAGGTAGCATTTCAAATTTGGTCAAGGTAGGCCAAGGCACGGCCAAGTTATAGCCGTCAGACCAAAACGGGCCAAATTTGGACATTGTTTGGGCGTGGCTAATGGCCGTAGGATATAAAAATGTCTGAATTTTGTGGATAATTCTTGATCAGCAGAGAATTCTGATTCGTCTGACACCTCATTTGTCTGATTTGGTAGGACAAGCCAGGACTTTAAGGAAAAAGTAGGATTGGCAAATTATGCAAATTAGCAAAAAATCTAAGTAGGCGGAGCTTCATAGTCCAAATGGCAAGTTGGTAGGGCTTTGCTGTCTGTATATGTAGAACAAAGAATTTCGATTGTAGGTCTAACAGGACAGGAGATATCGACCGAAACGTGTTGGGGGGCGCTAAGGCGCCCCCATCTGGCTGGCAGGACTGGGTAGGACAACCTGAGTAGTGGGTAGGAATTGACATCATCTGACCAAGTTTGGTTGGTCTAGCTCTTACAGTTTAGGCTGTACATTCAGTTTTAGGGCAGAAAAATAATAATAATAAAGATAACTGCAAGCAGTGACAATCGGGTCCAAAGCTAATGGAAAGAAGCAATGAAGAGGAATGAAGTGAATGGTATAAGATTAGAAGTTCACTAATTATTGCAAATGAAGTACAGACTGTAATTGATGAGCAATGAATTTAAATTGGCAGACAATAGTAAATGCTTCTATGAGATGATAGCTAACATTTGAACATTACCGTGGAAATGTTTATCAAGGTACGATGAAGGGAAAAGGGTAGATGAGAAACCAAAGGGAAATGTGGTGACTAGCTGTTTGAGAAATATTGCAATTGCTGCAGTGTACACAGGATGAAGTAACATTGAAGTTTGATAGATTTCTAAAAGTCAAATGGCAGTAACATATAAGCAGATTAAAAATATGGACTTAGATGAAGGGAAAGGTGATTAATATTTAAATGTCTAAATAAACAGTAAGGAGATGTCAGTTGCATTAACCAAGGTTGGTCTTAAATATATTAGGACAGTGGCTAAATTGGAAATGAAGTACAGACTGTAACTGATAGCCAATGCATTTAAATAGTCAGAAAATAGGAAATGCTACTATGAACATGCAGCTTTCTGGTTTTACTCTCTTTTCCAGTGCCTTATCTTCATATCAGTGACACCATACTCACCACATCAAGTTTCCCTGCGCCTATTTTTTCGACAACCAAAGCGTTCTCTAAAGAACTCAGAGACTGCACACAGACAGTATGAACTACAAACAGATACCTGAAGTGAAATGAACCAGAAATCATCTCCACTCACTATAGTCTGACAGCAAAGGTACTTTGAGTAAAATGTGCTGTTGCTTGTGGATATTTATTGCTGTGATGTCACAATTGTTTTTGTAGTATTTATTGAGTTATTTTCAGTTTTACTCTGCAATAACAAAACATTAATGATGTGTTGTAACAGTTCTGTACTACATAATATGTTACGTAATTTACAGTCATGATGCCATGGTTAAATTGATGTCAAAATAACAGTCCAGCTTTGTTTGTGATGCCTGTGTTGACTTACTGTACACTAAATTGTATATTCAAAAGAATATTGCCATGTTGGCAGTTTTGTAGTATATATATATGAGTGCTACTATCACACTTTGTGGTCTTTATACACTGTTTATGTAATAATGCTATGCACATCATATGCGAAATATTATGTCAATTGTGCTGGCTCAACTATTGTGGTGTCAATGTACTTTTTCAGCCTCCTCAAACAATGACACAAACGTAAATGTTTGGCTAAGACAGATGTATTTAATTGCAATTTTACAATGTGTATAATGTGTTTTCCATTATGTCTCTAATGAGTAATAATAAATATTATAATCATTAATACAGTCATCATTCTTAAGCATGTTAAATACACATGTAAATGTGAGAATAAATTTCAATTACGGTAGGTGAAACAGGCAGTAAAGGAAATATACATACAAAAAGTATTACAATGTCTTGAGCAACATTTAAGGAAAAACATACTACAGTATAATGACATTATATAGTAAATGGACATAATGTATAACATTAGCCTGCTGTATGCATGCAGTCCGTGGTGTGGCAGTTTGACTACTGCCATTAGCAGAAGCAGCCTTAGTACACCAATATAGGATAGAATATAGAACCCTTTGGTGAAGTGCCTCAGCCGAAGACAATGTATGGTTTGTGTCACATGGTCTAAGCAGTCGGTAGAAATAGGCACCTGCATACCTAATATTTTAAGTCTGTATCATACAAGTTAAGCTTACTTTATACTACCTCAGTGAACACATGCCGTCTTGTATATTCAAAACAACAGTGGCTTACTGCATTTGTAAAGTATTTTTCTAGACATAAGAAGCCCTAAGAGAATTGAATGGCATTAATGAAATAGAGGACGAACTCCACCTGCTGGCTAGTCTATAAAAAAATCCAAAAAATTGCAATATAAATAGAGCACTATCTCCACCTACTGGCCAATTTAATACAAAAAAGTGAAAAATCTGCAATATATACTGCCTGGCTTATAAATAAAATCTGATCATTATTTATAATTGAAATAGCATAAAAATGAAAGGAGCTTAAAAATATGGATTGAGGTGAAGGGAAAGTTAACAATTTGTTTGAAAGTATTATGAAGGATATTTTAGCTGAGGTAGGTATTAGACATACTAGGACAGTGGCTGTACTGCTCCCATTTGACTGATCGCCACCAAACCTGGAAGGTCTGTCTGTAGTCCAGTGATACTGAAGTGAACATATTTTGTAAGGATTGGATGAAGCATGCCTGAGATTTAGCTGTTTGAATGAAATGGAATTAGAAATAATGTGGCCAGCAGGTGCAGTCAACACTCCATTTTAGAAATACTATTTAATACTTTCAGGCCTTCTTATTTGTAAATGAAGTGTGATAATGGTGAAAAGGGAAATTGGTGAAAAATTAAAGGAAATTAAAAATTTGGACTAAGGTGAAGGGAAAGGTAACAATTCTTTGAAAGTTTCATGAGGAATAAGGACATTTCAGCTGAATCTGCTAAGGTGGGTCTTAGACATAATATAACAGTGGCTGTAGTACCCCCGTTTGCCCAATCACCACCAAACTTAGAAGGTCTGTCTGTAGTCTAGTGCTGCAAGAGTTAGTCAATTTATCCAATCCAATTTTTTGGGGATTGGATGAAGCACGGCTGAGATTTAGCTGTTTGAGTGAAATGGGAATGGAAATGGTGTGGCCAGCAGGTGGAGTTAGCGCTACATTTTAGAAATTGCATTAAATACTTTTAGGTCTTCTGATGTTTAAATGAAGTCTGATAATATTGAAATGAAATTAAAAATATTAACTGAGGAGAAGGGAAAGGTGACTATTGTTTGAATGTTTTATGAGAAAGAAGGACATTTTAGCTGAATTTGCTAGTTCCCCCTTTTGACCGATCAGCACCCAAGTTGGACGGTCTCTCTGAGGTGTAGTGCTACATTTGTGGGTCAAATTTTGTGAGGATTGGATGAAGCATGACTGAGATTTAGCTGTTTGAATGAATTGGGTATGGAAATAGTGTGGCTAGCAGGTGCAGTCACAGCTACATTTGATAAATGGTATTTAGTAATTAATATTTAGTATACAATTCAAAATATTTAGTTTGTTTGTGTATATATATATATGTATATATATATATTTAAAAAGTAAAGTGTGAAAGGTTTTAAGTGGTGTTTTTTTATGTTTTTTTTTCCAATGCGACAAAAACTGGTAGAGATAATTAAATGTTTGGCGAAATTTTTGTTTTATCTCGCTGGTAGGATAGCGGACTCCACAGTGTTAAAATGTGAAGGCATGTTACACGACTTGAAAAGTGGCTGAGAGGCGTCAGACTTCAGAGGGTTAAGGGCGATTGTTGATTAGAAGGACTTTGAAATTGTCAGTAAGTGCTGTAAGTAAAGGTCAGACTGTGGAGAAGCTTGGCGCTAGGCTAGTAGGAGCCGCAATGGAGACGTAAATTGTCTGCTGTATGGAAATAAAAATGTAACGGTTGTGTATGTGTAAAGCAATTAAAATTAAACTGTGTCGTAGGTTAAGGTGTAGGGGGTAAATAGTGCCATAATAAATGGTAATATGGAAAGAATAGTAGGGCAGTGAAAATGTAGAAGGTTTGAAGGCTTAGGAACACAACCTTTTGGCAATCCTACGAGACTTTTTGGCACCTCAGGTGCGCCTGCACACTCCCTGCACAAGATTATCAGGGCCAATCAACACGTATTGTTTTGCAAATGAAAGGGGGTTTCACGTTTTAACCTCGGGTTTGCAGAGAGACATTTCTACTGTAGTGTGGTTTGAGGAATCATAAAATATCGGTGGTAATATATAGGAATTTGAAATATAATTTAATCCTAATTTGTTTTTATTCTGGAATTGGTGTTTTAGTTTTGTAGGATTAGCGAAATATATTGCAGTTGCCTAAACCACCTTTAAAAGAAAAAATAAGTGCACGCGCATATATCAGTTTCTTGCAGATGTGCTGAGGCTGGGTTTGAACCGGCGACCTTGTGATTACAGGCACATGGCTTAGCCTACTGAGCCACACGCTTGAATACTTTTAAGTCTTCTCAAGTTTAAATGAAGTTTGATAATGTTGTACGAGGCAAATCAGTGAAAATGGAATTAAATTAAAATATTAACTTAGGTGAAGGGAAAGATGACCATTGTTTAAAGGTTTTATGAGAAATAAGAACATTTTAGCTGTATTTGCTAACGGTGGTCATAGAAATATATGGACAGTGGCTGTAGCACTGTCGTGTGACCGATCGGCAGGAAAGTTGGAGGGTCTGTCTGAGGTCTAATTCTACATTAGTACGTTAAATTTAGTGTTGATTGGATGAAGTATGAATGAGATTTAGTCGTTTCAATAAATTGGAAATGGAAATAATGTGGCGAGCAGGTGGAGTCAGCGCTACATTCGATAAATGGTATTTAGTATTTAATGTACAGTATAGTATTTACAGTATTTATTTTGTGTGTGTGTATATATACACATAGTTATAAATTAAAGCAGGTTTTCTACATATCGTATGTTATTTTTTATGTTATGAGGTGAATTACCAAAACACTCCATCAATCTGCTCCTGGTCTGGCCGTTTTGTCAAATTTTAGAACGCTCTGTGGCCCACTAGTCAAAAAGTTTGCCCACCCCTGGTGTATATGGTTTCGTATGACATTGAAGCGATTTTATGTATAACATGAGCATACACAGAATCGTTTCTGACCACTAAGAGTCGCCACACACGCTTACGTAGTTGTACACGTTAGAGGTGAAAGATACATTTACGGGCGTAGATCGGTGAAAGGAACCTACCATGATATTACCGAGGTATATCTGCATCATAAATGTCTCAAAGTAAAAACGAAATATTGTGTATGTATGTGCAGTATGAGAGAGAGACAGTCTGAGTTAGAAGAACCACAGTACATAGAGCTGTGTACTGTGACAGAAACAACTGTGACGAGTGTTAGTGGCTATAGAAATGGTTTTGTACGTTTTGTGTATGTGATTTTTTTATAATAAATGTGTATCTTGTACTTGAATAACAGTAAGTCTCTCTCTGTCATTAACACACATGCTTTTTAGATTTACATTATCTGATACATGAGGTGTTCACGTAAAAAATGTACTTACGTGCACATGTAGAAGATTGTCTGAAAAGTCGAACATTTATTATTTTATCATAATTTTTTATGTATCGTGGTAGACATGGAAGATATATGAAATATTTATTTCTCATTCTAATATATAAATATATTATATTTATACATTATATATATATTTTTGGAAGTGATACCACAGTTACCATATAGTATATTTCGAAGTTCCACTGTATTTGAAGTTATGGTATTGCAGAGTATGTATACCACATCTTACAACACACCGTTAGATAAAGTGTTTAGTGCAGTAGACCTGAGATGAAGAAGTGCATTTGGGCTGGCGGATGATCTTGACTGAGTGACCATGATTCATTTCCAAAATAAAAAGGTGCACATGTTAATAGTGGTGAGGAGGGGGCAGGCAGGTTGTGGTGTATGGTGGGGGGGGGGTGCTCGTCGTGAGGAGATTGTGTTTTTTTTTAGGAATGCTAGTGTTTATAAGTCCCTTATAGAAATGTGCACTTAACTGTATTTGAAAGGAGGTTTAGTTTGAAAACTACATGTTTCATCAGTAGTGTACAACTTCCATACATTCTATAGTACTTGCCTTTTATGTGATCGTTTTCAATGAAGGCTTTTCTGATCTTAAGTTTTTTTAGTTTTTGTTTTATTTGTCGGTTATCATCTATAAGGAGGTTTATTTAGGGTCTAGTAATGTGATGTAAAGAACACGCATAGCAGAAATAGACAGAGGCAAATGAAGCGCTACAGGTAGAGGTTTTTGCATTTACATTTGGAAAACAAATGGTCACTGTTAGGGATGTTGGTAGAAGAGCCTAATTTGGGTAACCGCGATTTAAAGCAAATATAAAATTACCGCGTTATGATAAGAGACGGGATGCACAGTATAATCGCTATGAATGCCATTTCTTGAGGGAGCGACATAGATATAAAGCTTTTCCCAGTTGAGTGGCAATGAAGCACTCTATTTTGTAAGATATAGCAGACACTTTGGAGGTATGCTTTATAAATGTTAGGTTATTAGGATTTTGCTGTGTACAGTCGAGCACGGTTATTACGATTTGGCTTATAACGAAAACACGCTTGTACCGCTTCGATTCCAAATCCCCGACCTTCAGTAACGTTAAATTTCTTAAAGAAAACAGTCATATAGCGATTCTTTTATAGGAAAATTTCGGCTATAACGATGTGTATTGTCTTCCCCAAAGAAATATTTTAATTAATTTTTATTCGGTTATAACGATTTGCCTCAATCATTACAGATTTAATAGTTTAAAATAAGTCGGACGTTAGGTTAATCGCGTAGCCAAAGCGAGCAGCAGTCAGTATGTTTACAGTACTAAATAGTTGTTTAATTACGAAATCCACGTTGCTTGCTAGTAAAAAAGATGTTTCGTTTTGATCATTACATGAAACAAAGCTTCATAGACAGAAGTAGAAGGTTAGTGTTATTTTGTACAGTCATAATACATTTGCCTAGCGATCAGTCATAATACATAGCAATCTTACATGAAACTGGATATAATGAAATTCGGTTATAACGAAAGAAATCTGCTGGCCCCAGAAAATCGTAATAACCGTGGTCGACTGTAGCATGTAGTGTGCTAGGAAATCACCATTAATATGGTTGCGTTTTACAAATTACACTTAGGAACTATGGGTACTGTAAGAAGAACCTGGCTGTTTAAGGATTGGAGGTATTAATTCGTTGTAACATGGAACACAGACGTCACACGCAAAATATATTTATTTAAAAGGAACAATTGAACACTTATGAAATATATAAATAACGTTATATAAAAAATATGAAACAATCTTGAAACACACACACAAAAACAACAAAACACAGCCACTGAGATAAAATATTGCAGACGATTGAAAACTAAAAAAAAAAAAAATCAGAACACACATCTAGGTAACTTAATTGAAATTAGCAACATCGTCAGTGACATCACCGTCTTGTTGCTTTGGAACTGTCTGGGTGATACTTGTGATCAGGCCTTCTTCATTTATTAGTATAGAAAACTGCCCTACACTGATAAAGTGTTCTTCCATATCTTCAACATCATTTAAAAGATGGGAGATACCTTGCTTCGTCAAATAACCACGCAATGCGGCATTAGTAATGGTTACCGTGTGGTCTTTGCCGTCTTGCGTAAGAGATATAGTTCCACTGTATGTGGCGTTGTAGTTTGTGCACTTTTGCAGTAGTTTGCAGCCGCTGCACCGCTGAACCGACGATTTAGGTTTAAACTCAGTTTGCGGTGTTTGGCATTTTGAACAGCGCAGTTTGCACAATATCTGAATGCCTGTTACAGTTCCTGATCGCTCGGAAAGTGTCTCCGCCTCATCGACAGTAGTGGATTCAGGGACTTCCAGGCCGCTAATTTGTTCTATGGACGTGGACGGAGTCCCCGACAGTGTTATTCGTCCGTCTCGTTCCCTGGTTGACAAGTTTGTAAATTTGTATGATTTTAGAGGTTCCACCTTTGTTATTTGAGTGTCCCACAAGGCGAGCTTCAGCTGTCCCGTTGGATCCCCTATTTGGAATTGTGTAACTTCCAACTCAGTGCCGTTGAAATTGATGGTTTTAGTGAAGCTGCCAGGCGCCAAAACCTTTGCTTCCAGGATAGCCACCTGTTATAGACACATATAGTAAATATACGACTGGTTAGAAGATACTATAACAATAGCTTACTTCACAAGACATGGGTATTATATCGCAATTTAGTTGAAAATTACCGCACGGTCATTTACATGTATTTTACGCCGCGATAAAAAGAGGACTAAATAAAGTGCGGTAAAAGTAGTTCATGCACCACAGAAATAGGGTAATCCTCGTTAATTTAAGTGTAGAGGCACGTTAGAATCGTATTTCTCAAAACGGATTTACGCGCTTTTAATGATTGGCAATGTAACGAAAACAACGCACGACTCCATTTCATCGTACTACTCAAACGATTATTCCATCTACTCACAGTTTGTCTAGGTCCTAGCATTTTAACCTGTGCAATGTTTTGCTTGATGCTGCTGGGGGGGACCCTCGGCAGAAAGGGCAGCCTGACGACCTCTAAGGTGGTGGATTTGTTGCAAAGAATATCAAAGCCCGTCGGATCTGAGAAGCCTAGAAAACATGAACGACAAATAAACACCACCTTTATTTAGGCTATATGGTCACTTAATTTGAAGCACATCTTCCTGTTCTGTTTTCTGTTATTTTTACAAAATTAATACTTACTTATGCTTCTCTTCACGTTGACGAGCCTCACTGCAGTGTTGTTTTTTGAGGCCTGAGCAAAACATGTCTGCTTTTCTGCAGAAAAGCAGACAACTTTGTGAAAGTTATCTCTGCTAGTCTGCAGCAGTGCAGTGAAATATTTTGAATTTCGTTTCGATACCATGTTTGGTGAGACGGAGTGTAAGAAGCCCTCCAATGTCTCGAAGTCGTCCTTTGCCATTTTCGCAGGGCTAGCCATAGCTGCAGAATGGTTCAACTAAAGGTTTCTGTGCACTGTGAGGTGTCAGACTGTTAGGCGGCAGAAGGCACAAAAATAGACACTGAAAATTCGCGAGAGTAGAAAATGCCGCCAAACCCGAGAAAAGTCGAGCGAAAATCCCCTAGAGGAGAAAAAGCTAAGTGCAAGAAAATTGCGCAGCTGCCAGAGTGAGAAGCATTGCAGAACTAGCGAAACACCACATATGAATTTTTATAGACGTTAAAGAGAAACTAGTACTGTAAACGTGTGCGTCGTTTCAGGTCTCCACATGTCTTTCTACTACTGTGCTTTCACAAACCCAATGTGTAGTTTTGGCCTAACCTATGAAGCACTTTGTAGTGCCTGCCTGAGCCGTCGAACATATACATCATAGACGTGCACTTATTATTATTTTTGTATTGAATGTTTACTGTAGCAATAAGGCACCATTTACATCAGGCAATCTTGTACATAGAAAACATGACTTATTGAACGAGTAATTGTCTTACTTCACCCAAGCGTACGCCATACGTAACAAATCGTTTGAGACATAAAAAGTAAATTTAAAATACAAAATTAGGACACAATGCTGAGGGCATTAACAAAAAAAAACAAGAAGAAAATTTTTATAGCAGAAATATAAAAATGATAAATTATCTGTTATAATAAACGTATTAATGTGTGAAATCCAGATGGAAATAAAAGTGCATTGTAAGGTACACACACCGAGTGTCATGGAAAATAATATAATAATCAATATTGTTATCGACCGGTGTGAGGAACTGAAGTTGCAATAATAATAATAATAATAATAATAATAATAATAATTGACACTTTATTAATCCCCGTGGGGAAATTCTTTTTACGCTTCCCTCAACTTGGTCATGTACAGCAAGGTGTCCGCGAAGGGCAGCAACCTGTAGCGGCGACCAGGAAGCTGGGGGTTCTGTTGAGTGGCACAATATTCTACAGTACTAATGTGCGTGCTGTAGCAACAAATTTCAACAAAAACGCACTTATAATAATATATGAACACCGTGTAACTGAAGAATCCACAGACGTGCTAAGGCTAGATTTGAACCCGCGATGTATTGACTACAGGAAGACGGCTTAGCCCACTGAGCCACACAAGCCTCTACAATGTTGAGCGGCAAAATATTTTACAGTACTTATGTGAGTGATGTAGCATGTATTTGTAATAATTTCAACTAAAACGCACTTGTAATAATCTATCAACACCGATAAATGAAAGGAAATTAAAATATGCAGTCAGGTAAACGGAAAGGTGACAATTATTTGAAGGTTTTTGAGAAAGAACAATTCAGCTGAAGGTGCTAAGGTGGCTGTTATAGGAACTTGTTTTTATGGTTTTGATTGGTTGACAAACGTGACCACTCCCACGTCTGAAGCAAGGTTTGTCCTATACATTTTACTTCTGGATTTGCGAGAGGTAAGACGCGACATATATCTTGTGGTGTATTTTTATTTGTATGTTCAAGCTTTGCTGTTTTCCAATTGTAAATGGTTTATTTTGTGGTATGGTTTTTAAAAATGTTTTTAGTTCGGTCTTAGGCAATAGTGTTTCAGCAGCGTAAGCGTCTGTTTTTGTGGTGTTAAATGTGGCACGACTAGCTGTTTTAATGGTGGCCATTTTTTGTTTTATGTGTTTGCTAAGCATGTTGACACATATGGCATAGCATCTTAGCGTGGTTATCAGTTAAATGGGAACTGCACTGAATTATAGTCTTATTTAGTCATTTCTCGTACAGCGCACTGTCACAACATTAAGTTCTGCGAAAGCATTATACTCGCTTACATAGGCCTATGTGTTAACGTGACATGGTCAGTAGTGCAGCGGGTAAGCAATCGGCAGCAGTAAATAACGTGTAAGTGGATGAGACAAATTGTCGTACACAAGCTCAGAGTATGTTTTAAACGCTGTGTGTCTGTGGCCTGTTTTACTTTTATATTTTAGCTTTTTTACTTACGGCAAACGTATCTCTGGTTAAAGGTTACTTTCATGTAGTAACATTTGGCATATTGTATGCATTTGTGGAATGAGACGTTATTAGGGTAAAGGGAAAAGTACTGTATTTTGCAAAAGGTAGCTCATGCTTGAAGTGCTTCTGTCATTGAAATTTGATAAATATTTTGTATTTGAAAAGAAATTTAAAGCATAATGGCGCGCAAAGGATTACTGTGTTACAACTGCGTTAGTGTCGCAGTTGTAATTCAGTAGTTTTATCTTTTAAAGAGTTCGGTTATGGTCTTTGTTAGAAAAGTATCTTTACTTGTATGTTAATAGTTTGCTACTACATGAAGAGTTAAGTTTGTATAATTTAGCTTAAATAAATAACGACGTAAAGTGGTAAGGTAATTAAGCATTACTTTAGAATAGTCGTGAGGGGGCGTTTTAGTGGCAGCCATTTCATGTATTGGTTTCGCTGAGGTAGGTAAACAGAGAGACAGGGACGTGTTTTTACGGTTTTGATTGGCTTACGTAAGTGGCCAGTACCATCTGAAGCAAGGCTTGTCCTGTACATTTTACTTCTGGCTTTGGAAAAGGTAAGACGATACATATATGTAATGGTGTATTTGTATGTGGCCGCTTTGCTGATTTCCAATTGTAGGTGGTTTATTTAGTGATCGCTAGTTTTTTAAAACATATTTTTGTTCGGTGTCAGGCAATAGTGTTTGAGCAGCGTAAGCGGTTGTTTAGTTAGTGTGAAATGCGCAACAGACAGCTGTTTCTGTGGCGGCCATTTTAGGTATCTTGTACATTTGCGCTTTACATTATCCCTGTTATTATATGCTTATGTTTTAAACTGATATATTTTGTACTGCAGCAGATAAGGATTTGGCAACAGTAAAACACGTGTAAGTGGTGAAAATTAATTTTGGTTCGGAAGCGCAAAGTATGTTTTAAACGCGCAGTGTGGCATGTCTTACTTTTTGTGTAGTGACATTTATAAGTACGGTAGACGTAATTACATATGTGTAATGCTATGGTTTTATTTGCTTTTTGAGGCGTTGCTGTTTTGTAACTGTGGGTGGTTTATGTTGTGTTAAGCTTTTTAAAAAAAAACATTTTTAGTTTGATAGTAGGCAATAGTGTTTGACTAGCGTAATCATTTGTGCCGTCGATGTTACATGCGCCACAGAAACAGTTAATGCGCCACAGAAAGCTGTTTCTGTGGCGGCATTTTTAGGTATCTTGTACATTTGCGCTTTACATTATCCTCGTTCTTATACGCTTATGTTTTAAACTGGTATGTTTTGTAATGCAGCAGATAAGGATTTGGCAGCAGTACAACACGTGTAAGTGGTCAAAATTAATCTTGGTTTAGAAGTGCAAAGTATGTTTTAAACGCTGTGTGTCTGTGGCATGTCGTACTTTTGTGTTTTAGCATTTATAATTAATTACGGTAGACGTAATTGCATATGTGTAATGCTTTGTTTTTATTCGGTTGTTGACGCTTTGCTGTTTTCCAATTGTAGGTGGTTTGTTTTGTGTTAAGGTTTTTTTAAAACATTTTTAGTTTGATGTTAGGCAATAGTGTTTCAGCAGCGTAATCGTTTGTTCCATCGGTGTTAACTGCGTCACAGAAAGCTCTTTCTGTGGCAGCCATTTTAGGTGTCTTGTTTTTGATTAGCATGTACATTTGCGCGTTACATTATCCCCGTTCTTACACGCTTATGTTTTGAAGTAATATATTTTGTAATGCAGCAGATAAGGATGTGGCAACAGTAAATCACGTGTAAGTGGTCAAAATTAATTTTGTTTCAGAGGCGCAAAGTATGTTTAAAACGCTGTGTGTCTGTGGCATATCGTACTTTTGTGTTTTAACATTTATAATTATGGTAGACGTGATTACATATATGTAATGCTATGTTTTTATTCGCTTGACGCTTTGCTGTTTTCTCACTGTGGGTGGTTTATTTTGTGTCAAGGTTTTTTAAAGCATATATAATTTATTTAATAAATTATATATATTAAATGCGCCGCAAAGCTGTTTCCGTGTCGGCCATTTTAGATGTCTTGTTTTTGCTGAGCATGCGCACATGTACGGAATACAAATGTATTTTGTATTTTTTTTCTCTTTCTCTTTTTGCAGTCTTTAGATCGGTCAGGGTTCATTTCACTGCATGTTGTACTTGTTATATCTATGTATGTGACAAAGAATCTTAATATTGAAATCTTGAATGGGACCACTATCCGGTAATCAATTTACAATAAAATATACTTTTATTTAGTTCACAACATTAAATTGTCTGAATGCGCTTCACTCTATCCCCATCTATGTACCCATATATTTTAAAGTAACATATTTTGCAATTCATCCGATAAGGATTCGGCAGCAGTACATTACGGTTTTACCGTAAGTTGAATGATAAACTTCCCAAGTGTTTACGTCGTAGTTGTAGACTTGTAAAGTAAGGCAATGACTGCTTAGTTACTACTGCAGCAGTTCACGGTAAATACCGACAGAATTAACCGGCAAGGAGCCATGCCTGCGTGTTTAGGAACTGTAACAGTACGAAAACAGATACAGACCGGTGTGAAACAAATGTATGTGAGGCTGCATTACATCGCAGCGATGTTTGTAGGGTGCAGTTTTGTCATTCCTCTCAGTCGATGTGAATTTACTGTGTATATTTCACAGTAAAAATGTAATATGTATTTTACTAGTAATGTAAGCCGTTATGAAAGAAACTTAATGTTAAAGGACTGCTTGGAATGCTACAGTAAAAAAATGTTTGGTATCCATGTTTCGTATACTAATGAAATGTATGACTTAACTGACGTGTATACATCTTGTCTTTATAGACTTTCAAGAGGTCTGATGACAGAGGGATCAAAGGTGAATATTTTGAAGCTGCTGTCTACCACCAGTTGTTTGAGAATGACCGTGGAGAAGGTTTCAAGTGTACATGGTGTTTTCAATAAAGACTGACTATTGAGAAATGTTGATGCTATGAAAGTCGTCTGTCACTTTTCTCTACAGATTTCTGCTGGAGAAAGACATTTCCAAGGAGAAAGTGATAAACGGTATGCTTTGTGCACTTGGAGAAGTTAGCATTGCCACTACATCAGTTTGCTATAGAAATAGAAGCTTAATATGTTAGTTGTTAAAATCTTATCTATCTAATTCAAGGTAACCCAGGGTTTTGGGTTACAATTTACTACCTGGAAGACTATTCCATATTTCAGCAGTATGCTGTAAATGCATTTGCTATAGGAAGAGAAGCATAGTATTTTATAGGTAATTGTTATTGCTTAATATGTTATAGTTGTTAATCTTATCTAGGTCTGATTTAAAGGAACCTACGGTTTTAGTTTGTGCTACACTAGTACGAAGACTTTTCTGTACTGTAGGTACATGCTGTGTAAAAAAAAAGTGCTTCCTTAAATTTAATTTAAAACATTAAAATTAACAGAGTTGTTTATGCAACAGCACATTGAATATGTAGTGGCAGAGGTGCTTTTTCCCCAATATGGTAAATGGCCATGATATTGATTTTAAGGTATATTTGTGTCTGTGAGATTAGTAATTTGTAGCATTTGTAATAAATTGCATTGTAGTGACAGGAAAAATTGAAATACATGTGAGAAACCCATCAGTTAGTGTTGAGGTGAAGCTTGTGTAATATTGTTTTGCAGTGTGACTTCACAGGTAAGTGTGTTATTTTAACAATGAAAGTCATGTGAGAGATTGTTTGTAGCATAAGGATTGTAATGCTTCATAAAATGTTTAGTGTGTAAATTGTGGTTTACTGTCCAGACACTTCAATATTGATTTAGCTGCATCACTGTTTCTAAGTAGCTGAGATGTGTCAGTGTACATAGTTCTCACAGAAAAACAGCATTGTAATTGCTTTAAGTAATGCATATCAATTATACTTAGTTTTGTGATAACTGATAATTACTGAGTCACCACACACTGCACAACCATAAAATGTCTTCTACATGTAACCCATATGGAACACTGTTGGGAACTGGCAGAAGAGAAGACGCTATGAAGTTCCATCCAAGGAGGAACAACTTGACAGATGCATCGTTAAAGCAGTTCATAAAATGTTTAGTGTGTAAATTGTGGTTCACTGTCCATACACTTCAATATTAATTTAGCTGCATCACTGATTCTAAGTAGCTGAGTTGTGTTAGTGTATGTCGTTCTCACAGAAGAACAGCATTGTAATTGTTTTAATACATATCAATCAAAATTAGTTTTGTGATAACTGATAATTACTGAGTCACCACACACACTGCACAACCATAAAATGTCTTCTACATGTAACCCGTATGGAACACTGTTTGAAACTGGCAGAAGAGAAGACGCTATGAAGTTCTATCCAAGGAGGAACAACTTGACAGATGCATCATTCGAGCAGTTGTTTGAGGTGGTACTTTGCTGAGGGTAACTCAGTGGTACCTTGCTTGTTGGGGATTTGAACCTGTGATTTTAAATTACAAGTGTACATCCCTAGCTATTAGGACGTATAATTGAGATGTCAGTGCAAAGTAAGGTGGTAAGCAGGTGTGCCTTGTGTTGTGTCCCCCCCCATGTTCATTTGCAGATGCCTCGCACCAAGGCGTCCAAGCGTTCAGCAGCAGCGAAGAAGAGGCTGATGGACCGGCGGCGAGCTGCTGATAGTTTTGATGTGGCTATGACTGATGACGGGGTTATGTCTTTTCCCCCCTACCGGAATACCAAAAAGATCACGACTGTGACTTTCCCGACGAGCCACGACCAACAACCTGAGCAGGCCGCACAGCTGCGGCCTGACTCTGTCATGGCTATGACTGACGGGGTTATTTCTTTTCCCCCCTACTGGAATACCAAAAAGATCCTGACTGTGACTTGTCCGACGAGCCATGACCACCAGGTTCCCACCCTGGGTGCCATTTGTAGGACTGATGACAATTTGTTTATACCTTCTCTTTATAAAGACAAGGCTTTGACTGATGACGAGGTTTTGCAGCCGCCTCAAAAAAGAAAGGCTGCAGGTATATTACCATCTATACGACCATCTATATTACCATCCATGCAACCATCTAATTCCTTGCCAACTCCTTTTCCAACTCATTTTCCAACTCATTTTCCAACAAGTCTGGCAACAAGTCTGGCAACAAGTCTGGCAAAACCCTTGGCAAAACCCTTGGCAAAACCCTTGGCAAAACCCTTGCTAATGTCTGAACAAAAAAGTACCCTGGCTCAACAGCAGCATATGAACTGTGTAACTATCTGTGCATCTCCTCATTTTCCTCAGGCACGTATTGTGAGAGGCTCCTTCCATCAAGGACACCCACGATTTGGCGTTAACAGTAACAAGCAATGTGTTGCTAATAGTTTGATTGCCATACTAATGTGTAAGATAAAGAACGTTTTCAGCTGGTCAGTCACAGACATTGATCAAGTACTGCTGAACGGAGATGACCTCTACACTACCATCAGAGATGCTGGGGGAATTCAAGATGCTTCTAGGTATCTGTTTGTGAGAGATCTACCAACTGAGTACACATTAAATGGTGATAAATTTGAAATAAACTACCATGATGACATGTTTGTTGGCTTGTTTGGTGTGAGTGAATATGGAGATATGTGCAACATTCTCATGTCAGCTGATCAAGCGGTAAGAAGAGTATTCTCACTGTATGATGCGTGTCTTTTTACTCTTAAAGTAAATACATGTGCCATCATTAAGCAAGAGTCATGGTATGTGGTGATCGACTCCCATTCCCGACGAGGAGATGGAGCAAGTGACGCATCAGGCAGAAGTATATTGGTGTACCACTCTAACATAGATTCTTTGCTAGACCATGTGAATACCCTAGGACTGTCTTTAGATGCAACAGGGGAACAGTTTGAGATTACAGCTGTGAGTGTGACCAGTCGAAGCATTCTGCAGCAGCATCCAGATGGTAACTACTCAGTCACCAGTCTCAACCAGCCTACCAGCATGTCAGACCATCCAGATGGTAACTCCTCAGTCACCAGTCTCAACCAGTCTACCAGCATGTCAGAGACCCAATATGGTGTGGTAAGGCCAAATGTGACAGATGATACAGAACATGAGCTTGATGTCCATGTGAGCAATGAAGGTGATATAGTTTTTATCAGTGAGCTGTGCGGTGAGCAGTTTTTCTTCAGTCCTTTGACAACACAGCAGCAAAGAAGCCTTTCCTGTAAGCTTGGTGTGGTGTACATTGATCATGGTCATATAAACATTGCTGCAGAGTTTCCAATGGGTGATCCTTGCAAAACGGTGCCTATTACTGGTGATGGTAACTGCTTTTTCAGATGTCTGGCTTTTGCTATTACTGGAAATGAGAAGGAACACAGGAAAATTAGACGTGCTATTGTTGCTCACATACTAAGAAATGAATCTAAGTATATTGCTTGTCTTAGAGATGGTTACTCTTCTGCCAGTGAGTATGTGGATGCATCCCGAATGAAATATGTTGGTACTTGGGCTTCTGAGGTAGAGATTCAAGCTGCCGCTGATCTGCTTGGTGTGCATATTTTCACATACTCCGATAACAAATGGTTAAAGTACTCCACATGTATTGGTTCTGATCCGAGAGGTATGTACCTGAAACATTGTTATGAGTCACATTATGAGGTTGTGACTTGTGTGAAAGGGCGTGATACTGAATGTTGTGCCACACGATGCTCTGAAATTAACACACCATCTGAAATGGCATCAAGTCGTCGGAAACTGGAAATAGAAAAAAGACGGTATGATGTAAGTGACGTGTACAGGGAGCAACAACTTGCCAGAAAGATGAAGCGCTATCATGATGATGATGACTACCGAGACCGTGTTAAACAATCAGGTATCAGTAAGTATGCTACAGATATGGAGTACCGCGAATGTGTACAACAGTCAAGTGTAAGTAAGTACGTCACAGACACTGAACATAGACAACATGTGAAGCAGTTAAGTGTCAAGAAATATGCTATGGACATTGAACATAGGCAACATGTGAAGCAGTCAAGTGTGCAGAAGTATGCCACAGACATAGAACACAGGCAATGTGTGAAGCAGTCAAGTGTGAAGAAATATGCCACGGACATTCAACATAGGCAATGTGTGAAGCAGTCAAGTGTTGAGAAGTACGCCACTGACATTGAACACAGGCAATGTGTGAAGCAGTCAAGTGTGCAGAAGTATGCCACTGACATTGAACACAGGCAACGTGTGAAGCAGTCAAGTGTGCAGAAGTATGCCACTAACATTGAACACAGGCAACGTGTGAAAGACTTTTTGGGTAGTAAGTATGCCACAAATGAGAGTTACAGAGAAGCTGTGAAGAAACAGAAATTTGAAGCCTACCATTCTAATCCAGTGTACCAATCAGCTCAGAAGCAAAGTTGCAGTAATAGATACAAAACAGACAGCTGTTATGCCACTGCAGTAAAAAGCAGAAATATTGAAAAACGGACTAAAGAGAAGGATAACAGAAAAGACATTAACTATGTGATTGAACAGTTTAGACAGAAAATAAGTAAAGGCCCAGAATACATTTGTTCAGTGTGTCATCGAATGCTATTTAAACACCAAGTTGTGATGTGCAAGAAAGATCAGTACTTCAGAAAATCACAGGCAGTTGCGTTGGTGGCTTCACAGTGTATAACTGAGACATACTTGCATAAATGTATAGATATGTGTTCTGATGATTGTAGCAGTGTTATTGGCTCTAGAGGTTCCTTGTGGATCTGCCACACGTGTCACAGAAAGATTCTTGATGGGAAACTTCCAGCAGAGAGTGTTGCAAACAATCTAGCTTTAGACCCTGTCCCTGTAGAGTTACAGCATCTAAATTCACTGGAACAGCATCTGATTTCTATGCATATTCCTTTTATGAGAATTGTGTCTTTGCCAAAAGGTGGACAAAATGGTGTTCATGGTCCTGTGACTTGTGTCCCATCTAGTGTTCCAAATGTAGCTGAAGTTTTACCGAGAGTTGACAATGATGACCTTATGATTCGTGTAAAGTTGAAGAGGAAGTTAACTTACAAAGGGCATTACAAATATGAATTTGTGCATCCAGAAAAAATAAAGAAGGCTTTGGTGTATCTTACAGAGAATAACAAATTTTACAGCAATGTGGAGTTCAACAATGACTGGATTAATCCCCTGCAGAAAACTAAAGAAGTACCTGGTTATGTAAGTGACACACATGCAGATGAAGAGCATAATGAAAATAACATAGATGATGAGGAAATGGATGAAACTTTGCATGATAGACAACAACATGGCATGTATATGGATACGTGTCTTCAACCTGTAGACATAGCACAAGAGATCTTGGATCAGCACTTTGATGGAATCATGTCGATGGCACCTGCAGAAGGAAACAATCCAGTGAGGCTTCTAACTGATGAGTCAAATGAAGCTAAATGTTTTCCAGTCCTTTTCCCAAAAGGAACAGGTACTTTTCATGACAGAAAGAAGGAAAAACTGACACTGTGTAGGTATTTAAATACAAGAATTCTTAATGCAGATGGACGTTTTGGAAAAAACTTAGACTATATATTTTATGGGCAGTATTTGTCTGAGCTTCAGCAGGTTGTGTCAAATGTGTCAATTGCTGTGAGAAAAGGCTATGATGCACGGGATAAGTGTCCTGTCACATCAGAAACTTTGACAAATAAGGAGGCTCTACAAAAGATGTTCAATTTTGATGAAGGTTATAAATTTCTAAGACCAATCAGAGGCACCCCTGTTTTTTGGCAAAGTGTTCAGAAAGATTTGTTTGCAATGGTAAGACAGCTTGGTATTCCCACATGGTTTTGCTCCTTTTCTTCTGCTGATTTACGCTGGACAGAACTGATGACAGCAATCTTCAAACAAGATGGCATAGATGCATCAAGTGCTGAGCTCGACTGGTCAGAAAGGTGTGCACTGTTGAAAAACAATCCTGTGACAGCTGCCAGAATGTTTGACTATCGATTCCACTGCTTCCTGAAAGATGTCATCATGTCAGAAGCACAACCCATTGGCAAAATAGTTGATTATTTCTACAGAATAGAATTTCAGCAACGGGGATCACCTCACACTCACTGTTTGTTTTGGGTGGAAGACGCACCTAAGGTTGGCAAAGATGATGAAGATGAAGTATCAGCTTTCATTGATCACTATGTGACATGTGAAATGCCAGAGGGTAACGATGAAATGCATGAAATTGTATGTAGTGTACAGCAACATAGTAAGAGGCACTCAAAAACATGCAAGAAAAAAGGGAAAACTTGTAGATTCAATTTCCCACGTCCTCCAAGCAACAGAACATTTCTGTCATCATGCAAAGTTGGAGATGGTGAGACAGACGGACAGCCCCTGAAAAAAGAAGTAGCAGACGCTATCATGAAAAAAGTGAAGGATGCTGTACTAAACCCTGAGGCCAACTATGACTCTGTTGATTCCTTATTTAGTACAATTGGTATTAGTCAGGAAATATTTGAAGCTGCGTACTCAAGAATCACAAAAAAAACTACCATTGTTCTTAAGAGGAGACCATGTGAAGTGTGGGTGAACCAATATAACAGACACCTTTTACGCTGTTGGAATGCAAACATGGACATTCAGTTTGTGGTTGATGCATATTCATGTATTGTGTACATCATTTCCTACATTTCCAAAGCTGAGAGAGAGATGGGACTGCTACTGGCAAATGCTCAGAAAGAGGCCACCCAGCAAGGTAACCTTGATGCAAAAGAAGCTCTTCGGCAACTTGGCAGTGTTTTCCTGCACAATCGTGAAGTTTCAGCTCAAGAAAGTGTTTATCGTCTGACTAACATGAGGTTGAAAGAGGGATCACGGAAGGTGCAGTTTATCCCAACTGGAGAAAATGTGGTGAAAATGAGCCTTCCATTGAACGTCATACGGAAGAAAGCTGAGTGTGAGAATGAGGATGAACAAGGAATTTGGATGAACAGTATCACTGATAGATATAAAGCCAGACCAGAAACAGAAGTGTTTGCAGGAATGTGCCTGGCGAGATTTGCATCTGAGTACAGAATACTATGTAAGTCTCAGAGCTCATGCCCTGGAAGTGTGCAGTTGGACAGAAAATTAGGATTTGTGAAGAAAAGGACACGCACAGATGCAGCTGTTGTTCGGTATGCTCGCTTTTCACCCACAAAGGACCCAGAAAAATATTACCACAGCATTTTGCAACTTTTTCTGCCACATTATTTCGATGCACAGTTAAAACCTTCTACTTTTGGCAGTTACCAGGAATTCTATGAGACTGGTTGTGTCAAGTTTCTTGATGAATTGCATTCAGTGAAACTGGTTGTGCAGTCAAACATGTCAAGTTTTGAAAAAGAATCAAGTGCAATAGACAAAGCTCAGGAAGACCTACAGCTGCATGGTGCAATGGAAGATGCTTGGGCAGAGATTTGTCCAGAGACTGAACGTGAACGGTTAGAGTGTCTTGCCAGCAAATCCAACATTACACCAGAAATGAGAGAACAATGTGATGAGATACCAGATTTGTTACCAAGACTGAGTCACTATATGTTGCATGACAATCCTTGTGGTATGTCCAAGCAGGAAGCGTTGGCTTTGCTTCGCTCACTGAATAACAAGCAATCTGGCATCTTTTACAAAATACGAAACTGGTGTTTACAGAAGGCACGTGGTGAAAACCCAGAACCATTTCATGTATTCATATCTGGACCTGGAGGTGTGGGCAAGTCAGTCTTGATCAAAGCAATACATTATGAGGCAGCTCGTATCTTGCGTCAGTTGTCACATAATCCAGATGAGACACATGTGTTACTGACTGCTCCAACTGGAGTTAGTGCTTACAACATAAAAGCTGCAACGATACACACTTGTTTCCATATTGCAACAGATGTAAAGTTGCCATATGAACCACTTGGAGATGAAAAACTAAATTCATTGAGAGCTGAACTGGGAAACCTGCAGATATTGATTATCGATGAAATTTCAATGGTTGATCACAAGCTGCTTGCGTATATTCATGGCAGATTAAGACAAATCAAACAAATTGGAGATTATTCTGCTTTTGGAAATGTTTCAATCATTGCTGTTGGAGATTTCTACCAACTTTGTCCTGTGAAAGGGAAAGCTTTGTATACTGAGGGTAAAGGTGTGAATCTATGGCAGAATCATTTTGCTATGGTGGAGCTCACTGAAATTATGAGACAGAAAGATATGGAGTTTGCACAGTTGCTGAATCGACTAAGAAAACGCAAAAGGGGTGATGCAATGCTGGCGGAAGACATCGCTATGCTGAAACAATGTGTGACAGGCGAAGGACAAGACAGTACTGCTCTTCATATTTATGCAACCAATGATGAAGTTGATCAGCATAACTACCATATGCTGCAGAAGATCTGCTCAGACCATGTCATCATTCATGCTCAGGATTTTGAAAGGGTTGCTGCAACTGGCAGACTGGAAAGGAAACATGGACATCATGCCAATGTTCAGAAGACATGTCTCCTAGAATCACTACATGTAGGTGTCAATGCACGAGTAATGCTGCTGAAAAACATCGATGTTTCAGACGGCCTGGTAAATGGTGCATTTGGTACAGTCAGTGACATCCGCTTTGATACTGATGAGGATTTTCCATCAGAGATATACATCACATTTGACAATGAAGCAGCTGGAAAGTCACTCAGGGGAAAGAAGCCATGCCTCAAAGTAGGGTTGGACAAAGCTACACGAATTAAACCAGAGGAGGAGAGAGTGACAAACAGTGGTGGAACACGACGGCAGTTTCCATTGAAATTAGCTTGGGCTTGTACAGTACACAAGGTACAAGGTCTGACAGTGGATAAGGCTGTTGTATCACTAAAGAAGATATTTACAGCTGGACAAGCGTATGTCGCATTAAGCCGTGTGACTTCTTTGGAAGGCCTCATAATCGAAGACTTTAAGGAGACTGCTATATATGCAAAACAAGACATTGAGACTGCAATGCAAAGCATGCCTGTGTTTATTGAGCCTGTCATGGAAGTGCCATCATCATGCAAAATTCTCCTGCATAATGTTGAAGGACTTACATGTCACCTGGATGACATAAAGAAAGACAGAAGGTATATGGAAGCTGATATCATCTGCTTGACAGAGACATGGTTAAATTCGGAGGAAGACACAGAAGATGTAAAGCTGCCTGGATTTTCATACCATGGGAAGCCCAGACATCAGGCATATGATGGTAGTGATGCTATCTTTGCTGAACTGAAAAAGCAACAACATGGTGGTGTGGGTTTGTATTGTAAAGAACATACCAACTGTACTGTGACTGATGTGCAGTGTGTCAACATTGAGTTTGTGCAGTTCAGTGTGGGCCTACTAAGAACAACAGTCTTGGTACTATACAGACCACCCTCATATAATCTGACAATCTTTCAGAAGAACCTGATGCAGTTGATCACTTGGTTGGACAGCGTGGAAGGTGGGAAAATCATCATGGGTGACTTCAATGAAAATCTTTTGCAAGTAAGTACAATTGCTAATTTTATGGAAGAACATGGGTATACTCAACTTGTCAAAGAAGCAACAACTGGGAAAGGCACTTTGATTGATCATGTGTATGTGAAAGACATTGTGACTAACAGCATCTCTGTTTCAGTAATGCCAACGTATTTCAGCCATCATGAATGTGTAGTGCTACATTATCTATAGGAAACTATAAAAAAACAAAAAAAAATGTGTCATGCAGTAAATCATTTGGCAGTAAGTACAATTGCTAATTTTATGGAAGAACATAGGTATGCTCAACTTGTGAAAGAAGCAACCACTGGGAAAAGCAGTTTGATTGATCATGTGTATGTGAAAGACATTTTGACTAACAGAATTTTTGTTTCAGCAATGCCGACGTATTTCAGCCATCATGAATGTGTGGTGCTACATTATCTGTAAGAAACTGTATGAAAGATCAGTAAGAAACATAAATTTTGTGCTGCAGTGATTGTTTTCTGGGGTGCATCAGCCTTGGGAGGCTGGCACTGCGGCTGGGGCTGTGGCTGTCCTTAGGGGGGATTGGCAGGGAGGCTTGGCCTGGTGCCAAGCTTTAGGGGTTAGGCCTGGGGCTGGCCATCAGTAGCTACCACTGGGGTTGCCAGTAGGCTGTGGGGGGATAGGACTGGGGCTGGCCTTCAGAAGGCTGCAACTGGGCCTCATAGGTTAGCAGTGGAGCTGGTGTTTCAGGGCTTGCCATTTAGCCTGAGGCTGATGTTGGGCTTTGGGGGTTGGGGTCGACCTTGAGGTGGCTGCTGCTGGGCCTGCAGCTGGCACCATGCTTTAGGGGGCTGCAGCTGGGCTTCAGAGAGCTGGCACTAGGGCTGAGGCAGGGGGGACTAAGGCTGGACATGGCGGCCTGTTGCTGGAGAGTAGTCTGAGGTGGGCTGATTGGGTTACCACTAGGCATAGGACTAAGGTTACGGGACAGTCACTAGGGCTAGGCATAAGGGGGCTAGGATGGGGCACCTGGCACTGGGGGCTGGTGTGGGGGCTAGGGGAAGATTAGGGCAGAGCAAGCAATGTGGGCTTTGAAAAGGGAGGTAATGTGCTCTGTCAAGTACCTCACAACAGCAGTATCCCAAAATTTTGAAATGCTATAAATTAAAAAAAAAGAAATTTTAGATATCCTGTAATATAATTGACTATTCATAAAAAGTATTGTTGCGAACATAGAAATTCTGTGTTGTGGGCCAGTACAGTGCACTGAACCTCTTTACAAAGCACCACACCTTTCAAAAATGTAAATGTGTTGTTTTGTATATAACATGTTAGCTACCAAGCATAAGCATAGGCTAATCTTAGGGGAGGGGTTTTGGGCTTCAGCTTCTGGGACAGGGGGCCTAGAGCTGGGGCTCGCTGGGAAGCAGGGGAGGATGGGGCACCAGGCACTGGGGGTGGGTGTGGGGGCTAGGGGAAGATTAGCACAGAGGACGTGATATAGGCTTGGAAAAGGGAGGTAATGTTTTCTGTTAAGTGCCTCACAACAGCAGTATGCCAAACTTGTTGATAGTATGAATTTTCCACAAAACATAAACAATTTTATATGTCCTGTCATATAATTGACTATTCATGAAGTGCATTGTTGCCTATATAGAAATTTTGTGTTGTGGGACAGTACAGTGCACTGAACCTCTTTACACAGCACCACACACTTGGAAAATGTAAATGTGTAGTTGTTTATATAACATGGAATATATAATTACAATGAATTAAATGTAAGGAAATGAAGAAGTACCATCAGATGTAGACAGTACCAAACTAATGTCTTGTACTGCAAAACATGCTAAAAAGACACAGAATTTCACAGAGCAAGCCTTTGATCAAAAAGAATGGTGAGAGGGCGAAGAGGCACAGACATCTATGGGCTAAGGTAAAACCATATACTGACATCTGTCTGTATACTGTTGTACAGTGTACTTTGACACTGTAAAAGGAAATGTTTGACATATGTACATTGACTGTATTATGGTATAATGTATATGATGCAATTTTTGGAGTAATGTGTATGTTTTGTGTGTTTCTTCAAACAGCTAAAATGAAGTAACACTAAACAGTCATACAAGTGGATGACCTAAGATCTAAGTGGGAAAGCTGGGCAGTGAGTGTGAGACATTTATCTAAACACAATGGATGTGCCATGACTGGTTGGGCAAAGCAAAGGTGCGTGAGTGACAGTTTCTCACTTAACATGAGCATGTTAGTTAAAACATACCAGTTTGCAGTGTATGAGCTTATAAATTGGGTAACTAAGCATTGTCAGAAATCCCTACTACATTGTCATATTGCAGATTTTAACCTGCCTTCTCCTATGTATAACCTCAGGTCACTAAAGCACAATTGTCATGTGCTTCCCTGATGATCAACCTAAGGCACATCTGTCTGTCCAAGCTCTGCTATACTGCATCCTTCATCATACAGCTGTATATTGGGAGTGTGACGCATCACACTGAATGCTACATGACCAGAGCAGGCACTGACCTTGTGAGTTTGCCTTTTTCAGAGATTTCTTCCTCTTTGGTGTAGTTTTAGTTTTACTCTGTCAGTGTTTGTCTAACTTACATGGCAGTTTATGCTTTATCTTTTAATCTTTTCCAGCGCCTGCTGTTGATGACACTGACCCCATGCCCAACACATCAAGTTTCATTAACACATACTGCCTGGTACATTGGAACAATGAGATGGGCTGGCCTGGTGAGTTTACCTCTTTGAAACATTATTTTTTCTGTGAAGTAGTTTTACTTTACAACTGCAAGTGTCTGATTGGCTGACATGCAGCGTTCTGTTTTTACTCTCTTTTCCAGTGCCTTATCTTCATATCAGTGACACCATACTCACCACATCAAGTTTCCCTGCGCCCATTTTGTCGACAAGCAAAGCGTTCTCTAAAGAACTCAGAGACTGCACACAGACAGTATGAACTACACACAGATACCTGAAGTGAAATGCACCAGAAATCATCTCTACACAATATAGTCTGACAGCAAAGGTACTTTGAGTAAAATGTGCTGTTGCTTGTGGATGTTTATTGCTGTGATGACTCACATTTTTTTTTTTAGTATTTCTTGAGTTATTTCCACTTTTACTCTGCAATAACAAAACATTAATGATGTGTTGTAACAGTTCTGTACTACATAATATGTTATGTAATTCATAGTCATGATACCATGGTTAAATTGATGTCAAAATAATGGTCCAGCTTTGTTTGTGATGCCTGTGTTGACTTGTATATTCAAAAGAATATTGCCATGTTGGGAGTTCTGTAGTATATATATATATGAGTGCTACTATCACACTTTGTGGTCTTTATACACTGTTTATGTAACAATGGTATGCACATCATATGCGAAATATTATGTCAATTGTGCTGGCTCAACAATTGTGGCCTCTATGTACTTTTTCAGCCTCTGCAAACAATGACACAAACCTAAATGTTTGGCTAAGACAGATGTATTTAATTGCAATTTTACAATGTGTATAATATGTTTTACATTATGTCTCTAATGAGTAATAATAAATATTATAATCATTAATACAGTCATCATTCTTAAGCATGTTAAATACACATGTAAATGTCAGAATAAATTTCAATTACGGTAGGTGAAACAGGCAGTAAAGGAAATATACATACAAAAAGTATTACAATGTCCTGAGCAACATTTAAGGAAAAACATACTACACTATAATGACATTATATAGTAAATGGCCATAATGTATAATATTAGCCTGCTGTATGCATGCAGTCCCTGGTGTGGCAGTTTGACTACTGCCATTAGCAGAAGCAGCCTTAGTACACCAATATAGGATAGAATATAGAACCCTTTGGTGAAGTGCCTCAGCCCAAGACAATGTATGGTTTGTGTCAGATGGTCTAAGTAGTCGGTAGAAATAGGCACCTGCATACCTAATATTTTAAGTCTTGATCATACAAGTTAAGCTTACTTTATACTACCTCAGTGAACACATGCCATCTTGTATATTCAAAACAACAGTGGCTTACTCCATTTGTGAAGTATTCTTCTAGACATAAGAAGCCCTAAAAGAATTGAATGGCATTAATGAAATAGAGGACAAACTACACCTGCTGGCGAATCTATAAAAAAAAAATCAAAAAAAGTGCAATATAAATATAGCACCATCTCCACCTACTGGCCAATTTAATACAAAAAAGCGAAAAATCTGCAATATATACTGCCTGGCTTATAAATAAAATCTGATAATTTTCTATAACTCAAATAGCATAAAAATGAAAGGAGCTTAAAAATACGGACTGAGGTGAAGGGAAAGTTAATTCCTTGAAAGTATTATGAAGGATATTTCAGCTGAATTAGCCAAGGTAGGTATTAGACACACTAGGACAGTGGCTGTACCGCTCCAGATTGACTGATCGCCACCAAACTTGGAAGATCTGTCTGTAGTCCAGTCATACAGAAGTGAATCAAATTTTGTAAGGATCGGATGAAGCATGCCTGAGATTTAGCTGTTTGAATGAAATGGGAATGGAAATGTTGTGGCCAGCAGGTGGAGTCAGCGCTCCATTTTAGAAATGATATTAAATGCTTTCTGACCTTCTCATTTGTAAATGAAGTCTGATAATGTTGTATAAGGCAAATTGTTGAAAAATGAAAGGAACTTAAAAATATGGACTAAGGTGTAGGGAAAGGTAACAATTCTTTGAAGGATTTATGAGAAAGAAGTACATTTCAGCTGAATTTGCTAAGGTGGGTCTTAGACATATATAAACAGTAGCTGTAGCACTCCCATTTGACCGATCGGCACCAAATTTGGAGGGTCTGTCTGGGGTCCACTGCTACATAAACCAGTCAAATTTGATGAGGATTTGATGAAGAATGCCACAGATTTAGCTGATTGATTGAAATGAGCATGGAAATGCTGGAGGTTCAGTGTGGCTGGTGGCCATATTGTACAGGCAGGTGAAGTTATCTTTATAAATTATACATAAGCGCAGTGTCCTCATTGATCTACTACCAGAATGACCTACTTCGGCTGGACATTGCAGTAGTTACAGTAATATGTTATTTATTAAGTTTTTAAATATCACAAGGGAATGCAAATGACTATCATGGGACATTGCATATATTTTGATTTGGCATGACTCACAGATCTTGCAGGAAAAAAGATTTTAACCAGTATTATGTCACTTGATCAAAAATGAGAACAAAGTAAGTTGAACTGATTTTGCAGGTTTAGACAGACATGTTATATTGCTGTAGCACCCCCGTTTGATCGATCGGCACCAAATTTGGAGGGCCCTTCCCCAATAATGTCCTACATTATATATTTAATATTGGTGATGATTGGCAGAGGTACACCTGAGATATAGCTGTCTGATTGAAATGGGTGTGGCACCGGTATGGTTCGGGTGTGGCTGGTGGCCGTACCTCATGGAAAGTATATGATGTTTTGGATAATTTTATATATGGACTGTCTCCTGATTTAAATGATACCAGATATGTGTATGATTGGTGAAAACCCTAGGAGGCTAACAAAAAGCCCTGTTTTCAGACTTTTACAAAATAGGCAAAAAGGGCAAGAGTTATGATGAAGTTCTTTAAACCATTAAATTTGCCATGATCTAGTGGATAGGATTCGCAACAATTGTCAATTTAATCTTTAACAGTTCAGGAGAAATAGGCAGAAATGCAAAACTTGTTGCTGTAGCGCCCCCATCTGGCTGATTGCGGTGTCCTTAACAGGGTATGCTAAGGTTCAGGAATCAAATGTGACAGCCTGTTTTGGTTGAGATTCGGTATTGTTTAGCCTGTCAAATGGCTGCTTCAATTTGATTGGCTGATAATGACCATGATTTTATGATCAATGACTACTATGATATATGTCTGATCTCAGAATTGGTCGTAGTATGGATTTGCCAAATTTTAGTTTGATTGGTCAAGGCAGTCAGGAGATATTGGTAGTTTTTAGTTGTAGCGCCCCCTATTGATGAAATGGGGCCAGCTTTATATATAGTCCCCAGAATCGCGCTGGGAGGAAAGATTTCAAATTTGGTTAAGATTGGTTAAAGCAGAGCCAAGTTATAGCAATCAGACTGAAACTGGCCAAATTCATGCAAAGTTTGGGCGTGGCTGAAGACCATATGATAGAGAAATTTCATGATTATTTTTGTAAGTCTTGATCAGCTCAGAGAACTGATTGGTTTGACACCTTATTTGTCTGATTTGGACAGACGGGGTAGGACTTGAAGGCAGAGGTCAGTTTTGCAAATTATGCAAATTAGCAAAAAATCTAAGTAGGCGGAGCTTCATAGTCCAAATGGCAAGTTGGTAGAGCAATGCTGTCTGTATCAGCAGAAAAAAAAAATTCAATTGTAGGACTAATAGGACAGGAGATATGGACTGAAACGCGTTGGGGGGCGCTAGAGCGCCCCCATCTGGCTGACAGGCCTGGGTCGGAGAATCTGAGTAGCGGGTAGGAATTGACATCATCTTACCAAGTTTGGTTGGTCTAGTTCTTACGGTTTAGGCTGTACATTCAGTTTTACGGCAGGAAAAAAATAATAATAATAATAATAATAAAAAGAAAAATCCTAAGAAAAACAATAATGGTCCATAAGCATTTCATGCTTTGGACCCTTAATAATAATAACTAGAAACTGCAGGCAGTTACTGAAGGGTCCAAAGGGTATGACAAGTAGGACAGGTAGGACAGGTAGGACAACAGATGGTTTGAGTAGAAGGTAGAAATCAGGATGGAGATTGTTGAGTGTCCGTCTAACAGGTCAGGAAATGTAGGACAGAATGTAGGACCCTGTGGTGTAGTGCCTGAACCTGACTGAATGTAATGTTTTGGTGAGATAGTCTGAGTAGTAGGTAGAAATCAGGATATAGACTAGTTAGTATCGGTCTAACAGGTCAGCAAATGCAGGACAGAATGTAGAACCCTGTGGTGGAGTGCCTTAGCCTGACTTAATACATGTTTTGGGTCAGATGGCCTGACTAGTTGGTAGATTTAGGGACCTTCATACCTGGTCTGGTAAGTGTAGATATTACATAGTTGCTTTTTTATACTGCCTGTGTAAACATAGGCTGTGTTGCATATTCTTAACAAAGTGCTGAGTTGCGGGAGTGTGACATGTAACAGCAGTAATATCATGCTGTATGCTATTCTAGGATGTATATTTAGACAGGAGAAAGGCTAAAAGTATTGAAGGCATTATTGAAATGGAGCGCTGACTCCACCTGCTGGCCAATTTATTATAAAATTGTAATTGCTGTAGTGTACACAGCCTGAAGAAAGATTAAAGTTTGAAAGATTTGTAAAAGTCAAATGGCAGGAGAATATAAGCAGATTAAAAATATGGACTTAGATGAAGGTTAAGGTGATTAATATTTTAATTTTTAAATAAACAATAAGCAGATTTCAGCTGCATTAACCAAGGTTGGTCTTAGACATATTATGACAGTGGCTGTAGTGCCCCCGTTTGACTGATTGCCACCAAACTTGGAAGGTCTTTTGCAGCTTGGCTGAGGCAGTCTAGTAACACAGCCGTGCATCAAATTTTGTGAGGATTGGATGAAGCATGCCAGAGATATAGCTATTTGAATGAAATAGGCATGGAAACAGTGTGGCCAGCAGGTGGAGTCAGCGCTCCATTTTAGAAATTGTATTCAATACTTTCAGGCCTTCTTATGTGTAAATTAAGTCTGATAATGTTCTATGAGGCAAATTGGTGAAAAATGAAAGTGAATAAAAAATATGGACTCAGGTGAAGGGAAAGGTAACAATTCTTTCAAGGTTTTATGAGAAATAAGGACATTTCAGCTGAATTTGCTAAGGTGGGTCTTAGACATATATGGACAGTGGCTGTAGCGCCCCTGTTTGACCGATTGGCACCAATATTGGAGGGTCTGTCTGAGGTCCCTTACTACATTAGGCCGTCAAATTTGATGAGGATTGGCTGAAGCACGGCTGAGATTCAGATGGTTGATTGAAATGAGCATGGATATGGTGCAGGTTTGTTGTAGCTGGTGGCCATAGCATACAGGTCAAGATATTTTTATGAATTATCCATAAGGGCAATGTCCTGATTGATGTACTACCAGAATGACCTACTTGGGCTGGATATTGTAGAAGTTACAGTAATATGTTATTTATTAAGTTATTAAACATCACAAGGGAATGAAAATGACTATCATTGGGCATTGCATATGTCTTGATTTGGCATGACTCACAGAACTGGCAGTACAAAATATTTTAACCAGTAATATGTCACTAGAACAGAAATGAGATAAATGTAAGTTGAACTGATTTTCAAGGTTTATACAGACATGTTATATTGTTGTAGCGCCCCCGTTTGACCGATCGGCACCAAATTTGGAGGGCCCTTCCGGACTACTATTCTACAGGATATATTAAAGTTTGGTGATGATTGGCTGAGGCAGGCCTGAGATATAGCTGTCTGATTGAATTGGGCATGGCACCTGTATGGTTTGTGTGTGGCTGGTGACTATACCTCATGGAAAGTTTATGATTTTTTTATGAATTATTTATTATGACTGTCTCCTGATTTAAATGATACCAGATTTGTGTAGGTTTGGTGAAAATCCTAGGAGGTTAACGAAATGTCTTGTTTTCAGACCAATATGAATTATGCAAAAACGCAAAGATGCAGAAGCAAGTTCTACATGTTGTTTGATTTGGCATGTCGTACTTAATTGACCGGGCAACAATTAGACTGCCATAACAGGATGGAGATTTAGCGTAGCTCTAATGTGACAGGAGATGTAGGGCAAACCGTAGAGGAGGATACTAAAAAGTCAGACAGAACTACAGGTCAGCAGATGTCAGACAGAACAGAACTTGTTTAGGTCAGATGGTTTGAGTAGAAGGTAGAAATCATGATGTAGATTGTTGAGTGTCGGTCTAACAGGTCAGGAAATGTAGGACAGAATGTAGAACCCTGTGGTGTAGTGCCTGAACCTGACTGAATGCATTGTTTTGGTCAGATGGTCTCAGTAGTAGGTAGAAATCAGGATATAGATTAGTTAGTATCGGTCTAACAGGTCAGCAAATGTAGGACAGAATGTAGAACCCTGTGGTGGAGTGCCTTAGCCTGACTGAATGCATGGTTTGGGTCAGATGGCCTGACTAGTTGGTAGATTTAGGGACCTTCATACCTGGTCTGGTAAGTCTAGATATTACAGAGTTTTCTTTTTTATACTGCCTGTGTAAACATAGGCTGTGTTGCATATTCTTAACAAAGTGCTGAGTTGCGTATTGTGACATGTAACAGCAGTAATATCATGCTGTATCATATTCTAGGTTATACATTTAGACAGGAGAAAGGCTAAAAGTATTGAAGGCATTATTGAAATGGAGCGCTGACTCCACCTGCTGGCCAATTTATTATAAAATTGTAATTGCTGCAGTGTACACAGCCTGAAGAAAGATTGAAGTTTGAAAGATTTGTAAAAGTCAAATGGCAGGAAAATATAAGCAGATTAAAAATATGGACTTAGATGAAGGGAAAGGTGATTAATTTTTTAATTTTTAAATAAACGATAAGCAGATTTCAGCTGCATTAACCAAGGTTGGTCTTAGACATATTAGGACAGTGGCTGTAGTGCCCCCGTTTGACCGATTGCCACCAAACTTGGAAGGTCTTTCTGAAGTCTAGTAACACAGATGTGCGTCAAATTTTGTGAGGATTGGATGAAGCATGCCAGAGATATAGCTATTTTAATGAAATGGGCATGGAAACAGTGTGGCCAGCAGGTGGAGTCAGCGCTCCATTTTAGAAATTGTATTCAATACTTTCAGGCCTTCTTATGTGTAAATTAAGTCTGATAATGTTCTATGAGGCAAATCGGTGAAAAATGAAAGTGAATAAGAAATATGGACTCAGGTGAAGGGAAAGGTAACAATTCTTTCAAGGTTTTATGAGAAATAAGGACATTTCAGCTGAATTTGCTAAGGTGGGTCTTAGAAATATATGGACAGTGGCTGTAGCGCCCCCATTTGACCGATTGGAACCAAAATTGGAGGGTCTGTCTGAGGTCCCTTACTACATTAGGCCGTCAAATTTGATGAGGATTGGCTGAAGCACAGCTGAGCTTTAGATGGTTGATTGAAATGAGCATGGATATGGTGCAGGTTTGTTGTAGCTGGTGGCCATAGCGTACAGGTTAAGATATTTTTATGAATTATCCATAATGGCAATGTCCTGATTGATGTACTACCAGAATGACCTACTTGGGCTGAACATTGTAGAAGTTACAGTAATATGTTATTTATTAAGTTTTTAAACATCACAAGGGAATGAAAATGACTATCATTGGGCATTGCATATGTCTTGATTTGGCATGACTCACAGAACTGGCAGTACAAAATATTTTAACCAGTAACATGTCACTAGAACAGAAATGAGATAAATGTAAGTTGAACTGATTTTCAAGGTTTATACAGACATGTTATGTTGTTGTAGCGCCCCCGTTTGACCGATCGGCACCAAATTTGGAGGGCCCTTCCGGACTACTATTCTACAGGATATATTAAAGTTTGGTGATGATTGGCTGAGGCAGGCCTGAGATATAGCTGTCTGATTGAATTGGGCATGGCACCTGTATGGTTTGTGTGTGGCTGGTGACTATACCTCATGGAAAGTTTATGATTTTTTTTATGAATTATTTATTATGACTGTCTCCTGATTTAAATGATACCAGATTTGTGTAGGTTTGGTGAAAATCCTAGGAGGTTAACGAAATGTCTTGTTTTCAGACCAATATGAATTATGCAAAAACGCAAAGATGCAGAAGCAAGTTCTACATGTTGTTTGATTTGGCATGTCGTACTGAATTGACCTGGCAAGAAATGTCGATTGTAGGCTTCACCGTTCTCGAGAAATAGGCAGAAATGCAAAAGTTGTCACTGTTGCGCCCCCATCTGGCCGAGTGAGGTGTCCTTTACAGTTTAGGCAGAGGGTCAGAGCACAAATGTATCACCCAAATTTGATTTAGATTGGTCATTGAGAAGCCTGTGAAATGCCTGCTTGATTTTGATTGGCTGATGGCGGCCACTCTTTAAGGAATAATTACTGCCATTGTAGGTGACTGACCACAGGCTGCTTCCTAGTACATATCTACCAAATTTCAGTTAGATTGGCAAAGGCAGTCAGGAGATATTGCCAGTTTTTAGTTGTAGCGCCCCCTATTGACGAAATGCGGCCCGCCTCGGACCGTGTCCCCAGAATGGTGTAGGGAGGTAGCATTTCAAATTTGGTCAAGGTAGGCCAAGGCACGGCCAAGTTATAGCCGTCAGACCAAAACGGGCCAAATTTGGACATTGTTTGGGCGTGGCTAATGGCCGTAGGATATAAAAATGTCTGAATTTTGTGGATAATTCTTGATCAGCAGAGAATTCTGATTCGTCTGACACCTCATTTGTCTGATTTGGTAGGACAAGCCAGGACTTTAAGGAAAAAGTAGGATTGGCAAATTATGCAAATTAGCAAAAAATCTAAGTAGGCGGAGCTTCATAGTCCAAATGGCAAGTTGGTAGGGCTTTGCTGTCTGTATATGTAGAACAAAGAATTTCGATTGTAGGTCTAACAGGACAGGAGATATCGACCGAAACGTGTTGGGGGGCGCTAAGGCGCCCCCATCTGGCTGGCAGGACTGGGTAGGACAACCTGAGTAGTGGGTAGGAATTGACATCATCTGACCAAGTTTGGTTGGTCTAGCTCTTACAGTTTAGGCTGTACATTCAGTTTTAGGGCAGAAAAATAATAATAATAATAATAATAATAATAATCCTAAGAAAAACAATAATGGTCCATAAGGACTTCGTCCTTTGGACCCTTAATAATAATCCTAAGAAAAACAATAATGGTCCATAAGGACTTCGTCCTTTGGACCCTTAATAATAATAATCCTAAGAAAAACAATAATGGTCCATAAGGACTTCGTCCTTTGGACCCTTAATAACTAGAAACTGCAGGCAGTTACTGAAGGGTCCAAAGGGTATGACAAGTAGGACAGGTAGGACAGGTAGGACAACAGATGGTTTGAGTAGAAGGTAGAAATCAGGATGGAGATTGTTGAGTGTCCGTCTAACAGGTCAGGAAATGTAGGACAGAATGTAGGACCCTGTGGTGTAGTGCCTGAACCTGACTGAATGCAATGTTTTGGTGAGATAGTCTGAGTAGTAGGTAGAAATCAGGATATAGACTAGTTAGTATCGGTCTAACAGGTCAGCAAATGCAGGACAGAATGTAGAACCCTGTGGTGGAGTGCCTTAGCCTGACTTAATACATGTTTTGGGTCAGATGGCCTGACTAGTTGGTAGATTTAGGGACCTTCATACCTGGTCTGGTAAGTGTAGATATTACATAGTTGCTTTTTTATACTGCCTGTGTAAACATAGGCTGTGTTGCATATTCTTAACAAAGTGCTGAGTTGCGGGAGTGTGACATGTAACAGCAGTAATATCATGCTGTATGCTATTCTAGGATGTATATTTAGACAGGAGAAAGGCTAAAAGTATTGAAGGCATTATTGAAATGGAGCGCTGACTCCACCTGCTGGCCAATTTATTATAAAATTGTAATTGCTGTAGTGTACACAGCCTGAAGAAAGATTAAAGTTTGAAAGATTTGTAAAAGTCAAATGGCAGGAGAATATAAGCAGATTAAAAATATGGACTTAGATGAAGGGAAAGGTGATTAATATTTTAATTTTTAAATAAACAATAAGCAGATTTCAGCTGCATTAACCAAGGTTGGTCTTAGACATATTATGACAGTGGCTGTAGTGCCCCCGTTTGACTGATTGCCACCAAACTTGGAAGGTCTTTTGCAGCTTGGCTGAGGCAGTCTAGTAACACAGCCGTGCATCAAATTTTGTGAGGATTGGATGAAGCATGCCAGAGATATAGCTATTTGAATGAAATAGGCATGGAAACAGTGTGGCCAGCAGGTGGAGTCAGCGCTCCATTTTAGAAATTGTATTCAATACTTTCAGGCCTTCTTATGTGTAAATTAAGTCTGATAATGTTCTATGAGGCAAATTGGTGAAAAATGAAAGTGAATAAAAAATATGGACTCAGGTGAAGGGAAAGGTAACAATTCTTTCAAGGTTTTATGAGAAATAAGGACATTTCAGCTGAATTTGCTAAGGTGGGTCTTAGACATATATGGACAGTGGCTGTAGCGCCCCTGTTTGACCGATTGGCACCAATATTGGAGGGTCTGTCTGAGGTCCCTTACTACATTAGGCCGTCAAATTTGATGAGGATTGGCTGAAGCACGGCTGAGATTTAGATGGTTGATTGAAATGAGCATGGATATGGTGCAGGTTTGTTGTAGCTGGTGGCCATAGCATACAGGTCAAGATATTTTTATGAATTATCCATAAGGGCAATGTCCTGATTGATGTACTACCAGAATGACCTACTTGGGCTGGATATTGTAGAAGTTACAGTAATATGTTATTTATTAAGTTATTAAACATCACAAGGGAATGAAAATGACTATCATTGGGCATTGCATATGTCTTGATTTGGCATGACTCACAGAACTGGCAGTACAAAATATTTTAACCAGTAATATGTCACTAGAACAGAAATGAGATAAATGTAAGTTGAACTGATTTTCAAGGTTTATACAGACATGTTATATTGTTGTAGCGCCCCCGTTTGACCGATCGGCACCAAATTTGGAGGGCCCTTCCGGACTACTATTCTACAGGATATATTAAAGTTTGGTGATGATTGGCTGAGGCAGGCCTGAGATATAGCTGTCTGATTGAATTGGGCATGGCACCTGTATGGTTTGTGTGTGGCTGGTGACTATACCTCATGGAAAGTTTATGATTTTTTTATGAATTATTTATTATGACTGTCTCCTGATTTAAATGATACCAGATTTGTGTAGGTTTGGTGAAAATCCTAGGAGGTTAACGAAATGTCTTGTTTTCAGACCAATATGAATTATGCAAAAACGCAAAGATGCAGAAGCAAGTTCTACATGTTGTTTGATTTGGCATGTCGTACTTAATTGACCGGGCAACAATTAGACTGCCATAACAGGATGGAGATTTAGCGTAGCTCTAATGTGACAGGAGATGTAGGGCAAACCGTAGAGGAGGATACTAAAAAGTCAGACAGAACTACAGGTCAGCAGATGTCAGACAGAACAGAACTTGTTTAGGTCAGATGGTTTGAGTAGAAGGTAGAAATCATGATGTAGATTGTTGAGTGTCGGTCTAACAGGTCAGGAAATGTAGGACAGAATGTAGAACCCTGTGGTGTAGTGCCTGAACCTGACTGAATGCATTGTTTTGGTCAGATGGTCTCAGTAGTAGGTAGAAATCAGGATATAGATTAGTTAGTATCGGTCTAACAGGTCAGCAAATGTAGGACAGAATGTAGAACCCTGTGGTGGAGTGCCTTAGCCTGACTGAATGCATGGTTTGGGTCAGATGGCCTGACTAGTTGGTAGATTTAGGGACCTTCATACCTGGTCTGGTAAGTCTAGATATTACAGAGTTTTCTTTTTTATACTGCCTGTGTAAACATAGGCTGTGTTGCATATTCTTAACAAAGTGCTGAGTTGCGTATTGTGACATGTAACAGCAGTAATATCATGCTGTATCATATTCTAGGTTATACATTTAGACAGGAGAAAGGCTAAAAGTATTGAAGGCATTATTGAAATGGAGCGCTGACTCCACCTGCTGGCCAATTTATTATAAAATTGTAATTGCTGCAGTGTACACAGCCTGAAGAAAGATTGAAGTTTGAAAGATTTGTAAAAGTCAAATGGCAGGAAAATATAAGCAGATTAAAAATATGGACTTAGATGAAGGGAAAGGTGATTAATTTTTTAATTTTTAAATAAACGATAAGCAGATTTCAGCTGCATTAACCAAGGTTGGTCTTAGACATATTAGGACAGTGGCTGTAGTGCCCCCGTTTGACCGATTGCCACCAAACTTGGAAGGTCTTTCTGAAGTCTAGTAACACAGATGTGCGTCAAATTTTGTGAGGATTGGATGAAGCATGCCAGAGATATAGCTATTTTAATAAAATGGGCATGGAAACAGTGTGGCCAGCAGGTGGAGTCAGCGCTCCATTTTAGAAATTGTATTCAATACTTTCAGGCCTTCTTATGTGTAAATTAAGTCTGATAATGTTCTATGAGGCAAATCGGTGAAAAATGAAAGTGAATAAGAAATATGGACTCAGGTGAAGGGAAAGGTAACAATTCTTTCAAGGTTTTATGAGAAATAAGGACATTTCAGCTGAATTTGCTAAGGTGGGTCTTAGAAATATATGGACAGTGGCTGTAGCGCCCCCATTTGACCGATTGGAACCAAAATTGGAGGGTCTGTCTGAGGTCCCTTACTACATTAGGCCGTCAAATTTGATGAGGATTGGCTGAAGCACAGCTGAGCTTTAGATGGTTGATTGAAATGAGCATGGATATGGTGCAGGTTTGTTGTAGCTGGTGGCCATAGCGTACAGGTTAAGATATTTTTATGAATTATCCATAATGGCAATGTCCTGATTGATGTACTACCAGAATGACCTACTTGGGCTGAACATTGTAGAAGTTACAGTAATATGTTATTTATTAAGTTTTTAAACATCACAAGGGAATGAAAATGACTATCATTGGGCATTGCATATGTCTTGATTTGGCATGACTCACAGAACTGGCAGTACAAAATATTTTAACCAGTAACATGTCACTAGAACAGAAATGAGATAAATGTAAGTTGAACTGATTTTCAAGGTTTATACAGACATGTTATGTTGTTGTAGCGCCCCCGTTTGACCGATCGGCACCAAATTTGGAGGGCCCTTCCGGACTACTATTCTACAGGATATATTAAAGTTTGGTGATGATTGGCTGAGGCAGGCCTGAGATATAGCTGTCTGATTGAATTGGGCATGGCACCTGTATGGTTTGTGTGTGGCTGGTGACTATACCTCATGGAAAGTTTATGATTTTTTTATGAATTATTTATTATGACTGTCTCCTGATTTAAATGATACCAGATTTGTGTAGGTTTGGTGAAAATCCTAGGAGGTTAACGAAATGTCTTGTTTTCAGACCAATATGAATTATGCAAAAACGCAAAGATGCAGAAGCAAGTTCTACATGTTGTTTGATTTGGCATGTCGTACTGAATTGACCTGGCAAGAAATGTCGATTGTAGGCTTCACCGTTCTCGAGAAATAGGCAGAAATGCAAAAGTTGTCACTGTTGCGCCCCCATCTGGCCGAGTGAGGTGTCCTTTACAGTTTAGGCAGAGGGTCAGAGCACAAATGTATCACCCAAATTTGATTTAGATTGGTCATTGAGAAGCCTGTGAAATGCCTGCTTGATTTTGATTGGCTGATGGCGGCCACTCTTTAAGGAATAATTACTGCCATTGTAGGTGACTGACCACAGGCTGCTTCCTAGTACATATCTACCAAATTTCAGTTAGATTGGCAAAGGCAGTCAGGAGATATTGCCAGTTTTTAGTTGTAGCGCCCCCTATTGACGAAATGCGGCCCGCCTCGGACCGTGTCCCCAGAATGGTGTAGGGAGGTAGCATTTCAAATTTGGTCAAGGTAGGCCAAGGCACGGCCAAGTTATAGCCGTCAGACCAAAACGGGCCAAATTTGGACATTGTTTGGGCGTGGCTAATGGCCGTAGGATATAAAAATGTCTGAATTTTGTGGATAATTCTTGATCAGCAGAGAATTCTGATTCGTCTGACACCTCATTTGTCTGATTTGGTAGGACAAGCCAGGACTTTAAGGAAAAAGTAGGATTGGCAAATTATGCAAATTAGCAAAAAATCTAAGTAGGCGGAGCTTCATAGTCCAAATGGCAAGTTGGTAGGGCTTTGCTGTCTGTATATGTAGAACAAAGAATTTCGATTGTAGGTCTAACAGGACAGGAGATATCGACCGAAACGTGTTGGGGGGCGCTAAGGCGCCCCCATCTGGCTGGCAGGACTGGGTAGGACAACCTGAGTAGTGGGTAGGAATTGACATCATCTGACCAAGTTTGGTTGGTCTAGCTCTTACAGTTTAGGCTGTACATTCAGTTTTAGGGCAGAAAAATAATAATAATAATAATAATAATAATAATCCTAAGAAAAACAATAATGGTCCATAAGGACTTCGTCCTTTGGACCCTTAATAATAATAATAATAATCCTAAGAAAAACAATAATGGTCCATAAGGACTTCGTCCTTTGGACCCTTAAATAATAATAATCCTAAGAAAAACAATAATGGTCCATAAGGACTTCGTCCTTTGGACCCTTAATAACTGCAAGCAGTGACAATCGGGTCCAAAGCTAATGGAAAGAAGCAATGAAGAGGAATGAAGTGAATGGCATAAAATTAGAAGTTCACTAATTATTGGAAATGAAGTACAGTCTGTAATTGATGAGCAATGCATTTAAATTGGTAGAAAATAGGAAATGCTTCTATGAGATGATACCTAACATTTGAACATTACCGTGGAAATGTTTATCAAGGTACGATGAAGGGAAAAGGGTAGATGAGAAACCGAAGGGAAATGTGGTGACTAGCTGTTTGAGAAATATTGCAATTGCTGCAGTGTACAGAGGATGAAGTAACATTGAAGTTTGATAGATTTCTAAAACTTAAATGGCAGAAATATATAAGCAGATTAAAAATATTGACTTAGATGAAGGGAAAGGTGATTAATATTTAAATGTTTAAATAAACAATAAGGAGATGTCAGCTGCATTAACCAAGGTTGTTGTTAGACATATTATGACAGTGGCTAAATTGCAAATGAAGTGCAGACTGTAACTGATGACCAATGCATTGAATTAGTCAGAAAGTATGAAAATGGTAGATAAGAAACAGAAGGGAAATGTGGTGACTAGCTGATGGAAAAAATTGAAATTGCTGCAGTGTACATCACTGAAGTTTGATACATTTCTAAAAGTCAAATGGCAGGATAATGAAACCAATTTATTAATATTGACTGAGGTGAAGGTAATGGTGATTAATATTTAAATATTTGATGAGAAATAAGCTAATTTCAGTTGCATTAACCAAGGTTGGTCTTAGAAATATTATGACAGTGGCTAAATTGTAAATGAAGTACAGACTGTAACTGATGGCCAATGCATTTAAATAGTCAGAAAGTAGGAAATGCTTCTATGATAAGATAATTGCTGACATTTTCAACATTGATTTCGATATGTTGATTAAGGTACGATAAAGGGAAGAGGGTAGATGAGAAACAGAAGGGACATGTGGTGACTAGCTGTTGGAAGAAATTGCAATTGTTGCACTGTACACAGCCTGAAGTATCTCTGAACTTTGATACATTTCTAAAAGTGAAATGAAATGAAAATATCAATAATCGTTGAAGGTTTGATGAAAAATAAAGAAATTTCAGCTACATTAACTATGAGTATATTTTGACAGTGGCAGAAGCACCCCCGTTTAACCGAATGTCACCAAAGTTAGATGGTCTATTCATAGTCCAGTGCTACAGAAGTGAGTCAAATTTTGTGAGAATTCGATGAAGTATGAATGAGGTTTAGCAGACTTAATGAATTCGGTATGGAAATAGTGAGGCCAGCAGGTGGAGTTAGCGCTACATTTGATAATTGGTATCATGCAGTCCCTGGTGTGGCAGTTTGACTACTGCCATTAGCAGAAGCAGCCATAGTACAACAATATAAGATACAATATATAACCATTTGCTGAAGTGCCTTAGCCCAAAAGAATTTGTTTTTTGTGTCAGATGGTCTAAGTAGACGGTAGAAATAGGCACCTGCATACCTAATATTTTAAGTCTAGATCATACAAGTTAAGCTTACTTTATAGTACCTCAGTGAACTCATGCTGTCTTGTATATTAAAGAAAACAACAGTGGCTTACTGCATTTGTAAAGTATTCTTCTAGACATAAGAAGCCCTGAAAGAATTTAATGCCATTAATGAAATACAGGACGAACACCACCTGCTGGCTAATGTATAAAAAAAAATCCAAAAAACTGCAATATAAATAGAGCACCATCTCCACCTACTGGCCAATTTAATACAAAAAAGTGAAAAATCTGCAATATATACTGCCAGGCTTATAAATAAAATCTGATAATTTTCTATAAGTCAAATAGCAGAAAAATGAAAGGAGCTTAAAAATATGGACTGAGGTGAAGGGAAAGTTAATTCCTTGAAAGTATTATGAAAGATATTTCAGCTGAATTAGCCAAGGTAGGTATTAGACATACTAGGACAGTGGCTGTACCGCTCCAGATTGACTGATCGCCACCAAACTTGGAAGATCTGTCTGTAGTCCAGTCATACAGAAGTGAATCAAATTTTGTAAGGATCGGATGAAGCATGCCTGAGATTTAGCTGTTTGAATGAAATGGGAATGGAAATGTTGTGGCCAGCAGGTGGAGTCAGCGCTCCATTTTAGAAATGATATTAAATGCTTTCTGACCTTCTCATTTGTAAATGAAGTCTGATAATGTTGTATAAGGCAAATTGGTGAAAAATGAAAGGAACTTAAAAATATGGACTAAGGTGTAGGGAAAGGTAAAAATTCTTTGAATGAGTTATGAGAAAGAAGGACATTTCAGCTGAATTTGCTAAGGTGGGACTTAGACATATATGGACTGTAGCTGTAGCGCCCCCATTTGACCGATCGGCACTAAATTTGCAGGGTCTGTCTGAGGTGCAGTGCTACATTAGTGGGTCAAATTTGGTGATGATCAGATGAAGATTTCCTCTGATTTAGCTGTTTGATTGAAATGAGCATGGAAATGCTGTAGGTTCAGTGTGGCTGGTGGCTATACTGTACAGGCAAGTGAAGTTATCTTTATAAATTATACATATGGGCAGTGTCCTGATTTTTCTACTACCCGATTGACCTACTTAGGCTGCACATTGCAGTAGTTACAGTAATATGTTATTAATTAAGTTTTTAAATATGACAAGGGAATGCAAATGACTATCATGGGACATTGCATATTTCTTGATTTGACATGACTCACAGAACTTGCAGGGCAAAAGATTTTAACCAGTAATATGTCACTGGATCAAAAATTAGATAAATGTAAGTTGAGCTGATTTTGCAGTTTATACAGTGATGTTATATGGCTGTAGCACCCCCGTTTGACTGATCGGCACCAAATTTGGAGGGCCCTTCTCCAGTAATATCCTACATTATATATTTAAGTTTGATGATGATTGGTTGAGGCAGGCCTGAGATATAGCTGTCTGATTGAAATGGGTGTGGCACCACTATGGTTTGGGTGTGGCTGGTGGCCATACCTCATGGAAAGTTTATGATTTTTTTAATAATTTTATATAGGGACTGTCTCCTGATTTAAATGATACCAGATTTGTGTAGGTTTGGTGAAAATCCTAGGAGGATAAGAAAAAGTACTGTTTTAAGACTTTTACAAAATAGGCAAAAATGGCAAGAGATATGATGAAGTTCTTTATAACATTAAATTTGTCATGAGCTAGTGGATAGCTTAAGCAACAATTGTCAATTTTATAATTAACAGTTCAGGAGAAATAGGCAGAAATGCGCTGTAGCGCCCCCATATGGCAGACTGACATGTCCTTTACAGGGTGGGCTCAGGGTCAGAGGACAAATGTACAACCCAAATTTGGTTTGGATTGCTCATTGTTTAGCCAGTCAAATGGCTGCTTGATTTTGATTGGCTAATGGTGGCCAGGATTTTACAACTAATGACTGCCATGATACTTGTCTGACCTCAGGCTTTTACGTAGTACATATCTGCCAAATTTCAATTAGATTGGTCAAGGCAGTCAGGAGATATTGCCAGTTTTCAGTTGTAGCGCCCCCTATTGACGAAATGTGGGCCGCATTGTATGGTGACCCCATAATAGAGCAGGGAGGTTGGATTGTAAGTTTGGTGCAGGTAGGCTAAGGTATGGAGAAGTTATAGCATTCAGACTGAAATAGGCCAAATTTAGGTGGGATTTGGGCGTGGCTAGTGGCCATAAAATAGACAAATGTCAGACTTTCTTGTATATCTTTTGATCAGCTCAGTGGACTGATCGGTTCGACACCACACTTGTCTGATTTGGTCAAATAGTGTAGGACTTGAAGGCAGAAGTCACTTTCACAAATTATGCAAATTAGCAAAAAATCTAAGTAGGCGGAGCTTCATAGTCCAAATAGCCAGTTGGTAGAGCAAAGCTGTCTGTATCAGCAGAAAAAATAATTTCAATTATAGGACTAATAGGACAGGAGATATGGACTGAAATGCGTTGGGGGGCGCTAGAGCGCCCCCATCTGGCTGACAGGCCTGGGTCGGAAAATCTGAGTAGCGGGTAGGAATTGACATCATATTACCAAGTTTGGTTGGTCTAGCTCTTACGGTTTAGGCTGTACATTCAGTTTTAGGGCAGGAAAAAAATAATAATAAAGATAACTGCAAGCAGTGACAATCGGGTCCAAAGCTAATGGAAAGAAGCAATGAAGAGGAAAGAAGTGAATGGCATAAAATTAGAAGTTCACTAATTATTTGAAATGAAGTACAGACTGTAATTGATGAGCAATGCATTTAAATTGGCAGAAAATATGAAATGCTACTATGAGATGATATCTAACATTTAAACATTACCTTGGAAATGTTTATCAAGGTACGATAAAGGGAAAAAGGTAGATGACAAACAGAAGGGAAATGTGGTGACTACAGTAGCTGTTGGAGAAATATTGCAATTGCTGCAGTGTACACAGGCTGAAGTAACATTGAAGTTTGATAGATTTCTAAAAGTCAAATGGCAGTAATTAATAAGCAGATTAAAAATATGGACTTAGATGAAGGGAAAGGTGATTAATATTTAAATGTTTAAATAAACAGTAAGGAGATGTCAGCTGCATTAACCAAGGTTGTTGTTAGTCATATTAGGACAGTGGCTAAATTGTAAAAGAAGTATAGACTGTAACTGATGGCCAATGCATTTAAATAGTCAGAAAATAGGAAATGCTACTATGAGATGATAGCTAACATTTAAACATTATTGTGGAAATGTTTATCAAGGTATGATAAAGGAAAATGGTAGATGAGAAATGGAAGGGAAATGTGGTGACTAGCTGTTGGAGAAATATTGCAATTGCTGCAGTGTACACAGGCTAAAGTAACATTGAAGTTTGATAGATTTCTAAAAGTGAAATGGCATGATTCTATAAGCAGATTAAAAATATGGACTTTGAAGAAGGGAAAGGTGAATAATGTTTAAATGTTTAAAAAAACAATAAGGAGATGTCAGCTGCATTAATCAAGGTTGGTCTTAGACATATTAAGACAGTGGCTAAATTTTAAATGAAGTACGGACTGTAACTGATGGCCAATGCATTTAAATAGTCAGAAAGTAGGAAATGCTTCTATGATAAGATAATACCTGACATTTTGAACATTGACTTTGATATGTTGATTAAGGTATGATAAAGGGAATATGGTAGATGAGAAACAGAAGGGACATGTGGTGACTAGCTGTTGGAAGAAATTGCAATTGTTGCACTGTACACAGCCTGAAGTATCTCTGAACTTTGATAAATTTCTAAAAGTGAAATGAAATGAAAATGTCAATAATCTTTGAAGGTTTGATGAAAAATAAAGAAATTTCAGCTGCATTAACTATTAGTATTTTTTGACAGTGGCAGAAGCGCCCCCGTTTAACCGAATGTCACCAAAGTTAGATAGTCTATTCATAGTCCAGTGCTACAGAAGTGAGTCAAATTTTGTGAGAATTCGATGAAGTATGAATGAGGTTTAGCAGACTTAATGAATTCGGTATGGAAATAGTGAGGCCAGCAGGTGGAGTTAGCGCTACATTTGATAATTGGTAGCATGCAGTCACTGGTGTGGCAGTTTGACTACTGCCATTAGCAGAAGCAGCCTTAGTACAACAATATAAGATACAATATATAACCATTTGCTGAAGTGCCTCAGCCCAAAAGAATTTGTTTTTTGTGTCAGATGGTCTAAGTAGACGGTAGAAATAGGCACCTGCATACCTAATATTTTAAGTCTAGATCATACAAGTTAAGCTTACTTTATAGTACCTCAGTGAACACATGCTGTCTTGTATATTAAAAACAACAACAGTGGCTTACTGCATTTGTAAAGTATTCTTCTAGACATAAGAAGCCCTGAAATAATTTAATGCCATTAATGAAATACAGGACGAACTCCACCTGCTGGCTAATCCATAAAAAAAAATCCAAAAAACTGCAATATAAATAGAGCACCATCTCCACCTACTGGCCAATTTAATACAAAAAAGCCAAAAATCTGCAATATATACTGCCTGGCTTATAAATAAAATCTGATCATTTTCTATAAGTCAAATAGCATAAAAATGAAAGGAACTTAAAAATATGGACTGAGGTGAAGGGAAAGTTAATTACTTGAAAGTATTATGAAGGATATTTCAGCTGAATTAGCCAAGGTAGGTATTAGACATACTAGGACAGTGGCTGTACTGCTCCAGATTGACTGATCGCCACCAAACTTGGAAGATTTGTCTGTAGTCCAGTCATACAGAAGTGAATCAAATTTTGTAAGGATCAGATGAAGCATGCCTGAGATTTAGCTGTTTGAATGAAATGGGAATGGAAATGGTGTGGCCAGCAGGTGGAGTCAGCGCTCCATTTTAGAAATGATATTAAATGCTTTCTGACCTTCTCATTTGTAAATGAAGTCTGATAATGTTGTATAAGGCAAATTGGTGAAAAATTAAAGGAAATTAAAAATATGGACTCAGCTGAAGGGAAAGGTAACAATTATTTGAAGGTTTCATGAGGAATAAGGACATTTCAGCTGAATCTGCTAAGGTGGGTCTTACACATATATGGACAGTGGCTGTCACGCCCCCATTTGACCGATCAGCACCAAATTTGGAAGGTCTGTTTGAGGTCCAGTGCTACATTAGTGGGTCAAATTTGGTGATGATCAGACGAAGTCTGCCTCAGATTTAGCTGTTTGATTGAAATGAGCATGGAAATGGTGCAGGTTTGGTGTTGTTGGTGGCCATAGCATACAGGTAGGTGAAGCTATTTTTATAAATTATCTATAAGGACCATGTCATGATTGATCTACTATCAGAATGACCAACTTTGGCTGGACATTGTAGTAGTTATAGCAATATGTTATTTATTAAGTTTTTAATAATCACAAGGGAATGCAAATGACTATCATGTAACATTGCATATATATCTTGATTTGTAATGACACACATAACTTGCAGGACAAGATATTTTTATCAGTAATATGTGATTACTTTTTCAGCCTCCTCAAACAATGACAGATGTATTTAATTGCAATTTTACAATGTGTATAATGTGTTTTCCATTATGTCTCTGAGTAATAATAAATATTATAATCATTAATACAGTCATCATTCTTAAGCATGTAAAATACACATGTAAATGTCATAATAAATTTCAATTACAGTAGGTGAAACAGGCAGTAAAGGAAATATACATACAAAAAGTATATCAATGTCCTGAGCAACATTTAAGGAAAAACATACTACAATATAATGACATTCTATAGTAAATGGCCATAATGTATAATATTAGCCTGCTGTATGCATGCAGTCCCTGGTGTGGCAGTTTGACTACTGTCATTAGCAGGAGCAGCCTTAGTACACCAATATAGGATACAATATAGAACCCTTTGGTGAAGTGCCTCAGCCCAAGACAATGTATGGTTTGTGTCAGATGGTCTAAGTAGTCGGTAGAAATTGGCACCTGCATACCTAATATTTTAAGTCTAGATCATACAAGTTAAGCTTACTTTATAGTACCTCAGTGAACACATGCTGTCTTGTATATTAAAAAAAACAACAGTGGCTTACTGCATTTGTAAAGTATTCTTCTAGACATAAGAAGCCCTGAAAGAATTTAATGCCATTAATGAAATACAGGACGAACTCCACCTGCTGGCTAATCTATAAAAAAAATCCAAAAAACTGCAATATAAATAGAGCACCATCTCCACCTACTGGCCAATTTAATACAAAAAATCAAAAAATCTGCAATATATACTGCCTGGCTTATAAATAAAATCTGATAATTTTCTATAAGTCAAATAGCATAAAAATGAAAGGAGCTTAAAAATATGGACTGAGGTGAAGGGAAAGTTAATTCCTTGAAAGTATTATGAAGGATATTTCAGCTGAATTAGCCAAGGTAGGTATTAAACATAATATGACAGTGGCTGTACCGCTCCAGATTGACTGATCGCCACCAAACTTGGAAGATTTGTCTGTAGTCCAGTCATACAGAAGTGAATCAAATTTTGTAAGGATCAGATGAAGCATGCCTGAGATTTAGCTGTTTGAATGAAAAGGGAATGGAAATGGTGTGGCCAGCTGGTGGAGTCTGAGCTCCATTTTTGAAATGATATTAAATACTTTCTGACCTTCTCATTTGTAAATGAAGTCTGATAATGTTGTATGAGGCAAATTGGTAAAAAATGAAAGGAAATTAAAAATATGGACTAACGTGAAGGGAAAGGTAACAATTCTTTGAAGGTTTTATGAGAAAGAAGGACAATTCAGCTGAATCTGCAAAAGTGGCTCTTAGACATAATACATTGGCTGTAGTGCCCCCGTTTGACTGATCACCACCAAACTTAGATGGTCTTTCTGTAGTCCAGTGCTGCAGTAGTGAGTCAAATTTTGAGAGGATTGGACGAAGCATGCCAGAGATATAGCTGTTTTATTGAAATGGGCATGGAACTGGTTTGGCCAGCAGGTGTAGTTAGCGGTACATTTGATAAATGGTATTTAGTATTTAATGTGTAGTATATCATGTGAAATATTTACAGTGTGTGTGTTTGTGTCTGTGTTTGTATATATATATATGTAGTAGAGATTTGTAAACGTTTGGTGGAATTTTGGTTTTATTTTGCTGGTGAGATGGCCGACTCCACAGTGTTAAAATGTGAAGGTATGTTACAGGACTTGAAACATCGGTGATAGGCGTCAGACTTCAGAGGGTTAAGGGTGATTGTTGATTAGAAGAGCTTTGAAGTGAGTGCTGTAAGTAATTAAAGGTCAGACTGTGGAGAAGCCTGGCGCCAGGCTAGTAGGAGCCTACGTTTCGGCAAGCCTACGAGACTTCTTGGCACCTGATGTCCCCCCCCCCCCGCCCGCACAAGCTAGTCGTCGTTTTATGAGGGCCAATGAACACATATTGTTTTGCATATGAAAGGTAGTTTCACGTCTCTAACCTTAGGTCTGCAGAGAGACGTTTCTATTATACTGTGGTTTGAGTAATCGTAAAATATAGCTGTTACTAGAATCCCTAAAGCCTACGAAAAATCTCGGACGCACATCTGGTGGAGCCCCCCCCCTCACTCCCCACACGAACTGCCCGCGCCCTCATCAGCGCCAATCAGCAGCTATTGTTTTGCAAATGAAAGCAAGTTTCACGGTTTCAACCTCGGTTCTCCTCAGAAACGTCTTTGTAACAGTGTGGTTTAAGGAATTGTAAAATAAATGTATATTATAATCGTAATTTGAAATAGGGCCTACAATTTAATCCCCATTTTTCTTGATTTAGTAATGGCGATTTCAGTTTATCTAAAGTATTTGAAAGAATAAATAAATGCATCTGCTTACTGTCTGTAACAATCGGTGTTAATGTATTTTTCTTTTTTTTTAAAGTTCGATCAGGGCTAAAAGACAAATTAATTAATTTATATCGTTATAATTACCCTGGCATGACATTAGTGCGGTATATGCATTATAAATGTGCCAACAGACAAAACATTTTTATAAGTAATGAAAAAAAAATGCAACTTGCAACTTAGAATGTGTAAAGACCGTTAAGTCGAAGTATTTTAGTCCAAGTTAAGTCCAAGTATTTTACGGAACACAATAAAGGTATGTGCTAAAACACACATTCAGCCTGTTAAAAAATGGCACAGTGCACCTTGCAGGGATACTTCGTACCAGAGCATGTGAGCGGAGCGGAGCGAGGAGCGGAGCGGGCAGAATTTGGTCAGAGCGCGGAGCGGGTTTTCTAATTAAGGCTGGAGTGGTCGCTTTGTCTCGCTCCAATTTCGCTCAGATACCGCTCACACTACAATTCTGAGGCGTGCCCAAATCTACCCAGAATTTATCTGTACAATTATCAAGACTGTTACACAAATTGGCCGAGATGGAATTCGCAAAGTATTTCAGAAAGGAAACTGATAAATCATACAAGTGTACTATTCTTATCAAACGTATAGATGACAAGAATGTACAGCAAGAACAACAATGTGGTGAAACTGTTTCAGTGAGTAAAGATTCACTTTGGAATCACTTTTCTCAGAAACATGAGTGTGCTACGCGAACAAGCGGAAGCCAGAGCAAAACGCGTGCAAGTTTTATATGGTTGTAGCATATCAAGTCTATAAAGTAAATTAAAGTATAAAAGCATATAAAGTAAATATTGGTAATCAAATAAATTCGTTTTGTCATTCAAAGTAGGTCTAATAAGATTTTTTTTTTATTTCACGTTTTATTTTACATTTTATTTTAGAGACGTGCTGCATCAACAGAAAAAAATTGAGGAATTTAAAACGTTTTTGTATATTCTTTAGGCTATTAAACCCACTGATTCCTTTATTTATAAGCCTATTTTTGTGTGGAATGCCATTTCCAAACCTGTCCGTTGTTGGCGGTAGGTTGCTTAAAAATAAATATTTTCTGTTCTGACTGGCAATGTTGCCGTTGCTCATATTTCTTTATGACATAAGGCTTCGGTTTAAGGTGACATTTGTTAGGCATGCAGATTATTTGTTCCTGTTTTAAATTGGATCGAGCGTGGAGCGATTTGACTGGAGCGGGAGGACATTTTAGTGGAGCGAGGAGCAGTGTTGAGCAGAGCAGCTTAGTGCGAATTAGAGCAGAGGAGCGGGCGGAGCCAACAGCCTCGTGAGCCAGGAGCGGAAATTCTCCCCGCTCCGCTCCGCTCACATGCTCTGCTTCGTACGTTATATGTGAAACATTGCGTAGTTATGAACACAAAAAAACTACTGATTACTATGTCCATCTGTTATGAGATGACACAATGCACTTTGCAAGTATACACACTGACATCGCTACGTGCGAAAAAGATTGTGTAGTTTATGAGCACGCAAAAGACTATAAATTACTCCGGACGTATGTGCAATCATGTATGGGATTATGAGATGTCAAAGTAAACTTCTCACGGAAACAGTTCACACGTTACATGTTTGGAGCACAGAAAAGGACTAATTACTCAGAAACAGATTGCAGTCGAAATATATTACGGCACAATAAAGAAAACATTCGCGTATGTATATTTCCGTATCACATTCAAGCAGTTGTATTTGATATAAGAAATACAGTACATACAGTTGATGTCTGCAACAATCTGTGTGACCTTATTCAGTTGTAAAAGTTATAGCTAAAAGTTAAACTGATTTACGTACATCGGTAAAAGGACACTGGCATGATATTAGCGCGGTATATGCATTACAAATGTGTCACGCAGTAAAAACGAAATATTGCTTACTTGAGGGGTGCCAAAAATATTATACGATGTAATGTGTAAAGTTCAACCTTTTGTTATAAAAAAAATAAAAACAATGCCACAGTGCACTTTCCACGGAAACAGTTCACACGAAATGGTTTTGTACCTTTTGTGTATCTGTTTATTTTATATAATAAATGTGTATCTTCCACTTGAATGACACTGACTCTCTGTCTCTGCCTGCTACACACAGACATATGCTCTTTATCTTTATACCATCTGATTCTTCAAATGTATACATTCTGTGTCCAAATTTCTGGCAGCTTGCACTCATGACTCAATGATGCAACTTTTTCACATGTATAAGATTGTCTGCAAAACCTAAAATTTATTTGATCATAAATTTACACAAATAGTTGTGAGAAGAACATACATCAAGTATATGTATTTGTTATATCACATATTTGTGTAATTGACAGCACGGTTAACCTAGTACATTTGGGGGTTCCACTATATTTTAAATTATGCTCTATGAAAGCACATGTATTCGATTCCTTACAACACGCCGCTAGATAAACTCTTTAGTGCAGACCTGAGCTGAAGAAGTGACTTCAGGCTGGGGGGTGAGTTTGACTGAGTGACTGTGATTAATTTGCAAAACAAAAGGTGTTAATGGTGCTGGAGAGGGGGCGGGCAGTTTGTATGGGCAGTAAGGGGGGGGGGCTCCTCGTGAGGAGAGTCTCATTTTTTCAGGAATTCTAGTGTTAAAAGAAAAAATAAACAGACCCCCAGACATCAGTTTGAAATCGATGCTAATATTTTAAGTAACCACTTAAAATGCCAAAAGTACCTTAGCCGCGTTACCCAGGCAAACAGACTTTAAGTAGCAGCTTGTAGCATAAAAGTAGAAATCGCCCGTTACAAGTTGCCTTCTTTTACCGGACGGAACAACAGTAAATAGGGGAGACCGGGGATGGTTGTCACACTTTTTACTTAAATTTAATTTCTTCCAAAACAGTGTATGGTAAGAATTCCCTTTCTGTACACAATTAATGCTTAATGTGTCAGGTACAAATGGATAGTCCTTGCTCTGGTAGAATCCATTCTCTTTAAAAGATATGGGCTGTCAAATGCACCTTGTGCAGATGTGACAACCAACCCCATCGCGGGGTAGGTTGTCACACCCTATGGGGTTGGTTGTCCCTGTGTTATTCTAATGGGGAAAAAACGAAAAATGGAGACATTTTGAAAAAAGTTTAAAAAAATTAATTTTTAATGAAATATCAAACCAAACATATCTAATGTGTATAAAAACATCAAATAAGTTTTGTTGGTTCCTTTTTAGACTCTTTTGATTGAAAAATGTAAATATGAAATGCATAAATGTAAAACACCGCAGGTTATCAATGTAAAACACCACAGGCTATGAAAACTACTACTACTATGAAATCTAAAGAAACTCGATTTATCCTCAAACTGAAGTTCAAACAAGCAGCACAACTCACGCAAAAATACAGAGCACAGTGACACGCGTGACAACCAACCCCCCAAAAAATGTGACAACCTACCCCAACTGACATTTTTAGCTCTTTTGGAGACTAGTCCCCACATGGGTTAGCCTAGCTAAGAAAAAACCTAACTAAATTCTAGCTCTCTCTTTATACTTTAAAATGTTAATAATTATTTTACTGTCAACCCATAGTGTAATGAGTTAGAAGAAAAATATGAGATGCCTCAAAATTTACTTTTGCATATGAAAAACAAAAAAAGTTGTCTCACCCCAAAGTTATTCTGCTTTCACCTCCACTGTCAACGTAGATGACCTCTGAGACTAATTACAAACATTTCTGTGTCGACGGTTTTGATCAGCGCCCTTTAGTGGCTGAGATATGATGACTGTGACAACCTACCCGTGAGACAACCAACCCCGCTCTCCCCTACCCGGTCACGTATAGTAAATAAGGTTACCTGTACAAAAGCCTTGCCTAAACCACCTTTAAAAGGAAAAATAAACACACGCGCACACATCAGTTTCAAATTGCCAATATTTTAAGTAACCACTTAAAGTACCAAGGTACTTAGCCGCGTTACTCAGGCAAACGGACCTTACGTAGCAGCTTGTAGTATAAAAGCAGAAATAGCCCGTTACAAGTTGTCTTGTTTCACCGCACCAAACAATAGTAAATACCCGGTCACGCATAGTAAATAAGGTTACCTGTAGACTAGCGACGCCTGTACCAGCCAACGGCGCTTGATCAAAGGTACCGTTTTCCAGCTTTTAGCTAGAGATGGCAATTTCGGCACCCAGGATCGATCCGTTCCGAACGCGTCCGAAACTTTTGGTCTCGATACGTAGTTTATGAAACAACGTCACACGCGAAATATATTTATTTAAAAGGAACAATTGAACAATTATAAAATATATAAATAACGTTATACAGAACATATCAAACAATTTTGAACCACACACACACACACAAATTACAAAACACAGCTACTGAGCTGCATTTGAAGTACCTTCCTCATCATCATCAGCGTCAGGTTTGTTTTCAGCAGTCGGCCTGATTTTGCTGATCAGTCCGTCCTCATTTAGGAGGACAGAAAAGTCACCCGCATTAATAAAATGCTCTTCCATATCTTGTACATCATGTAAAAGATGGCACATATCCTGCTCACTGAAATAAGTCCGAATTGCAGAATTTGTTATGGTCAGTGTTTGATCTGTGCCATCTTTTGTAAGCGACACAGTCCCAGTGTAGGTCGTGTTATATGAACCACACTTCTGCATTAATTTGCAACCAATGCATCTGTGTACAGATGATTTGCCAGTAAACTCATTTTGTGCGGTTTGGCATTTTGCACACCGATGTTTGCACAAAATTTGTATGCCAGTAATAGTTCCTGACGATTCAGAAAGTGTTTCAGCGTCAGTTAGTTCATTGAATTCAGCGATTTTCAGGTCGTCAATTTCTATGATGGTGGTCGATGGAGTCCCCGACAAATATATCCGTCCCTCACGTTCTCTTGTGGATAAGTTCGTAAATTGGTAAGACTTCAGAGGTTCCACTTGAACAATTTGTTGGTCCCATAAAGTCAGCTTCAGATGTCCCGAGGAATCCCCTATTTGGAACTCCTTAAGTTCTAAGTCACTGCCATTTATGTTGACGACTTTGTTGTAGCTTCCTGGGGCCAAAATTTTCGCTTTTAGGACACCGACCTGTTACACACAGATAGAGATATATTAAATAGGACTGATCAGAAAATACTAATGTTCGGTTACTTCATAAGACATATGTATCATATCACAATTTCGTTGAATATCACTGTAGGGTCATTTACATGTATTTTATGCCGAGTTAAAAGAGGTTTTAATAAATTGCGCTAGAACAAGTTATAAACCACATAAACAAAGTAACTGGTTAATTTAATTGTACAGGCACGTTAGAAACGTATTTCTTTCAACAGAATAACGCGCTTCTCATCAATAATGTCAATCAAACAATGTATGACTACATTTCATTGTACTACTTATAAGATTATTATATCTACTTACAGTTTGCCTGGGTCCAAGTGTTTGTATTTTGGCAATGATCAGCTTTGAGCTGCTGGGAGGGATTTTAGGTAAAAAAGACAGGTTCACGACTTCCACAGTTGTGCTTCTGTTGCACAAAACGTCGAATCCTGAAGGATCTGAGTAGCCTAGAAAACATGAACATCAAGTAAATACCGGCTTGATTTAGGTTAAATAGACACTTCATTTGAAGCAGAATGTCCTGTTTTGTTTTATTTTATTTTAAGAAAATTAAGACTTACTCATACTTCGCTTGACGTTGGTCAGCTTCACCCCAGTCTTGTTTTTGGAAGCTTGCGCAAACGATGTCTGCTTTTCTTGACAAAAGCAAATAACTTTGTGGAATTCGTCCCTGCTGGTTTGAAGCAGTGCCGTGAAATATTTAGAATTGCGCTTTGACACAATCGTTGGCGACACGCAGTGCAGAAAGCCCTGCAATGTCTCGAGCTCCTGTTTTGCGATCTTAGCAGGGCTGGCCATAGCTGCAGAATGACGGACACAACTAACGGTTTTTCTCTAGAATCCCTAAAGCCTACGAAAAATCCAAGTACTAGTCTCTGCAGAACACTGACGCGAGTGGGCGGATTTCAAGCACTGGAAGTGTATTACAGTGGGCGGTTCCAAAGCGTTGTTCTGATTGGCTAAAACAATCACTGGGTGGATTTCAAGTGGAGTGGGCGGTTTCAAAGCGTTGTTCTGATTGGCTATAACGACAACTGGGCGGATTTCAAGGTAAGTATCTGATTGGCTCTGTGACGGGACTTTCTGGAGGCGTGTAGAAACAGCGTTCAGAAACAATGGCGGCGGATCGGATGCAGTACATGACCCAGGTAAGTAAATGTCTATTTAGTTATACGTATTGTTTTTGATTATATGCTTATAATTATTTCTGATAATATTTCATTAAAATGGCGCCTCGCAATTCGCGTTTCTAAATGGCCGACTCGCCATTATTCATTTTGTTTGCTTACGTATGTGTGTTCCATATCTCTACCCTGATGATATGTTTTATTTATTTATATTTTAAATCTCATGAAGGATAGAGGATCTTCAAAGATTGTTTAGGAAAACGATTAATTTAAGTATTTAATCATTTATTCTCGTTGCTGTATATGTGTAGGGATATTCACTAGGCTAAGATTCTGTGTAATTTTTATGTAATCCCTGCATTTTTGTTTTCAACAAGCATTTTTTTTTACGTATTTATGCATATGTATCTTCTGTAACAAATGTTTGATAGGTTAAATTGATCCGACTGAAATAAGAATCTGAATTGCGGATATGTTTTGAAGTGTGCAAGTAAATAGAATCCTGCTATATTAATTGGAATCTGTAATGTGTCAAATATTGATTTTTTTCCTGGGATAAAGAAGAGCCTGACTGAGTGAAAGACACTAATGTCTCTCACTTATTGTTTCCTTTTAAAAAACAGAACACCATAATCTACACAGTACAATCTGTACATGATCCCAGGACCAGTAGGTCATGAATGATGTAGTTTCCATTTCCCAGGTTCAGCAAATGCAGCAACAGATATTATGTTACTGAAAATTGCTGTCTGCGTGTTGGTCTTCTAAAAAAATACGCATTAAACCATTATAGGTGTCATCTTAACCAATAGATCACATAAAATGCTTGAATTAATAAGATATCTAAAATATTATAAAGTTAATTCAGTTAATTATAACCTTTTTTATATATAAACATTTTTAATCATAATGTATGAAATTCTGAACATTATTAGATTAATTTTGTTAAAATAATTAAGCTAATTAAGTTAATAATTAAGAATATTATCATTAAACACTGCATATTTTGTCTTTGCAGCATGTCACTGTTCAGGTTAAGGACCATCCGGTGCCTCAACCTCAACCTGTAAAAGAATTTGTGAAAATTCAAATCTGTTTTCTTGCCCATTTTGCACTTTGGACAAGTACAATCCAAAGGAGTATAATTCTGTTGCAGTACACATTGCTTCCCATAGGACAAGGGCGGTTGAGTATGGTGGTGAGTGGTTGGTCTTGTTATGTTTTTCAGTTCATTCATAATGGCCAATGAACATCTATTAACATGATGCTTTTAATCTGTTTTAGATTATATCATATATAGCTGCACCCTTGGATGCCGTGGGAGGACTACACATTTTCACTGCTGTCTGTGTACAGCTGTATATGTAAACAAAGGTGATCTGCAAAAGCATCATTGCCGTCACCATTCCATTGTTGCTGAGCCTCCCGCTGGCCACCCAACAGAGCCTCCTGCCGGCCACCCACCAGTACCTCCCTCTGGACATCCAACAGAGTCTCCCGCCGGCCATCCACCAGGGCAACCTGATCAAGCACTCGTACCATGCCAACAAGCTGTCCATAGAAAGCAAGTAACTGTTGAATGTCCTCACTGTAGAATGAGCCTAAATAAGAAGAATCTTAAACAACATGTGGCAAGAAAACATCAGGTTGTTACAGTAATTGTACAGTAAAAGTAATTGTTGTGCAGTGTTTTTGTCTTCAGTCTCTGAATGTGTAATTGGATGATGCAAATTATGATGCAATTATACAGAACCTGCATAATATTTAAAATATAACATCGTACAACAGATATTGAATGATTTTAAATTGCAACAAAAATATTTAACTTACCGAAATTTTAAATTAGTTATTTAGTTTTTAATACAGATTAAAAGTATAGATTAAAAAGTATAAAACAGTTTAAGTATAACTATGAACAAGATAGAAAAAAAATTGCACATATGACTCTATACACTCAATGGCCACCTTGCTAGTAGCAGGCTGGACCCCCTTTTACTGTATACAGTGACAAGTCCACATCACAGTTGAATTAAACGTTGAAATCACACAGCACAAGACTTGGCATGAAAAACAACGTATAAACCACAACCTAGGCAGGTAAAAGTAACTCATGTAAAAGATAAAAATATAAAGTGCTTAGAAGTGTAAGGTGTAATGAGTGGTAAACCTTACACTTACATAAAGTGGTAAGGTAATTAAGCATCAATTTAGAGTAGTCGTGAAGGGGCGTTTTAGTGGCAGCCATTTCGTTTATCGGTTTCCCTGAGCTAGATTAACAGAGAGACAGGGACTTGTTTTGATTGGCTGACGTAAGTGACCACTCCCACCTGAAGCAAGGCTTGTCCTGTGCATTTTATTTCTGGATTTGCAAGAGGTAAGTCGCTACATATATGTAATGCTTTTATTAGTTTGTTGACGCTTTGCTTTTTTAATTATAGGTGATTTATTTTGTGGTCCTCAGTTTTTTAAAACATATTTTTGTTCGGTGTTAGGCAATAGTGTTTGAGCAGGGTAAGCGTTCGTTTAGGTAGTGTGAAATGCGCGACAGACCTGTTTCTGTGGCAGCCATTTTAGGTATCTTTTACATTTGCGCTTTACATTATCCCCGTTCTTATACGCTTACGGTTTAAAGTGGTATATTTTGGAATGCAGCAGATAAGGATTTGGCAGCAGTAGAACACGTGTAAGTGGTCAAAATTAATCTTGGTTTAGAAGCGCAAAGTATGTTTTAAACGCTGTGTGTCTGTGGCATGTCGTACTTTTGTGTTTTAGCATTTATAATTACGGTAGACGTAATTGCATATGTGTAATGCTATGTTTTTATTCGCTTGTTGACGCTTTGCTGTTTTCCAATTGTAGCTGGTTTATTTTGTGTTAAGGTTTTTTTAAAACATTTTTAGTTTGATGTTAGGCAATAGTGTTTCAGCAGTGTAATCGTTTGTTCCATCGGTGTTAACTGCGTCACAGAAAGCTCTTTCTGTGGCGGCCATTTTAGGTATCTTGTTTTTGATTAGCATGTACATTTGCGCGTTACATTATCCCCGTCCTTACACGGTTATGTTTTGAAGTAATATATTTTGTAATGCAGCAGATAAGGATGTGGCAACAGTAAATCACGTGTAAGTGGTCAAATTAAGTTTGGTTCAGAAGCGCAAAGTATGTTTTAAACGCTGTGTGTCTGTGGCATATCGTACTTTTGTGTTTTAACATTTATAATTATGGTAGACGTAATTACATATGTGTAATGCTATGTTTTTATTCGCTTGACGCTTTGCTGTTTACTCACTGTGGGTGGTTTATTTTGTGTGAAGGTTTTTAAAAACATATAATTATATATATATATATATATAATTTATTAAATAAATTTATAATTAAATGCGCCACAAAGCTGTTTCCGTGTCGGCCATTTTAGATGTCTTGTTTTTGCTGAGCATGCGCACATGTACGGAATACAAATGTATTTTGTATCTTTTTACTCTTTCTCTTTTTGCAGTCTTTAGATCGGTCAGGGTTCATTTCACTGCATGTTGTACTGGTTATATCTATGTATGTGACAAAGAATCTTAATATTGAAATCTTGAGTGGGATCACTATCCGGTAATCAATTTACAATAAAATATACTTTTATTTAGTTCACAACATTAAATTGTCTGAAGGCGCTTCACTCTATCCCCATCTATGTAGCCATATATTGTAAAGTAACATATTTTGCAATTCATCCGATAAGGATTCGGCTGCAGTACATTACGGTTTTACCGTAAGTTGCATGCTAAACTTCCGTAGTGTTTACGTCGTAGTTGTAGACTTGTAAAGTAAGGCAATAACTGCTTAGTTACTACTGCAGCAGTTCACGGTAAATACGGACAGAATTAACCGGCAAGGAGCCATGCCTGCGTGTTTAGGAACTGTAACAGTATGAAAACAGATACAGACCGGTGTGAAACAAATGTATGTGAGGCTGCATTACATCGCAGCGATGTTTGTATCGTGCACTTTTGTCATTCCTCTCAGTCGATGTGAATTTACTGCGTATATTTTACAGTAAAAATGTAATATGTATTTTACTAGTAATGTAAGCCGTTATGAAACTTAATGTTAAAGGACTGCTTGGAATGCTACAGTAAAAAATGTTTGTGGTATCGATGTTTCGTATAGTAATGAAATGTATACACATGTCAGTTAAGTCATACATCTTGTCTTTATAGACTTTGAAGAGGTCTGTCGACAGAGGGATCAAAGGTGAATATTTTGAAGCTGCTTTCTACCACCAGTTGTTTGAGAATGACCGTGGAGAAGGTTTCAAGTGTACATGGTGTTTTAAATAAAGACTGACTATTGAGAAATGTTGATGCTATGAAAGTCATCTGTCACTTTTCTCTACAGATTTCTGCTGGAGAAAGACATTTCCAAGGAGAAAGTGATAAACGGTATGCTTTGTGCACTTCGAGAAGTGAGCATTGCCACTACATCAGTTTGCTATAGAAATAGAAGCTTAATATGTTAGTTGTTAAAATCTTATCTATCTGATTTAAGGTAACCCAGGGTTTTGGGTTACAATTTACTACCTGGAAGACTATTCCATATTTCAGCAGCATGCTGTAAATGCATTTGCTGTAGGAAGAGAAGCATAGTATTTTATAGGTAATTGTTATTGCTTAATATGTTATAGTTGGTAATCTTATCTAGGTCTGATTTAAAGGAACCTAGGGTTTTAGTTTGCGCTACACTAGTACGAAGACTTTTCTGTACTGTAGGTACATGCTGTGTAAAAAAAAAAAAAAGTGCTTCCTTAAATTTAATTTAAAATATTAAAATTAAGACTTGTTTATACAACAGCACATTGAATATATAGTGGCAGAGGTGCTTTTTCCCCAATATGGTAAATGGCCATGATATTGATTTTAAGGTATATTTGTGTCTGTGAGATTAGTAATTTGTAGCATTTGTAATAAATCGCATTGTAGTGACAGGAAAAATTGAAATACATGTGAGAAACCCATCCGTTCGTGTTGAGGTGAAGCTTATGTAATATTGTTTTGCAGTGTGACTTCACAGGTAAGTGTGTCATTTTAACAATGAAAGTCATGTTAGAGATTGATTGTAGGATAAGGATTGTAATGCTTCATAAAATGTTTAGTGTGTAAATTGTGGTTTACTGTCCAGACACTTCAATATTGATTTAGCTGCATCACTGATTCTAAGTAGCTGAGATGTGTCAGTGTACATAGTTCTCACAGAAAAACAGCATTGTAATTGCTTTAAGTAATGCATATCAATTAAACTTAGTTTTGTGATATCTGATAATTACTGAGTCACCACACACACTGCACGAGCATAAAATGTCTTCGACATGTAACCTGTATGGAACACTGTTGGAAACTGGCAGAAGAGAAGACGCTATGACGTTCCATCCAAGGAGGAACAACTTGACAGATGCATCATTCGAGCAGTTCATAAAATGTTTAGTGTGTAAATTGTGGTTTACTGTCCATACACTTCAATATTAATTTAGCTTCATCACTGATTCTTAGTAGCTGAGATGTGTCAGTGTACATAGTTCTCACAGAACAGCATTGTAATTGTTTTAATACATATCAATCAAAATTAGTTTTGTGATATCTGATAATTACTGAGTCACCACACACACTGCACGAGCATAAAATGTCTTCGACATGTAACCTGTATGGAACACTGTTGGAAACTGGCAGAAGAGAAGACGCTATGACGTTCCATCCAAGGAGGAACAACTTGACAGATGCATCATTCGAGCAGTTCATAAAATGTTTAGTGTGTAAATTGTGGTTTACTGTCCATACACTTCAATATTAATTTAGCTTCACCACTGATTTTTAGTAGCTGAGATGTGTCAGTGTACATAGTTCTCACAGAACAGCATTGTAATTGTTTTAATACATATCAATCAAAATTAGTTTTGTGATATCTGATAATTACTGAGTCGCCACACACACTGCACGAGCATAAAATGTCTTCGACATGTAACCTGTATGGAACACTGTTGGTAACTGGCAGAAGAGAAGACGCTATGACGTTCCATCCAAGGAGGAACAACTTGACAGATGCATCATTCGAGCAGTTGTTTGAGGTGGTACTTTGCTGATGGTAACTCAGTGGTACCTTGCTTGTTGGGGATTTGAACCTGTGATTTTAAATTACAAGTGTACATCCCTAGCTATTAGGACGTATAATTGAGATGTCAGTGCAAAGTAAGGTTGTAAGCAGGTGTGCCTTGTGTTGTCCCCCCCCTTGTTCATTTGCAGATGCCTCGCACCAAGGCGTCCAAGCGTTCAGCAGCAGCGAAGAAGAGGCTGATGGACCGGCGGCGAGCTGCTGATAGTTTTGATGTGGCTATGACCGATGACGGGGTTACGTCTTTTCCCCCCTACCGGAATACCAAAAAGATCACGACTGTGACTTTCCCGACGAGCCACGACCAACAACCTGAGCAGGCCGTACAGCCGCGGCCTGACTCTGTCATGGCTATGACTGACGGGGTTATTTCTTTTCCCCCCTACTGGAATACCAAAAAGATCCAGACTGTGACTTTCCCGACGAGCCATGACCACCAGGTTCCCACCCTGGGTGCCATTTGTAGGACTGATGACGAGTTGTATATGCCTTCTTTTTATAAAGACAAGGCTTTGACTGACGAGGTTGTGCAGCCACCTCCTAAAAGAAAGGCTGCAGCTATACAACCATCTAAACGACCATCTAAAAAACCATCCATGAGACCATCTAACTCAGCACTTGAAGTGTCAAACTCTGTTCCAAACAATTGTCCAAAATGTTGTCCGAAGCGTTGTCTGAAGCGTTGTCCAAAGCGTTGCCGTTTGGCAAACCCCTTGGCAAACCCCTTGGCAAAACCCTTGGCAAAACCCTTGGCAAAACCCTTGGCAAAACCCTTGCTAAAACCCTTGCTAAAACCCTTGCTAATGTCTGAACAAAAAAGTACCCTGGCTCAACAGCAGCATATGAACCCTGTAACTGTCTGTGCACCTACTCATTTTCCTCAGGCACGTACTGTGAGAGGCTCCTTCCATCAAGGACACCCACGATTTGGAGTCAACAGTAACAAGCAATGTGTTGCTAATAGTTTGATTGCTATAGTGACGTGTAAGGTAAAGAATGTTTTAACCTGGTCAGTCACAGACATTGATCAAGTGCTGCTGAATGGAGATGACCTCTACACCACCATCAGAGACGCTGGGAGAATTGGAGATGCTTCTGGGTATCTGTTTGTGAGAGATCTACCAACTGAGTACACATTGAATGGTGATAAATTTGAAATAAACTACCATGATGACATGTTTGTTGGCTTGTTTGGTGTGAGTGAATATGGAGATATGTGCAACATTATCATGTCAGCTGATCAAGCGGTAAGAAGAGTATTCTCACTGTATGATGCGTGTCTTTTTACTCTTAAAGTAAATACATGTGCCATCATTAAGCAAGGGTCATGGTATGTGGTGATTGACTCCCATTCCCGACGAGGAGATGGAGCAAGCGACGCATCAGGCAGAAGTATATTGGTGTACCACTCTACCATAGATTCTTTGCTAGACCATGTGAATACCCTAGGACTGTCTTTAGATGCAACAGGGGAGCAGTTTGAGATTACAGGTGTGAGTGTGACCAGTCGAAGCATCCTGCACCAGCATCCAGATGGTAACTCCTCAGTCACCAGTCTCAACCAGCCTACCAGCATGTCAGACCATCCAGACGGTAACTCCTCAGTGACCACTGTCCAGCAGTTTGCCAGCATGTCAGAGAGCCAATATGGTGTGGTAAGGCCAAATGTGACAGACCATGCAGAACCTGAGATTGATAAGCATGTGAGCAATGAAGGTGATGTAGTATTTATCAGTGAGCTATGCAGTGAGCAGTTTTTGTTCAGTCCTTTGACAACACAGCAGCAAAGAAGCCTTTCCTGTAAGCTTGGTCTGGTGTACATTGATCATGGTCATGTGAACATGGCTGCACAGTTTCCAATGGGTGACCCTTGCAGAACGGTGCCTATTACTGGTGATGGTAACTGCTTTTTCAGATCTCTGGCTTTTGCTATTACTGGAAATGAGAAAGAACACAGGAAAATTAGACGTGCTGTTGTTGGTCACATACTCAAAAATCAATCCAGGTATGTTGCTTGTCTTAGGGAAGGTCACTCTTCTGTCACTGAGTATGTCACTGCATCACGGATGAAATATGTTGGTACTTGGGCATCTGAGATAGAGATTCAAGCTGCTGCTGATCTGCTTGGTGTGCATATTTTCACATACTCCAATAACAAATGGTTGAAGTACTCCACATGTATTGGTTCTGATCAGAGAGGTATATACCTGAAACATTGTGATGAGTCACACTATGAGGCTGTAACTTGTGTTAAAGGGCGTGATACTGAGGGTTGTGCCACACAATGCTCTGAAATTTACAACACACCATCTGAAATTGTATCAAGTCGACGGAAACTGGAACAAGAAAAAAGACGGTATGATGTAAGTGATGTATACAGGGAGCAACAACTTGCCAGAAAGATGAAGCGCTACCATGATGATGACGAGTACCGAGACAGTGTTAAACAATCAGGTATCAGGAAGTATGCTACAGATATGGAGTACCGCAAATGTGTACAGCAGTCAAGTGTAAGTAAGTACGCCACAGACACTGAACATAGACAACATGTGAAGCAGTTAAGTGTTAAGAAATATGCTATGCACATTGAACATAGGCAACATGTGAAGCAGTCAAGTGTGCAGAAGTATGCCACAGACATAGAACACAGGCAATGTGTGAAGCAGTCAAGTGTGAAGAAATATGCCACGGACATTGAACACAGGCAACGTGTGAAAGACTTTTTAGGTAATAAGTATGCCAAAAATGAGAGTTACAGAGAAGCTGTGAAGAAACAGAAATTTGAAGCCTACCATTCTAATCCAGTGTACCAATCAGCTCAGAAGCAAAGTTGCAGTAATAGATACAAAACAGACAGCTGTTATGCCACTGCAGTAAAAAGCAGAAATATTGAAAAACGGACTAAAGAGAAGGATAACAGAAAAGACATTAACTATGTGATTGAACAGTTTAGACAGAAAATAAGTAAAGGCCCAGAATACATTTGTTCAGTGTGTCATCGAATGCTATTTAAACACCAAGTTGTGATGTGCAAGAAAGATCAGTACTTCAGAAAATCACAGGCAGTTGCGTCGGTGGCATCACAGTGTATCACTGAGACATACTTGCATAAATGTATAGATATGTGTTCTGATGACTGTAGCAGTGTTATTGGCCCTACAGGTTCCTTGTGGATCTGCCACACGTGTCACAGAAAGATTCTTGATGGGAAACTTCCAGCAGAGAGTGTTGCAAACAATCTAGCTCTTGACCCAGTCCCTGTTCAGTTGCAGCGTCTAAATTCACTGGAACAGCATCTGATTGCTATGCATATTCCTTTCATGAGAATTGTGTCTTTGCCAAAAGGTGGACAAAATGGTGTTCATGGTCCTGTGACTTGTGTCCCATCTAGTGTTCCAAATGTAGCTGAAGTTTTACCAAGAGTCAACAATGATGACCTTATTATTCGTGTGAAGTTGAAGAGGAAGTTAACTTACAAAGGGCATTACAAATATGAATTTGTGCATCCAGAAAAAATAAAGAAAGCTTTGGTGTATCTTACAGAGAATAACAAATTTTACAGCAATGTGCAGTTCAACGATGACTGGATCAATCCCCTGCAGAAAACTAAAGAAGTACCTGGTGATATACCTGACATGCATGCTAATGAAGACTGTAATGAAAATAACATAGAGGATGAGGAAATGGATGAAACTTTGCATGATAGACAACAACATGGCATGTATATGGATACGTGTCTTCAACCTGTAGACATAGCACAAGAGATCTTGGATCAGCACTTTGACGGAATCATGTCTATGGCACCTGCAGAAGGAAACAATCCAGTGAGGCTTCTAACTGATGAGTCAAATGAAGCTAAATGTTTTCCAGTTCTTTTCCCAAAAGGAATAGGTACTTTTCATGAGAGAAGGAAGGAAAAACTGACACTGTGTAGGTATTTAAATACAAGAATTCTTAATGCAGATGGACGTTTTGGAAAAACCTTAGACTATATATTTTATGGGCAGTATTTGTCTGAGCTTCAGCAGGTTGTGTCAAATGTGTCAATTGCTGTGAGGAAAGGCTATGATGCACGGGATAAGTGTCCTGTCACATCAGAAACTTTGACAAATAAGGAGTCTCTACAAAAGATGTTAAATTTTGATGAAGGTTATAAATTTCTAAGACCAATCAGAGGCACCCCTGTTTTTTGGCAAAGTGTTCAGAAAGATTTGTTTGCGATGGTAAGACAGCTTGGTATTCCCACATGGTTTTGCTCCTTTTCTTCTGCTGATTTACGCTGGACAGAACTGATGACAGCAATTTTCAAACAAGACGGCATAGATGCATCAAGTGCTGAGCTCGACTGGTCAGAAAGGTGTGCATTGTTGAAAAACAATCCTGTGACAGCTGCCAGAATGTTTGATTATCGATTCCACTGCTTCCTGAAAGATGTCATCATGTCAGAAGCACAACCCATTGGCAAAATAGTTGATTATTTCTACAGAATAGAATTTCAGCAACGGGGATCACCTCACACTCACTGTTTGTTTTGGGTGGAAGATGCACCTAAGGTTGGCAAAGATGATGAAGATGAAGTATCAGCTTTCATTAATCACTATGTGACATGTGAAATGCCAGAGGGTAACGATGAAATGCATGAAATTGTATGTAGTGTACAGCAACATAGTAAGAGGCACTCAAAAACATGCAAGAAAAAAGGGAAAACTTGTAGATTCAATTTCCCACGTCCTCCAAGCAACAGAACATTTGTATCATCATGCAAACTTGGAGATGGTGAGACAGATGGACAGCCCCTGAAAAAAGAGGTAGCAGATGCTATCATGAAAAAAGTTAAGGATGCTGTACTAAACCCTGAGGCGAACTATGAGTCTGTTGATTCCTTATTTAGTACAATTGGTATCAGTCAGGAAATATTTGAAGCTGCGTACTCAAGAATTACAAAGAAAACTACCATTGTTCTTAAGAGGAGACCATGTGAAGTGTGGGTGAACCAATATAACAGAGACCTTTTACGCTGTTGGAATGCAAACATGGACATTCAGTTTGTGGTTGATGCATATTCATGTATTGTGTACATCATTTCCTACATTTCCAAAGTTGAGAGAGAGATGGGACTGCTACTGGCAAATGCTCAGAAAGAGGCCTCCCAGCAAGGTAACCTTGATGCAAAAGAAGCTCTTCGGCAACTTGGCAGTGTCTTCCTGCACAATCGTGAAGTTTCAGCTCAGGAAAGTGTTTATCGTCTGACTAACATGAGGTTGAAAGAGGGATCACGAAAGGTGCAGTTTATCCCAACTGGAGAAAATGTGGTAAAAATGAGCCTTCCATTGAACGTCATACGGAAGAAAGCTGAGTGTGAGAATGAGGATGAACAAGGAATTTGGATGAACAGTATCACTGATAGATATAAAGCCAGACCAGAAACAGAAGCGTTTGCAGTAATGTGCCTGGCGAGATTTGCATCTGAGTACAGAATACTATCTAAGTCTCAAAGCTCATGCCGTGGAAGTGTGCAGTTGGACAGAAAATTAGGATTTGTGAAGAAAAGGACACGCACAGATGCAGCTGTTGTTCGGTATGCTCGCTTTTCACCCACAAAGGACCCAGAAAAATATTACCACAGCATTTTGCAACTTTTTCTGCCACATTATTTCGATGCACAGTTAAAACCTTCTACTTTTGGCAGTTACCAGGAATTCTATGAGACTGGTTGTGTCAAGTTTCTTGATGATGAATTGCATTCAGTGAAACTGGTTGTGGAGTCAAACATGTCAAGTTTTGAAAAGGAATCACGTGCAATAGACAAAGCTCAGGAAGACCTACAGTTGCATGGTGCAATGGAAGATGCTTGGGCAGAGATTTGTCCAGAGACTGAACGTGAACGGTTAGAGTGTCTTGCCAGCAAATCCAACAATACACCAGAAATGAGAGAACAACGTGATGAGATACCAGATTTGTTACCAAGACCGAGTCGCTATATGTTGCATGACAATCCTTGTGGTATGTCCAGGCAGGAAGCGTTGGCTTTGCTTCGCTCACTAAATAACAAGCAATCTGAGATCTTTTACAAAATACGAAACTGGTGTTTACAGAAGGCACGTGGTGAAAACCCAGAACCATTTCATGTATTCATATCTGGACCTGGAGGTGTGGGCAAGTCAGTCTTGATCAAAGCAATACATTATGAGGCAGCTCGTATCTTGCGTCAGTTGTCACATAATCCAGATGAGACCCATGTGTTACTGACTGCTCCAACTGGAGTTAGTGCTTACAACATAAAAGCTGCAACGATACACACCTGTTTCCATATTGCAACGGACGCAAAGCTGCCATATGAACCACTTGGAGATGAAAAAATAAATTCATTGAGAGCTGAACTGGGAAACCTGCAGATATTGATTATAGATGAAATTTCAATGGTTGATCACAAGCTGCTTGCGTATATTCATGGCAGATTAAGACAAATCAAACAAATTGGAGATTATTCTGCTTTTGGAAATGTTTCAATCATTGCTGTTGGAGATTTCTACCAACTTTGTCCTGTGAAAGGGAAAGCTTTGTATACTGAGGATAAAGGTGTGAATCTATGGCAGAATCATTTTGCTATGGTGGAGCTGACTGAAATTATGAGACAGAAAGATATGGAGTTTGCACAGTTGCTGAATCGACTAAGGAAACGCAAAAGGGGTGATGCAATGCTGGAGGAAGACATCGCTATGCTGAAACAATGTGTGACAGGCGAAGGACAAGACAGTACTGGTCTTCATATTTATGCAACCAATGACGAAGTTTATCAGCAAAACTACCATATGCTGCGGAAGATATGCTCAGACCATGTCATCATTCATGCACAGGATTTTGAAAGGGTTGCTGCAACTGGCAGACTGGAAAGGAAACATGGACATCATGCCAATGTTCAGAAGACATGTCTCCCAGAATCACTACATGTAGGTGTCAATGCACGAGTAATGCTGCTGAAAAACATCGATGTATCAGATGGCCTCGTAAATGGTGCATTTGGCACAGTCAGTGACATCTGCTTTGATACTGATGAGGATTTTCCATCAGAGATATATATCACATTTGACAATGAAGCAGCTGGAAAGTCACTCAGGGGAAAGAAGCCATGCCTCAAAGTAGGGTTGGACAAAGCTACACGAATTAAACCAGAGGAGGAGAGAGTGACAAACAGTGGTGGAACACGACGGCAATTTCCATTGAAATTAGCTTGGGCTTGTACAGTACACAAGGTACAAGGTCTAACAGTAGATAAGGCTGTTGTATCACTAAAGAAGATATTTGCAGCTGGACAAGCGTATGTAGCATTAAGCCGTGTGACTTCTCTGGAAGGCCTCATAATAGAAGACTTTAAGGAGACTGCTATATATGCAAAACAAGACATTGAGACTGCAATGCAAAGCATGCCTGCATTTATTGAGCCTATCATGGAAGTGCCATCATCATGCACAATTCTTCTGCATAATGTTGAAGGACTTACATATCACCTGGATGACATAAAGCAAGACAAAAGGTATATGGAAGCTGATATCATCTGCTTGACAGAGACATGGTTAAATTCGGAGGAAGACACAGAAGATGTACAGCTGCCTGGATTTTCATACCATGGGAAACCCAGACATCAGGCATATGATGGTAGTGATGCTTTCTTTGCTGAACTGAAGAAGCAACAACATGGTGGTGTGGGTTTGTATTATAAAGAACATACCAACTGTACTGTGACTGATGTGCAGTGTGTCAACATTGAGTGTCTGCAGTTCAGTGTGGGCCTACTAAGAACAACAGTCTTGGTACTATACAGACCACCCTCGTATAATCTGACAATCTTTCAGAAGAACCTGATGCAGTTGATCACTTGGTTGGACAGTGTGGAAGGTGGGAAAATCATCATGGGCGACTTCAATGAAAATCTTCTGGCAGTAAGTACAATTGCTAATTTTATGGAAGAACATGGGTATGCTCAACTTGTGAAAGAAGCAACCACTGGGAAAGGCACTTTGATTGATCATGTGTATGTGAAAGACATTGTGGCTAACAGCATCTCTGTTTCAGTAATGCCGACGTATTTCAGCCATCATGAATGTGTAGTGCTACATTATCTGTAAGAAACTGTATAAAAGACATTATCTATAAGAGACTGTATAAAAAACAAAAAATTTTGTCATAGAGTAAATCATTTGGCAGTAAATACAATTGCTAATTTTATGGAAGAACATGGGTATGCTCAACTTGTGAAAGAAGCAACCACTGGGAAAGGCACTTTGATTGATCATGTGTATGTGAAAGACATTTTGACTAACAGAATTTTTGTTTCAGCAATGCCAACGTATTTCAGCTATCATGAATGTGTGGTGCTACATTATCTGTAAGAAACTGTATGAAAGATATTATCAGTAAGAAACATAAGTTTTGTGCTGCAGTGATAGTTTTCTGGGGTACATCAGCCTCAGGAGGCTGCCACTGCGACTGGGGCTGTGGCTGTCCTTAGGGGGGGTTGGCAGGGAGGCTTGGCCTGGTGCCAAGCTTTAGGGGTTAGGCCTGGGGCTGGCCATCAGTAGCTACCACTGGGGTTGCCAGTAGGCTGTGGTGGGCTAGGACTGTGGCTGGCCTTCAGAAGGCTGCAACTGGGCCTCAGAGGTTAGCAGTGGAGCTGGTGTTTCAGGGCTTGGCATTTAGCCTGAGGCTGATTTTGGGCTTTGGGGGTTGGGGTCGACCTTGAGGTGGCTGTTGCTAGGCCTGCAGCTGGCACCATGCTGTAGGGGGCTGTGGCTGGGCTTCAGAGACCTGGCACTGGGGCAGGGGCAGGGGGGACTAAGGCTGGACATGGCGGCCTGTTGCTGTTGTTGTCTGAGGTGGGCTGATTGGGTTACCACTAGGCATAGGACTAAGGTTACGGGACGGTCACTAGGGCTAGGTATAAGGGGGCTAGGATGGGCCACCTCGCACTGGGGGTTGGTGTGGGGGCTAGGGGAAGATTAGGACAGAGCAAGCAATGTGAGCTTTGAAAAGGGAGGTAATGTGCTCTGTCAAGTACCTCACAACAGCAGTATGCGAAATTTTTTAAATGTTATGAATTTAAAAAAAAAATATTTAAATATCCTGCAATATAATTCACTATTCATTAAATTTTTTCTTGCATACATAGAAATTCTGTGTTATGGGCCAGTACAGTGCACTGAACCTCTTTACAAAGCACCACACCTTTCAAAAATGTAAATGTGTAGTTTTATATATAACATGTTAGCTACCATTAAGCATAGGCTAATCTTAAGGGAGGGGTGTTGGGCTTCACGTTCTGGGACAGGGGGCCTAGGGCTAGGGCTGGGGCTGGGCGAGAAGCAAGGGAGGATGGGGCACCTGGCACTGGGGGTGGGTGTGGGGGCTAGGGGAAGATTAGCACAGAGGACGCGACATGGGCTTGGAAAAGGGAGGTAATGTGCTCTGTCAACTGCCTCACAACAGCAGTATGCCAAACTTGTTGATGGTATGAATTTTCCACAAAAACATAAACAATTTTAGATGTCCTGTCATATAATTGACTATTCATGAAATGCATTGTTGCCTATATAGAAATTTTGTGTTGTGGGACAGTACAGTGCACTGAACCTCTTTACACAGCACCACACAATTGGAAAATGTAAATGTGTAGTTGTTTATATAACATAGAATATATAATTACAATGAATTAAATGTAAGGAAATGAAGAAGTACCATCAGATGTACACAGTACCAAACTAATGTCTTGTACTGCAAAACATGCTAAAAAGACACAGAATTTCACAGAGCAAGACTTTGATCAAAAAGAATGATGAGAGGGCGAAGAGGCACAGACATCTATGGGCTAAGGTAAGACCATATACTGACATGTGCCTGTATAGTGTTCTACAGTGTAGTTTCACACTCAAAAAGGAAATGTTGGACATATGTACACTGACTGTATAATGGTATTATGTATATGATGCAATTTTTGGAGTAATGTGTATGTTTTGTGTGTTTCTTCAAACAGCTAAAATGAAGTAACACTAAACAGTCATACATGTGGATGACCTAATACCTAAGTGGGAAAGCTGAGCAGTGAGTGTGAGATGTTTATCTAGACATAGTGGATGTGCCATGACTGGGTGGGCAAAGCAAAGGTGCGTGAGTGACAGTTTTCTCACTTAACATGGGCATGTTAGTTAAAACATACCAGTTTGCAGTGTATGAGCTTATAAATTGGTTAACTAAGTATTGTCAGAAATCCCTACTACATTGTTATATTGCAGATTTTAACCTGCCTTCTCCTATGTATAACCTCAGGTCACTAAGGCACAACTGCCATGTGCTTCCCTGATGATCAAGCTAAGGCACATCTGTCTGTCCAAGCTCTGCTATACTGCATCCTTTGTCATACAGCTGTACATTGGGAGTGTGACACATCACACTGAATACTACATGGTCAGAGGAGCAGGCGCTGACCTTGTGAGTTTGCCTTCTTCAGAGGTTTCTTCCTCTTTGGTGTAGTTCTAGTTTTACTCTGTCAGTGTTTGTCTAACTTATATGTCAATTTATGCTTTTAATCTTTTAATCTTTTCCAGCGCCTGCTGTTGATGACACTGACCCCATGCCCACCACATCAAGTTTCGTTAACACATCACACTGCCTGGTACATTGGAACAATCAGATGGGCTGGCCTGGTGAGTTTACCTCTTTGAGAGATTATTTTGTCTGTGAAGTAGTTTTACTTTACAACTGCAAGTGTCTGATTGGCTGACATGCAACTTTCTGGTTTTACTCTCTTTTCCAGTGCCTTGTCTTCATATCACTGACACCGTACTCACCACATCAAGTTTCCCTGCGCCCATTTTGTCGACAAGCAAAGCGTTCTCTAAAGGACTCAGAGACTGCACACAGACAGAATGAACTACACACAGATACCTGAAGTGAAATGCACCAGAAATCATCTCCACACACTAAAGTCTGACAGCAAAGGTACTTTGAGTAAAATGTGCTGTTACTTGTGGATGTTTATTGCTATGATGCAGGGGCGCTGCCAGGGGGGGAAAGGTTAGAACAATTCTAGGGGCCCAGCACTGACATGGGGCCCTGTTAGGGGCTTTACCTTTTCGCAAAAAAGGGGGGGGGGGCAAAATTGTAATCTTTCATGGGGCCCAAGATTTCTGGCGGCGCCCCTGCTGTGATGTCTCACAATTTTTTTTTGTAGTATTTATTGAGTTATTATCACTTTTACTCTGCAATAACAAAATATTAATGATGTGTTGTAACAGTTCTGTACTACATAATATGTTATGTAATTCACAGTCATGATGCCATGGTTAAATTGATGTCCAAATAACGATCCAGCTTTGTTTGTGATGCCTGTGTTGACTTACAATAAATTTTATATTCAAAATAATATTGCCATGTTGGCAGATTTGTAGTATATATATATATATATTAGTGCTACTATCACACTTTGTGGTCTTCATACAGTGTTTATGTAAGAATGGTATGCACATCATATGCGAAATATTATGTCAATTGTGCTGGCTCAACTATTGTGGCCTCAATGTACTTTTTCAGCGTCCTCAAACAATAACACAAACCTAAATGTTTGGCTAAGACAAATGTAGTTAATTGCAATTTTACAATGTGTATAATGTGTTTTTCATTATGTCTCTAATGAATAACAATAAATATTATAATCATTAATACAGTCATCATTCTTCAGCATGTTAAATACACATGTAAATGTCAGAATAAATTTCAAATTATGGTAGGTGAAACAGGCAGTAAAGGAAATACACATAGAAAAAGTATTACAATGTCATGAGCAACATTTAACAAAAACCACACTACACTATAATGACATTCTATAGTAAATGGCCATAATGTATAATATTAGCCTGCTGTATGCATGCAGTCCCTGGTGTGGCAGTTTGACTACTGCCATTAGCAGAAGCAGCCTTAGTACAGCAATATAGGATAGAATATAGAACCCTTTGGTGAAGTGCCTCAGCCCAAAAGAATGTGTGGTTTGTGTCAGATGGTCTAAGTAGTCGGTACAAATAGGCACCTGCATACCTAATATTTTAAGTCTGCATCATACAAGTTAAGTTTACTTTATACTACCTCAGTGAACACATGCTGTCTTGTATATTCAAAACAACAGTGGCTTACTGCATTTTGTAAAGTATTCTTCTAGACATGAGAAGCCCTGAAAGAATTTAATGCCATTAATAAAATACAGGACGAACTCCACCTGCTGTCGAATCTATAAAAAAAAAATCCAAAAAAGTGCAATATAAATAGAGCACCATCTCCACCTACTGGCCAATTTAATACAAAAAAGAGAAAAATCTGCAATATACTGCCTGGCTTATAAATAAAATCTGATAATTTTCTATACGTCAAATAGCAGAAAAATGAAAGGAGCTTAAAAATATGGACTGAGGTGAAGGGAAAGTTAATTTGTTTGAAAGTATTATGAAGGGTATTTCAGCTGAATGAGTTATTAGACATACTAGGACAGTGGTTGTACCGCTCCCGTTTGACTGATCGCCACCAAACTTGGAAGGTCTGTCTGTAGTCCAGTGATACAGAAGTGAATCAAATTTTGTAAGGATTGGATGAAGCATGCCTGAGATTTAGCTGTTTGAATGAAATGGAATTAGAAATAGTGTGGCCAGCAGGTGGAGTCAACGCTCCATTTTAGAAATACTATTTAATACTTTTAGGCCATCTCATGTGTAAATGAAGTCTGATAATGTTCTATGAGGCAAATGGGTGAAAAATGAACAAAAAATAAACATATGGACCTAGTTGAAGGGAAAGGGAACAATTCTTTGAATATTTCATGAGAAATAAGGACATTTCAACTGAATTTTCTAAGGTGGGTTTTAGAAATATATAGACAGTGGCTGTAGCGCCCCCATTTGACCGATCGGCACCAAAGTTGGAGGGTCTGTCTGGGATCCCCTGCTATATTAGCCAGTCAAATTTGATGAGGATTGGATGAAGAATGCCTCAGATTGAGCTGTTTGATTGAAATGAGCATGGAAATGGTGCAGGTTTGGTGTAGTTGGTGGCCATAGCATACAGGTAGGTCAAGTTATTTTTATAAATTATCCATAAGGGCTGTGTCATGATTGATCTACTACCAGAATGACCTACATGGGCTGGACATTATAGTAGTTATAGCAATATGTTATTTATTAAGTTTTTAAATGTCACAAGGGAATGCAAATGACAATCATTAGGCATTGCATATTTCTTGATTTGGCATAACTAAGAGAACTTGCAATACAAAAGATTTCAACCAGTCATATGTCACTGGAAAAGAAATTAGGTAAATGTAAGTTGTACTGATTTTGCAGGTTTATACAGACATGTTATATTGCTGTAGCGCCCCCGTTTGACTGATCGGCACCAAATTTGGAGGGCCCTTCTCGAGTAATATCCTACATTATATATTTAAGTTTGGTGATGATTGCTTGAGGCATGCCTAAGATATAGCTGTCTGATTGAAATGGGTATGGCACCACTATGGTTTCGGTGTGGCTGGTGGCCGTACCTCATGGAAAGTTTATGATTTTTTTAATAATTTTATATAGGGACTGTCTCCTGATTTAAATGATACCAGATTTGTGTAGGATTGGTGAAAACCCTAGGAGGCTAACAAAAAGCCCTGTTTTCAGACTTTTACAAAATAGGCAAAAAGGGCAATTGTTATGATGAAGTTCTTTGTAACATTAAATTTGCCATGATCTAGTGGATAGGATTCGCAACAATTCTCAATTTCATCTTTAACAGTTCAGGAGAAATAGGCAGAAATGCAAAATTTGTTTCTATAGCGCCCCCATCTGGCTGATTGCGGTGTCCTTAACAGGGTATGCTAAGGTTCGGGAATCAAATGTGACAGCCTGTTTTGGTTGAGATTCGGTATTGTTTAGCCTGTCAAATGGCTGCTTCAATTTGATTGGCTGATGATGACCATGATTTTATGATCAATGACTACTATGATATATGTCTGATCTCAGAATTGGTCGTAGTATGAATTTGCCAAATTTTAGTTTGATTGGTCAAGGCAGGCAGGAGATATTGGCAGTTTTTAGTTGTAGCGCCCCCTATTGACGAAATGGGGCCAGCTTTATATCAACTCCCCAGAATGGCACTTGGAGGTAGGATTTCAAATTTGGTTAAGATCAGCTAAAGCAGGGCCAAGTTATAGCAGTCAGACTGAAACTGGCCAAATTAAGGTGTAGTTTGGGCGTGGCTGATGGCCGGATGATACAGAAATTTAATGGTTTTTTTTAAAAAGTCTTGATCAGCTCAGAGTACTGATTGGTTTGACACCTCATTTGTCTGATTGGGACAGATGGGGTAGGACTTGAAAGCAGAGGTCAGTTTTGCAAATTATGCAAATTAGCAAAAAATCTAAGTAGGCGGAGCTTCATAGTCCAAATGGCAAGTTGGTAGAGCAATGCTGTCTGTATCAGCAGAAAAAAAAAATTCAATTGTAGGACTAATAGGACAGGAGATATGGACTGAAACGCGTTGGGGGGCGCTAGAGCGCCCCCATCTGGCTGACAGGCCTGGGTCAGAGAATCTGAGTAGCGGGTAGGAATTGACATTATATTACCAAGTGTGGTTGGTCTAGCTCTTACAGTTTAGGCTGTACATTCAGTTTTAAGGCAGGAAAAAAATAATAATAAAGATAACTGCAAGCAGTGACAATCGGGTCCAAAGCAAATGGACAGAAGCAATGAAGAGGAATGAAGTGAATGGCATAAGATTAGAAGTTCACTAATTATTGTAAATGAAGTACAGACTGTAATTGATGAGCAATGCATTTAAATAATCAGAAAATAGGAAATGCTACTATGAGATGATAACTAACATTTGAACATTACTGTAGAAATGTTTATCAAGGTACAATAAAGGGAAAAGGGTAGATGAGAAATAGAAGGGATATGTGGTGACTAGTTGTTGGAGAAATATTGCAATTGCTGCAGTGTACATAGGCTGAAGTAACATTGAAGTTTGATAGATTTCTAAAAGTTAAATGGCAGTAATATATGAGATTAAAAATATGGACTTAGATGAAGGGAAAGGTGATTAATATTTAAATGTTTAAATAAACAATAAGGAGATGTCAGCTGCATTAACCAAGGTTGGTCTTAGACATATTATGACGGTGGCTAAATTGGAAATGAAGTACAGACTGTAACGGATGGCCAATGCATTTAAATAGACAGAAAGTAGGAAAATGGTAGATGAGAAAGAACGGACATGTGGTGACTAGTTGTTGGAAAAAATTGAAATTGCTGCAGTGTACATCACTGAAGTTTGATAGATTTCTAAAAGTGAAATGGCTGGAAAATGAAAGCAATTTAATAATATGGACTGAGATGAGGGGAAAGATGATTAATTTTTAATATTTCATGAGAAATAAGCTAATTTCAGCTGCATTATCGAAGGTTGGTCTTAGACATGTTATGACATTGGCTAAATTGGAAATGAAGTACAGACTGTAACTGATGGCCAATGTTTTTAAATAGTCAGAAAAAGTAGAAAATGCTTCTATGATAAGATAATACCTGATATTTTGAACATTGACTTTGATATGTTGATTAAGGTACGATAAACGGAAGAGGGTAGATCAGAAACAGAAGGGACATGTGGTGACTAGCTGTTGGAAGAAATTGCAATTGTTGCACTGTACACAGCCTGAAGTATCTCTGAACTTTGATACATTTCTAAAAGTGAAATGAAATGAAAATGTCAATAATCTTTGAAGGTTTGATGAAAAATAAATTTCAGCTGCATTAACTATTAGTATATTTTGACAGTGGCAGAAGCGCCCCCATTTAACCGAATGTCACCAAAGTTAGATGGTCTATTCATAGTCCAGTGCTACAGAAGTGAGTCAAATTTTGTGCGAATTCGATGAAGTATCAATGAGGTTTAGCAGACTTGATGAATTCGGTATGGAAATAGTGAGGCCAGCAGGTGGAGTTAGCGCTACATTTGATAATTGGTAGCATGCAGTCCCTGGTGTGGCAGTTTGACTACTGCCATTAGCAGAAGCAGCCTTAGTACAACAATATAAGATACAATATATAACCATTTGCTGAAGTGCCTCAGCCCAAAAGAATTTGTTTTTTGTGTCAGATGGTCTAAGTAGACGGTAGAAATAGGCACCTGCATACCTAATATTTTAAGTCTAGATCATACAAGTTAAGCTTACTTTATAGTACCTCAGTGAACACATGCTGTCTTGTATATTAAAAAAAACAACTGGCTTATTGCATTTGTAAAGTATTCTAGACATAAGAAGCCCTGAAAGAATTTAATGCCATTAATGAAATACAGGACGAACTACACCTGCTGGCTAATCTATAAAAAAAAATCTAAAAAACTGCAATATAAATAGAGCACCATCTCCACCTACTGGCCAATTTAATACAAAAAAGCGAAAAATCTGCAATATATACTGCCTGGCTTATAAATAAAATCTGATAATTTTCTATGAGTCAAATAGCAGAAAAATGAAAGGAGCTTAAAAATATGGACTGAGGTGAAGGGAAAGTTAATTCCTTGAAAGTATTATGAAGGATATTTCAGCTGAATTACCCAAGGTAGTGAATCAAATTTTGTAAGGATCGGATGAAGCATGCCTGAGATTTAGCTGTTTGAATGAAATGGGAATGGAAATGGTGTGGCCAGCAGGTGGAGTCAGCGCTCCATTTTAGAAATGATATTAAATGCTTTCTGACCTTCTCATTTGTAAATGAAGTCTGATAATGTTGTATAAGGCAAATTGGTGAAAAATGAAAGGAAATTAAAAATATGGACTCAGCTGAAGGGAAAGGTAACAATTATTTGAAGGTTTCATGAGGAATAAGGACATTTCAGCTGAATCTGCTAAGGTGGGTCTTACACATATATGGACAGTGGCTGTCACGCCCCCATTTGACCGATCAGCACCAAATTTGGACGGTCTGTCTGAGGTGCAGTGGTACATTAGTGGGTCAAATTTGGTGATGATCAGATGAAGTATTCCTCTGATTTAGCTGTTTGATTGAAATGATCATGGAAATGCTGTAGGTTCAGTGTGGCTGGTGGCTATACTGTACAGGCAAGTGAAGTTATCTTTATAAATTATACATATGGGCAGTGTCCTGATTTTTATACTACCAGATTGACCTACTTAGGATGGACATTGCAGTAGTTACAGTAATATGTTATTTATTAAGTTTTTAAATATGACAAGGGAATGCAAATGACTATCATGGGACATTGCATATTTCTTGATTTGACATGACTCACAGAACTTGCAGGGCAAAAGATTTTAACCAGTAATATGTCACTGGATCAAAAATGAGATAAATGTAAGTTGAGCTGATTTTGCAGTTTATACAGTGATGTTATATTGCTGTAGCACCCCCGTTTGACTGATCGGCACCAAATTTGGAGGGCCCTTCTCCAGTAATATCCTACATTATATATTTAAGTTTGATGATGATTGGTTGAGGCAGGCCTGAGATATAGCTGTCTGATTGAAATGGGTGTGGCACCACTATGGTTTGGGTGTGGCTGGTGGCCATACCTCATGGAAAGTTTATGATTTTTTTAATAATTTTATATAGGGACTGTCTCCTGATTTAAATGATACCAGATTTGTGTAGGTTTGGTGAAAATCCTAGGAGGATAAGAAAAAAGTACTGTTTTAAGACTTTTACAAAATAGGCAAAAATGGCAAGAGATATGATGAAGTTCTTTATACGATTAAATTTGTCATGAGCTAGTGGATAGCTTAAGCAACAATTGTCAATTTTATAATTAACAGTTCAGGAGAAATAGGCAGAAATGTGCTGTAGCGCCCCCATATGGCAGATTGACATGTCCTTTACAGGGTGGGCTCAGGGTCACAATACAAATGTATAACCAAAATTTGGTTTGGATTGCTCATTGTTTAGCTGGTCAAATGGCTGCTTGATTTTGATTGGCTAATGGTGGCCAGGATTTTACAACTAATGACTGCCATTTTACTTCTCTGACCTCAGGCTTGTACATAGTACATATCTGCCAAATTTCAATTAGATTGGTTAAGGCATTCAGGAGATATTGGCAGTTATTAGTTGTAGCGCCCCCTATTGACGAAATGTGGGCCGCATTGTATGTTGACCCCATGATAGAGCAGGGAGGTTGGATTGTAAGTTTGGTTCAGGTAGGCTAAGGTATGGAGAAGTTATAGCATTCAGACTGAAATAGGCCAAATTTAGGTGGGATTTGGGCATGGGTAGTGGCCATAAAATAGACAAATGTCAGACTTTCTTGAATCTATTTTAATCAGCTAAGTGGACTGATCGGTTTGACACCTCATTTGTCTGATTTGGTCCAATATTGTAGGACTTGAAGGCAGAAGTCAGTTTCACAAATTATGCAAATTAGCAAAAAATCTAAGTAGGCGGAGCTTCATAGTCCAAATAGCAAGTTGGTAGAGCAAAGCTGTCTGTATCAGCAGAAAAAATAATTTCAATTATAGGACTAATAGGACAGGAGCTATGGATTGAAACGCGTTGGGGGGCGCTAGAGCGCCCCCATCTGGCTGACAGGCCTGGGTCAGAGAATCTGAGTAGCGGGTAGGAATTGACATCATATTACCAATTTTGGTTGGTCTAGCACTTACGGTTTAGGCTGTGCATTCAGTTTTAGGGCGCGAAAAATAATAATAATAACTAGAAACTGCAGGCAGTTACTGAAGGGTCCAAAGGGTATGACAAGTAGGACAGGTAGGACAGGTAGGACAACAGAAGGTAGAAATCAGGATGGAGATTGTTGAGTGTCCGTCTAACAGGTCAGGAAATGTAGGACAGAATGTAGGACCCTGTGGTGTAGTGCCTGAACCTGACTGAATGCAATGTTTTGGTGAGATAGTCTGAGTAGTAGGTAGAAATCAGGATATAGACTAGTTAGTATCGGTCTAACAGGTCAGCAAATGCAGGACAGAATGTAGAACCCTGTGGTGGAGTGCCTTAGCCTGACTTAATACATGTTTTGGGTCAGATGGCCTGACTAGTTGGTAGATTTAGGGACCTTCATACCTGGTCTGGTAAGTGTAGATATTACATAGTTGCTTTTTTATACTGCCTGTGTAAACATAGGCTGTGTTGCATATTCTTAACAAAGTGCTGAGTTGCGGGAGTGTGACATGTAACAGCAGTAATATCATGCTGTATGCTATTCTAGGATGTATATTTAGACAGGAGAAAGGCTAAAAGTATTGAAGGCATTATTGAAATGGAGCGCTGACTCCACCTGCTGGCCAATTTATTATAAAATTGTAATTGCTGTAGTGTACACAGCCTGAAGAAAGATTAAAGTTTGAAAGATTTGTAAAAGTCAAATGGCAGGAGAATATAAGCAGATTAAAAATATGGACTTAGATGAAGGGAAAGGTGATTAATATTTTAATTTTTAAATAAACAATAAGCAGATTTCAGCTGCATTAACCAAGGTTGGTCTTAGACATATTATGACAGTGGCTGTAGTGCCCCCGTTTGACTGATTGCCACCAAACTTGGAAGGTCTTTTGCAGCTTGGCTGAGGCAGTCTAGTAACACAGCCGTGCATCAAATTTTGTGAGGATTGGATGAAGCATGCCAGAGATATAGCTATTTGAATGAAATAGGCATGGAAACAGTGTGGCCAGCAGGTGGAGTCAGCGCTCCATTTTAGAAATTGTATTCAATACTTTCAGGCCTTCTTATGTGTAAATTAAGTCTGATAATGTTCTATGAGGCAAATTGGTGAAAAATGAAAGTGAATAAAAAATATGGACTCAGGTGAAGGGAAAGGTAACAATTCTTTCAAGGTTTTATGAGAAATAAGGACATTTCAGCTGAATTTGCTAAGGTGGGTCTTAGACATATATGGACAGTGGCTGTAGCGCCCCTGTTTGACCGATTGGCACCAATATTGGAGGGTCTGTCTGAGGTCCCTTACTACATTAGGCCGTCAAATTTGATGAGGATTGGCTGAAGCACGGCTGAGATTTAGATGGTTGATTGAAATGAGCATGGATATGGTGCAGGTTTGTTGTAGCTGGTGGCCATAGCATACAGGTCAAGATATTTTTATGAATTATCCATAAGGGCAATGTCCTGATTGATGTACTACCAGAATGACCTACTTGGGCTGGATATTGTAGAAGTTACAGTAATATGTTATTTATTAAGTTATTAAACATCACAAGGGAATGAAAATGACTATCATTGGGCATTGCATATGTCTTGATTTGGCATGACTCACAGAACTGGCAGTACAAAATATTTTAACCAGTAATATGTCACTAGAACAGAAATGAGATAAATGTAAGTTGAACTGATTTTCAAGGTTTATACAGACATGTTATATTGTTGTAGCGCCCCCGTTTGACCGATCGGCACCAAATTTGGAGGGCCCTTCCGGACTACTATTCTACAGGATATATTAAAGTTTGGTGATGATTGGCTGAGGCAGGCCTGAGATATAGCTGTCTGATTGAATTGGGCATGGCACCTGTATGGTTTGTGTGTGGCTGGTGACTATACCTCATGGAAAGTTTATGATTTTTTTATGAATTATTTATTATGACTGTCTCCTGATTTAAATGATACCAGATTTGTGTAGGTTTGGTGAAAATCCTAGGAGGTTAACGAAATGTCTTGTTTTCAGACCAATATGAATTATGCAAAAACGCAAAGATGCAGAAGCAAGTTCTACATGTTGTTTGATTTGGCATGTCGTACTTAATTGACCGGGCAACAATTAGACTGCCATAACAGGATGGAGATTTAGCGTAGCTCTAATGTGACAGGAGATGTAGGGCAAACCGTAGAGGAGGATACTAAAAAGTCAGACAGAACTACAGGTCAGCAGATGTCAGACAGAACAGAACTTGTTTAGGTCAGATGGTTTGAGTAGAAGGTAGAAATCATGATGTAGATTGTTGAGTGTCGGTCTAACAGGTCAGGAAATGTAGGACAGAATGTAGAACCCTGTGGTGTAGTGCCTGAACCTGACTGAATGCATTGTTTTGGTCAGATGGTCTCAGTAGTAGGTAGAAATCAGGATATAGATTAGTTAGTATCGGTCTAACAGGTCAGCAAATGTAGGACAGAATGTAGAACCCTGTGGTGGAGTGCCTTAGCCTGACTGAATGCATGGTTTGGGTCAGATGGCCTGACTAGTTGGTAGATTTAGGGACCTTCATACCTGGTCTGGTAAGTCTAGATATTACAGAGTTTTCTTTTTTATACTGCCTGTGTAAACATAGGCTGTGTTGCATATTCTTAACAAAGTGCTGAGTTGCGTATTGTGACATGTAACAGCAGTAATATCATGCTGTATCATATTCTAGGTTATACATTTAGACAGGAGAAAGGCTAAAAGTATTGAAGGCATTATTGAAATGGAGCGCTGACTCCACCTGCTGGCCAATTTATTATAAAATTGTAATTGCTGCAGTGTACACAGCCTGAAGAAAGATTGAAGTTTGAAAGATTTGTAAAAGTCAAATGGCAGGAAAATATAAGCAGATTAAAAATATGGACTTAGATGAAGGGAAAGGTGATTAATTTTTTAATTTTTAAATAAACGATAAGCAGATTTCAGCTGCATTAACCAAGGTTGGTCTTAGACATATTAGGACAGTGGCTGTAGTGCCCCCGTTTGACCGATTGCCACCAAACTTGGAAGGTCTTTCTGAAGTCTAGTAACACAGATGTGCGTCAAATTTTGTGAGGATTGGATGAAGCATGCCAGAGATATAGCTATTTTAATAAAATGGGCATGGAAACAGTGTGGCCAGCAGGTGGAGTCAGCGCTCCATTTTAGAAATTGTATTCAATACTTTCAGGCCTTCTTATGTGTAAATTAAGTCTGATAATGTTCTATGAGGCAAATCGGTGAAAAATGAAAGTGAATAAGAAATATGGACTCAGGTGAAGGGAAAGGTAACAATTCTTTCAAGGTTTTATGAGAAATAAGGACATTTCAGCTGAATTTGCTAAGGTGGGTCTTAGAAATATATGGACAGTGGCTGTAGCGCCCCCATTTGACCGATTGGAACCAAAATTGGAGGGTCTGTCTGAGGTCCCTTACTACATTAGGCCGTCAAATTTGATGAGGATTGGCTGAAGCACAGCTGAGCTTTAGATGGTTGATTGAAATGAGCATGGATATGGTGCAGGTTTGTTGTAGCTGGTGGCCATAGCGTACAGGTTAAGATATTTTTATGAATTATCCATAATGGCAATGTCCTGATTGATGTACTACCAGAATGACCTACTTGGGCTGAACATTGTAGAAGTTACAGTAATATGTTATTTATTAAGTTTTTAAACATCACAAGGGAATGAAAATGACTATCATTGGGCATTGCATATGTCTTGATTTGGCATGACTCACAGAACTGGCAGTACAAAATATTTTAACCAGTAACATGTCACTAGAACAGAAATGAGATAAATGTAAGTTGAACTGATTTTCAAGGTTTATACAGACATGTTATGTTGTTGTAGCGCCCCCGTTTGACCGATCGGCACCAAATTTGGAGGGCCCTTCCGGACTACTATTCTACAGGATATATTAAAGTTTGGTGATGATTGGCTGAGGCAGGCCTGAGATATAGCTGTCTGATTGAATTGGGCATGGCACCTGTATGGTTTGTGTGTGGCTGGTGACTATACCTCATGGAAAGTTTATGATTTTTTTATGAATTATTTATTATGACTGTCTCCTGATTTAAATGATACCAGATTTGTGTAGGTTTGGTGAAAATCCTAGGAGGTTAACGAAATGTCTTGTTTTCAGACCAATATGAATTATGCAAAAACGCAAAGATGCAGAAGCAAGTTCTACATGTTGTTTGATTTGGCATGTCGTACTGAATTGACCTGGCAAGAAATGTCGATTGTAGGCTTCACCGTTCTCGAGAAATAGGCAGAAATGCAAAAGTTGTCACTGTTGCGCCCCCATCTGGCCGAGTGAGGTGTCCTTTACAGTTTAGGCAGAGGGTCAGAGCACAAATGTATCACCCAAATTTGATTTAGATTGGTCATTGAGAAGCCTGTGAAATGCCTGCTTGATTTTGATTGGCTGATGGCGGCCACTCTTTAAGGAATAATTACTGCCATTGTAGGTGACTGACCACAGGCTGCTTCCTAGTACATATCTACCAAATTTCAGTTAGATTGGCAAAGGCAGTCAGGAGATATTGCCAGTTTTTAGTTGTAGCGCCCCCTATTGACGAAATGCGGCCCGCCTCGGACCGTGTCCCCAGAATGGTGTAGGGAGGTAGCATTTCAAATTTGGTCAAGGTAGGCCAAGGCACGGCCAAGTTATAGCCGTCAGACCAAAACGGGCCAAATTTGGACATTGTTTGGGCGTGGCTAATGGCCGTAGGATATAAAAATGTCTGAATTTTGTGGATAATTCTTGATCAGCAGAGAATTCTGATTCGTCTGACACCTCATTTGTCTGATTTGGTAGGACAAGCCAGGACTTTAAGGAAAAAGTAGGATTGGCAAATTATGCAAATTAGCAAAAAATCTAAGTAGGCGGAGCTTCATAGTCCAAATGGCAAGTTGGTAGGGCTTTGCTGTCTGTATATGTAGAACAAAGAATTTCGATTGTAGGTCTAACAGGACAGGAGATATCGACCGAAACGTGTTGGGGGGCGCTAAGGCGCCCCCATCTGGCTGGCAGGACTGGGTAGGACAACCTGAGTAGTGGGTAGGAATTGACATCATCTGACCAAGTTTGGTTGGTCTAGCTCTTACAGTTTAGGCTGTACATTCAGTTTTAGGGCAGAAAAATAATAATAATAATAATAATAATAATAATCCTAAGAAAAACAATAATGGTCCATAAGGACTTCGTCCTTTGGACCCTTAATAACTAGAAACTGCAGGCAGTTACTGAAGGGTCCAAAGGGTATGACAAGTAGGACAGGTAGGACAGGTAGGACAACAGATGGTTTGAGTAGAAGGTAGAAATCAGGATGGAGATTGTTGAGTGTCCGTCTAACAGGTCAGGAAATGTAGGACAGAATGTAGGACCCTGTGGTGTAGTGCCTGAACCTGACTGAATGTAATGTTTTGGTGAGATAGTCTGAGTAGTAGGTAGAAATCAGGATATAGACTAGTTAGTATCGGTCTAACAGGTCAGCAAATGCAGGACAGAATGTAGAACCCTGTGGTGGAGTGCCTTAGCCTGACTTAATACATGTTTTGGGTCAGATGGCCTGACTAGTTGGTAGATTTAGGGACCTTCATACCTGGTCTGGTAAGTGTAGATATTACATAGTTGCTTTTTTATACTGCCTGTGTAAACATAGGCTGTGTTGCATATTCTTAACAAAGTGCTGAGTTGCGGGAGTGTGACATGTAACAGCAGTAATATCATGCTGTATGCTATTCTAGGATGTATATTTAGACAGGAGAAAGGCTAAAAGTATTGAAGGCATTATTGAAATGGAGCGCTGACTCCACCTGCTGGCCAATTTATTATAAAATTGTAATTGCTGTAGTGTACACAGCCTGAAGAAAGATTAAAGTTTGAAAGATTTGTAAAAGTCAAATGGCAGGAGAATATAAGCAGATTAAAAATATGGACTTAGATGAAGGTTAAGGTGATTAATATTTTAATTTTTAAATAAACAATAAGCAGATTTCAGCTGCATTAACCAAGGTTGGTCTTAGACATATTATGACAGTGGCTGTAGTGCCCCCGTTTGACTGATTGCCACCAAACTTGGAAGGTCTTTTGCAGCTTGGCTGAGGCAGTCTAGTAACACAGCCGTGCATCAAATTTTGTGAGGATTGGATGAAGCATGCCAGAGATATAGCTATTTGAATGAAATAGGCATGGAAACAGTGTGGCCAGCAGGTGGAGTCAGCGCTCCATTTTAGAAATTGTATTCAATACTTTCAGGCCTTCTTATGTGTAAATTAAGTCTGATAATGTTCTATGAGGCAAATTGGTGAAAAATGAAAGTGAATAAAAAATATGGACTCAGGTGAAGGGAAAGGTAACAATTCTTTCAAGGTTTTATGAGAAATAAGGACATTTCAGCTGAATTTGCTAAGGTGGGTCTTAGACATATATGGACAGTGGCTGTAGCGCCCCTGTTTGACCGATTGGCACCAATATTGGAGGGTCTGTCTGAGGTCCCTTACTACATTAGGCCGTCAAATTTGATGAGGATTGGCTGAAGCACGGCTGAGATTCAGATGGTTGATTGAAATGAGCATGGATATGGTGCAGGTTTGTTGTAGCTGGTGGCCATAGCATACAGGTCAAGATATTTTTATGAATTATCCATAAGGGCAATGTCCTGATTGATGTACTACCAGAATGACCTACTTGGGCTGGATATTGTAGAAGTTACAGTAATATGTTATTTATTAAGTTATTAAACATCACAAGGGAATGAAAATGACTATCATTGGGCATTGCATATGTCTTGATTTGGCATGACTCACAGAACTGGCAGTACAAAATATTTTAACCAGTAATATGTCACTAGAACAGAAATGAGATAAATGTAAGTTGAACTGATTTTCAAGGTTTATACAGACATGTTATATTGTTGTAGCGCCCCCGTTTGACCGATCGGCACCAAATTTGGAGGGCCCTTCCGGACTACTATTCTACAGGATATATTAAAGTTTGGTGATGATTGGCTGAGGCAGGCCTGAGATATAGCTGTCTGATTGAATTGGGCATGGCACCTGTATGGTTTGTGTGTGGCTGGTGACTATACCTCATGGAAAGTTTATGATTTTTTTATGAATTATTTATTATGACTGTCTCCTGATTTAAATGATACCAGATTTGTGTAGGTTTGGTGAAAATCCTAGGAGGTTAACGAAATGTCTTGTTTTCAGACCAATATGAATTATGCAAAAACGCAAAGATGCAGAAGCAAGTTCTACATGTTGTTTGATTTGGCATGTCGTACTTAATTGACCGGGCAACAATTAGACTGCCATAACAGGATGGAGATTTAGCGTAGCTCTAATGTGACAGGAGATGTAGGGCAAACCGTAGAGGAGGATACTAAAAAGTCAGACAGAACTACAGGTCAGCAGATGTCAGACAGAACAGAACTTGTTTAGGTCAGATGGTTTGAGTAGAAGGTAGAAATCATGATGTAGATTGTTGAGTGTCGGTCTAACAGGTCAGGAAATGTAGGACAGAATGTAGAACCCTGTGGTGTAGTGCCTGAACCTGACTGAATGCATTGTTTTGGTCAGATGGTCTCAGTAGTAGGTAGAAATCAGGATATAGATTAGTTAGTATCGGTCTAACAGGTCAGCAAATGTAGGACAGAATGTAGAACCCTGTGGTGGAGTGCCTTAGCCTGACTGAATGCATGGTTTGGGTCAGATGGCCTGACTAGTTGGTAGATTTAGGGACCTTCATACCTGGTCTGGTAAGTCTAGATATTACAGTTTTCTTTTTTATACTGCCTGTGTAAACATAGGCTGTGTTGCATATTCTTAACAAAGTGCTGAGTTGCGTATTGTGACATGTAACAGCAGTAATATCATGCTGTATCATATTCTAGGTTATACATTTAGACAGGAGAAAGGCTAAAAGTATTGAAGGCATTATTGAAATGGAGCGCTGACTCCACCTGCTGGCCAATTTATTATAAAATTGTAATTGCTGCAGTGTACACAGCCTGAAGAAAGATTGAAGTTTGAAAGATTTGTAAAAGTCAAATGGCAGGAAAATATAAGCAGATTAAAAATATGGACTTAGATGAAGGGAAAGGTGATTAATTTTTTAATTTTTAAATAAACGATAAGCAGATTTCAGCTGCATTAACCAAGGTTGGTCTTAGACATATTAGGACAGTGGCTGTAGTGCCCCCGTTTGACCGATTGCCACCAAACTTGGAAGGTCTTTCTGAAGTCTAGTAACACAGATGTGCGTCAAATTTTGTGAGGATTGGATGAAGCATGCCAGAGATATAGCTATTTTAATGAAATGGGCATGGAAACAGTGTGGCCAGCAGGTGGAGTCAGCGCTCCATTTTAGAAATTGTATTCAATACTTTCAGGCCTTCTTATGTGTAAATTAAGTCTGATAATGTTCTATGAGGCAAATCGGTGAAAAATGAAAGTGAATAAGAAATATGGACTCAGGTGAAGGGAAAGGTAACAATTCTTTCAAGGTTTTATGAGAAATAAGGACATTTCAGCTGAATTTGCTAAGGTGGGTCTTAGAAATATATGGACAGTGGCTGTAGCGCCCCCATTTGACCGATTGGAACCAAAATTGGAGGGTCTGTCTGAGGTCCCTTACTACATTAGGCCGTCAAATTTGATGAGGATTGGCTGAAGCACAGCTGAGCTTTAGATGGTTGATTGAAATGAGCATGGATATGGTGCAGGTTTGTTGTAGCTGGTGGCCATAGCGTACAGGTTAAGATATTTTTATGAATTATCCATAATGGCAATGTCCTGATTGATGTACTACCAGAATGACCTACTTGGGCTGAACATTGTAGAAGTTACAGTAATATGTTATTTATTAAGTTTTTAAACATCACAAGGGAATGAAAATGACTATCATTGGGCATTGCATATGTCTTGATTTGGCATGACTCACAGAACTGGCAGTACAAAATATTTTAACCAGTAACATGTCACTAGAACAGAAATGAGATAAATGTAAGTTGAACTGATTTTCAAGGTTTATACAGACATGTTATGTTGTTGTAGCGCCCCCGTTTGACCGATCGGCACCAAATTTGGAGGGCCCTTCCGGACTACTATTCTACAGGATATATTAAAGTTTGGTGATGATTGGCTGAGGCAGGCCTGAGATATAGCTGTCTGATTGAATTGGGCATGGCACCTGTATGGTTTGTGTGTGGCTGGTGACTATACCTCATGGAAAGTTTATGATTTTTTTTATGAATTATTTATTATGACTGTCTCCTGATTTAAATGATACCAGATTTGTGTAGGTTTGGTGAAAATCCTAGGAGGTTAACGAAATGTCTTGTTTTCAGACCAATATGAATTATGCAAAAACGCAAAGATGCAGAAGCAAGTTCTACATGTTGTTTGATTTGGCATGTCGTACTGAATTGACCTGGCAAGAAATGTCGATTGTAGGCTTCACCGTTCTCGAGAAATAGGCAGAAATGCAAAAGTTGTCACTGTTGCGCCCCCATCTGGCCGAGTGAGGTGTCCTTTACAGTTTAGGCAGAGGGTCAGAGCACAAATGTATCACCCAAATTTGATTTAGATTGGTCATTGAGAAGCCTGTGAAATGCCTGCTTGATTTTGATTGGCTGATGGCGGCCACTCTTTAAGGAATAATTACTGCCATTGTAGGTGACTGACCACAGGCTGCTTCCTAGTACATATCTACCAAATTTCAGTTAGATTGGCAAAGGCAGTCAGGAGATATTGCCAGTTTTTAGTTGTAGCGCCCCCTATTGACGAAATGCGGCCCGCCTCGGACCGTGTCCCCAGAATGGTGTAGGGAGGTAGCATTTCAAATTTGGTCAAGGTAGGCCAAGGCACGGCCAAGTTATAGCCGTCAGACCAAAACGGGCCAAATTTGGACATTGTTTGGGCGTGGCTAATGGCCGTAGGATATAAAAATGTCTGAATTTTGTGGATAATTCTTGATCAGCAGAGAATTCTGATTCGTCTGACACCTCATTTGTCTGATTTGGTAGGACAAGCCAGGACTTTAAGGAAAAAGTAGGATTGGCAAATTATGCAAATTAGCAAAAAATCTAAGTAGGCGGAGCTTCATAGTCCAAATGGCAAGTTGGTAGGGCTTTGCTGTCTGTATATGTAGAACAAAGAATTTCGATTGTAGGTCTAACAGGACAGGAGATATCGACCGAAACGTGTTGGGGGGCGCTAAGGCGCCCCCATCTGGCTGGCAGGACTGGGTAGGACAACCTGAGTAGTGGGTAGGAATTGACATCATCTGACCAAGTTTGGTTGGTCTAGCTCTTACAGTTTAGGCTGTACATTCAGTTTTAGGGCAGAAAAATAATAATAACTAGAAACTGCAGGCAGTTACTGAAGGGTCCAAAGGGTATGACAAGTAGGACAGGTAGGACAGGTAGGACAACAGATGGTTTGAGTAGAAGGTAGAAATCAGGATGGAGATTGTTGAGTGTCCGTCTAACAGGTCAGGAAATGTAGGACAGAATGTAGGACCCTGTGGTGTAGTGCCTGAACCTGACTGAATGCAATGTTTTGGTGAGATAGTCTGAGTAGTAGGTAGAAATCAGGATATAGACTAGTTAGTATCGGTCTAACAGGTCAGCAAATGCAGGACAGAATGTAGAACCCTGTGGTGGAGTGCCTTAGCCTGACTTAATACATGTTTTGGGTCAGATGGCCTGACTAGTTGGTAGATTTAGGGACCTTCATACCTGGTCTGGTAAGTGTAGATATTACATAGTTGCTTTTTTATACTGCCTGTGTAAACATAGGCTGTGTTGCATATTCTTAACAAAGTGCTGAGTTGCGGGAGTGTGACATGTAACAGCAGTAATATCATGCTGTATGCTATTCTAGGATGTATATTTAGACAGGAGAAAGGCTAAAAGTATTGAAGGCATTATTGAAATGGAGCGCTGACTCCACCTGCTGGCCAATTTATTATAAAATTGTAATTGCTGTAGTGTACACAGCCTGAAGAAAGATTAAAGTTTGAAAGATTTGTAAAAGTCAAATGGCAGGAGAATATAAGCAGATTAAAAATATGGACTTAGATGAAGGGAAAGGTGATTAATATTTTAATTTTTAAATAAACAATAAGCAGATTTCAGCTGCATTAACCAAGGTTGGTCTTAGACATATTATGACAGTGGCTGTAGTGCCCCCGTTTGACTGATTGCCACCAAACTTGGAAGGTCTTTTGCAGCTTGGCTGAGGCAGTCTAGTAACACAGCCGTGCATCAAATTTTGTGAGGATTGGATGAAGCATGCCAGAGATATAGCTATTTGAATGAAATAGGCATGGAAACAGTGTGGCCAGCAGGTGGAGTCAGCGCTCCATTTTAGAAATTGTATTCAATACTTTCAGGCCTTCTTATGTGTAAATTAAGTCTGATAATGTTCTATGAGGCAAATTGGTGAAAAATGAAAGTGAATAAAAAATATGGACTCAGGTGAAGGGAAAGGTAACAATTCTTTCAAGGTTTTATGAGAAATAAGGACATTTCAGCTGAATTTGCTAAGGTGGGTCTTAGACATATATGGAGTGGCTGTAGCGCCCCTGTTTGACCGATTGGCACCAATATTGGAGGGTCTGTCTGAGGTCCCTTACTACATTAGGCCGTCAAATTTGATGAGGATTGGCTGAAGCACGGCTGAGATTTAGATGGTTGATTGAAATGAGCATGGATATGGTGCAGGTTTGTTGTAGCTGGTGGCCATAGCATACAGGTCAAGATATTTTTATGAATTATCCATAAGGGCAATGTCCTGATTGATGTACTACCAGAATGACCTACTTGGGCTGGATATTGTAGAAGTTACAGTAATATGTTATTTATTAAGTTATTAAACATCACAAGGGAATGAAAATGACTATCATTGGGCATTGCATATGTCTTGATTTGGCATGACTCACAGAACTGGCAGTACAAAATATTTTAACCAGTAATATGTCACTAGAACAGAAATGAGATAAATGTAAGTTGAACTGATTTTCAAGGTTTATACAGACATGTTATATTGTTGTAGCGCCCCCGTTTGACCGATCGGCACCAAATTTGGAGGGCCCTTCCGGACTACTATTCTACAGGATATATTAAAGTTTGGTGATGATTGGCTGAGGCAGGCCTGAGATATAGCTGTCTGATTGAATTGGGCATGGCACCTGTATGGTTTGTGTGTGGCTGGTGACTATACCTCATGGAAAGTTTATGATTTTTTTATGAATTATTTATTATGACTGTCTCCTGATTTAAATGATACCAGATTTGTGTAGGTTTGGTGAAAATCCTAGGAGGTTAACGAAATGTCTTGTTTTCAGACCAATATGAATTATGCAAAAACGCAAAGATGCAGAAGCAAGTTCTACATGTTGTTTGATTTGGCATGTCGTACTTAATTGACCGGGCAACAATTAGACTGCCATAACAGGATGGAGATTTAGCGTAGCTCTAATGTGACAGGAGATGTAGGGCAAACCGTAGAGGAGGATACTAAAAAGTCAGACAGAACTACAGGTCAGCAGATGTCAGACAGAACAGAACTTGTTTAGGTCAGATGGTTTGAGTAGAAGGTAGAAATCATGATGTAGATTGTTGAGTGTCGGTCTAACAGGTCAGGAAATGTAGGACAGAATGTAGAACCCTGTGGTGTAGTGCCTGAACCTGACTGAATGCATTGTTTTGGTCAGATGGTCTCAGTAGTAGGTAGAAATCAGGATATAGATTAGTTAGTATCGGTCTAACAGGTCAGCAAATGTAGGACAGAATGTAGAACCCTGTGGTGGAGTGCCTTAGCCTGACTGAATGCATGGTTTGGGTCAGATGGCCTGACTAGTTGGTAGATTTAGGGACCTTCATACCTGGTCTGGTAAGTCTAGATATTACAGAGTTTTCTTTTTTATACTGCCTGTGTAAACATAGGCTGTGTTGCATATTCTTAACAAAGTGCTGAGTTGCGTATTGTGACATGTAACAGCAGTAATATCATGCTGTATCATATTCTAGGTTATACATTTAGACAGGAGAAAGGCTAAAAGTATTGAAGGCATTATTGAAATGGAGCGCTGACTCCACCTGCTGGCCAATTTATTATAAAATTGTAATTGCTGCAGTGTACACAGCCTGAAGAAAGATTGAAGTTTGAAAGATTTGTAAAAGTCAAATGGCAGGAAAATATAAGCAGATTAAAAATATGGACTTAGATGAAGGGAAAGGTGATTAATTTTTTAATTTTTAAATAAACGATAAGCAGATTTCAGCTGCATTAACCAAGGTTGGTCTTAGACATATTAGGACAGTGGCTGTAGTGCCCCCGTTTGACCGATTGCCACCAAACTTGGAAGGTCTTTCTGAAGTCTAGTAACACAGATGTGCGTCAAATTTTGTGAGGATAGGATGAAGCATGCCAGAGATATAGCTATTTTAATAAAATGGGCATGGAAACAGTGTGGCCAGCAGGTGGAGTCAGCGCTCCATTTTAGAAATTTTATTCAATATTTTCAGGCCTTCTTATGTGTAAATTAAGTCTGATAATGTTCTATGAGGCAAATCGGTGAAAAATGAAAGTGAATAAGAAATATGGACTCAGGTGAAGGGAAAGGTAACAATTCTTTCAAGGTTTTATGAGAAATAAGGACATTTCAGCTGAATTTGCTAAGGTGGGTCTTAGAAATATATGGACAGTGGCTGTAGCGCCCCCATTTGACCGATTGGAACCAAAATTGGAGGGTCTGTCTGAGGTCCCTTACTACATTAGGCCGTCAAATTTGATGAGGATTGGCTGAAGCACAGCTGAGCTTTAGATGGTTGATTGAAATGAGCATGGATATGGTGCAGGTTTGTTGTAGCTGGTGGCCATAGCGTACAGGTTAAGATATTTTTATGAATTATCCATAATGGCAATGTCCTGATTGATGTACTACCAGAATGACCTACTTGGGCTGAACATTGTAGAAGTTACAGTAATATGTTATTTATTAAGTTTTTAAACATCACAAGGGAATGAAAATGACTATCATTGGGCATTGCATATGTCTTGATTTGGCATGACTCACAGAACTGGCAGTACAAAATATTTTAACCAGTAACATGTCACTAGAACAGAAATGAGATAAATGTAAGTTGAACTGATTTTCAAGGTTTATACAGACATGTTATGTTGTTGTAGCGCCCCCGTTTGACCGATCGGCACCAAATTTGGAGGGCCCTTCCGGACTACTATTCTACAGGATATATTAAAGTTTGGTGATGATTGGCTGAGGCAGGCCTGAGATATAGCTGTCTGATTGAATTGGGCATGGCACCTGTATGGTTTGTGTGTGGCTGGTGACTATACCTCATGGAAAGTTTATGATTTTTTTATGAATTATTTATTATGACTGTCTCCTGATTTAAATGATACCAGATTTGTGTAGGTTTGGTGAAAATCCTAGGAGGTTAACGAAATGTCTTGTTTTCAGACCAATATGAATTATGCAAAAACGCAAAGATGCAGAAGCAAGTTCTACATGTTGTTTGATTTGGCATGTCGTACTGAATTGACCTGGCAAGAAATGTCGATTGTAGGCTTCACCGTTCTCGAGAAATAGGCAGAAATGCAAAAGTTGTCACTGTTGCGCCCCCATCTGGCCGAGTGAGGTGTCCTTTACAGTTTAGGCAGAGGGTCAGAGCACAAATGTATCACCCAAATTTGATTTAGATTGGTCATTGAGAAGCCTGTGAAATGCCTGCTTGATTTTGATTGGCTGATGGCGGCCACTCTTTAAGGAATAATTACTGCCATTGTAGGTGACTGACCACAGGCTGCTTCCTAGTACATATCTACCAAATTTCAGTTAGATTGGCAAAGGCAGTCAGGAGATATTGCCAGTTTTTAGTTGTAGCGCCCCCTATTGACGAAATGCGGCCCGCCTCGGACCGTGTCCCCAGAATGGTGTAGGGAGGTAGCATTTCAAATTTGGTCAAGGTAGGCCAAGGCACGGCCAAGTTATAGCCGTCAGACCAAAACGGGCCAAATTTGGACATTGTTTGGGCGTGGCTAATGGCCGTAGGATATAAAAATGTCTGAATTTTGTGGATAATTCTTGATCAGCAGAGAATTCTGATTCGTCTGACACCTCATTTGTCTGATTTGGTAGGACAAGCCAGGACTTTAAGGAAAAAGTAGGATTGGCAAATTATGCAAATTAGCAAAAAATCTAAGTAGGCGGAGCTTCATAGTCCAAATGGCAAGTTGGTAGGGCTTTGCTGTCTGTATATGTAGAACAAAGAATTTCGATTGTAGGTCTAACAGGACAGGAGATATCGACCGAAACGTGTTGGGGGGCGCTAAGGCGCCCCCATCTGGCTGGCAGGACTGGGTAGGACAACCTGAGTAGTGGGTAGGAATTGACATCATCTGACCAAGTTTGGTTGGTCTAGCTCTTACAGTTTAGGCTGTACATTCAGTTTTAGGGCAGAAAAATAATAATAATAATAATAATAATAATAATCCTAAGAAAAACAATAATGGTCCATAAGGACTTCGTCCTTTGGACCCTTAATAATAATAATAATAATAATCCTAAGAAAAACAATAATGGTCCATAAGGACTTCGTCCTTTGGACCCTTAAAAAGATAACTGCAAGCAGTGACAATCGGGTCCAAAGCAAATGGACAGAAGCAATGAAGAGGAATGAAGTGAATGGCATAAGATTAGAAGTTCACTAATTATTGTAAATGAAGTACAGACTGTAATTGATGAGCAATGCATTTAAATAATCAGAAAATAGGAAATGCTACTATGAGATGATAACTAACATTTGAACATTACTGTAGAAATGTTTATCAAGGTACAATAAAGGGAAAAGGGTAGATGAGAAATAGAAGGGATATGTGGTGACTAGTTGTTGGAGAAATATTGCAATTGCTGCAGTGTACATAGGCTGAAGTAACATTGAAGTTTGATAGATTTCTAAAAGTTAAATGGCAGTAATATATGAGATTAAAAATATGGACTTAGATGAAGGGAAAGGTGATTAATATTTAAATGTTTAAATAAACAATAAGGAGATGTCAGCTGCATTAACCAAGGTTGGTCTTAGACATATTATGACGGTGGCTAAATTGGAAATGAAGTACAGACTGTAACGGATGGCCAATGCATTTAAATAGACAGAAAGTAGGAAAATGGTAGATGAGAAAGAACGGACATGTGGTGACTAGTTGTTGGAAAAAATTGAAATTGCTGCAGTGTACATCACTGAAGTTTGATAGATTTCTAAAAGTGAAATGGCTGGAAAATGAAAGCAATTTAATAATATGGACTGAGATGAGGGGAAAGATGATTAATTTTTAATATTTCATGAGAAATAAGCTAATTTCAGCTGCATTATCGAAGGTTGGTCTTAGACATGTTATGACATTGGCTAAATTGGAAATGAAGTACAGACTGTAACTGATGGCCAATGTTTTTAAATAGTCAGAAAAAGTAGAAAATGCTTCTATGATAAGATAATACCTGATATTTTGAACATTGACTTTGATATGTTGATTAAGGTACGATAAACGGAAGAGGGTAGATCAGAAACAGAAGGGACATGTGGTGACTAGCTGTTGGAAGAAATTGCAATTGTTGCACTGTACACAGCCTGAAGTATCTCTGAACTTTGATACATTTCTAAAAGTGAAATGAAATGAAAATGTCAATAATCTTTGAAGGTTTGATGAAAAATAAATTTCAGCTGCATTAACTATTAATACATTTTGACAGTGGCAGAAGCGCCCCCATTTAACCGAATGTCACCAAAGTTAGATGGTCTATTCATAGTCCAGTGCTACAGAAGTGAGTCAAATTTTGTGCGAATTCGATGAAGTATCAATGAGGTTTAGCAGACTTGATGAATTCGGTATGGAAATAGTGAGGCCAGCAGGTGGAGTTAGCGCTACATTTGATAATTGGTAGCATGCAGTCCCTGGTGTGGCAGTTTGACTACTGCCATTAGCAGAAGCAGCCTTAGTACAACAATATAAGATACAATATATAACCATTTGCTGAAGTGCCTCAGCCCAAAAGAATTTGTTTTTTGTGTCAGATGGTCTAAGTAGACGGTAGAAATAGGCACCTGCATACCTAATATTTTAAGTCTAGATCATACAAGTTAAGCTTACTTTATAGTACCTCAGTGAACACATGCTGTCTTGTATATTAAAAAAAACAACTGGCTTATTGCATTTGTAAAGTATTCTAGACATAAGAAGCCCTGAAAGAATTTAATGCCATTAATGAAATACAGGACGAACTACACCTGCTGGCTAATCTATAAAAAAAAATCTAAAAAACTGCAATATAAATAGAGCACCATCTCCACCTACTGGCCAATTTAATACAAAAAAGCGAAAAATCTGCAATATATACTGCCTGGCTTATAAATAAAATCTGATAATTTTCTATGAGTCAAATAGCAGAAAAATGAAAGGAGCTTAAAAATATGGACTGAGGTGAAGGGAAAGTTAATTCCTTGAAAGTATTATGAAGGATATTTCAGCTGAATTACCCAAGGTAGTGAATCAAATTTTGTAAGGATCGGATGAAGCATGCCTGAGATTTAGCTGTTTGAATGAAATGGGAATGGAAATGGTGTGGCCAGCAGGTGGAGTCAGCGCTCCATTTTAGAAATGATATTAAATGCTTTCTGACCTTCTCATTTGTAAATGAAGTCTGATAATGTTGTATAAGGCAAATTGGTGAAAAATGAAAGGAAATTAAAAATATGGACTCAGCTGAAGGGAAAGGTAACAATTATTTGAAGGTTTCATGAGGAATAAGGACATTTCAGCTGAATCTGCTAAGGTGGGTCTTACACATATATGGACAGTGGCTGTCACGCCCCCATTTGACCGATCAGCACCAAATTTGGACGGTCTGTCTGAGGTGCAGTGGTACATTAGTGGGTCAAATTTGGTGATGATCAGATGAAGTATTCCTCTGATTTAGCTGTTTGATTGAAATGATCATGGAAATGCTGTAGGTTCAGTGTGGCTGGTGGCTATACTGTACAGGCAAGTGAAGTTATCTTTATAAATTATACATATGGGCAGTGTCCTGATTTTTATACTACCAGATTGACCTACTTAGGATGGACATTGCAGTAGTTACAGTAATATGTTATTTATTAAGTTTTTAAATATGACAAGGGAATGCAAATGACTATCATGGGACATTGCATATTTCTTGATTTGACATGACTCACAGAACTTGCAGGGCAAAAGATTTTAACCAGTAATATGTCACTGGATCAAAAATGAGATAAATGTAAGTTGAGCTGATTTTGCAGTTTATACAGTGATGTTATATTGCTGTAGCACCCCCGTTTGACTGATCGGCACCAAATTTGGAGGGCCCTTCTCCAGTAATATCCTACATTATATATTTAAGTTTGATGATGATTGGTTGAGGCAGGCCTGAGATATAGCTGTCTGATTGAAATGGGTGTGGCACCACTATGGTTTGGGTGTGGCTGGTGGCCATACCTCATGGAAAGTTTATGATTTTTTTAATAATTTTATATAGGGACTGTCTCCTGATTTAAATGATACCAGATTTGTGTAGGTTTGGTGAAAATCCTAGGAGGATAAGAAAAAAGTACTGTTTTAAGACTTTTACAAAATAGGCAAAAATGGCAAGAGATATGATGAAGTTCTTTATACGATTAAATTTGTCATGAGCTAGTGGATAGCTTAAGCAACAATTGTCAATTTTATAATTAACAGTTCAGGAGAAATAGGCAGAAATGTGCTGTAGCGCCCCCATATGGCAGATTGACATGTCCTTTACAGGGTGGGCTCAGGGTCACAATACAAATGTATAACCAAAATTTGGTTTGGATTGCTCATTGTTTAGCTGGTCAAATGGCTGCTTGATTTTGATTGGCTAATGGTGGCCAGGATTTTACAACTAATGACTGCCATTTTACTTCTCTGACCTCAGGCTTGTACATAGTACATATCTGCCAAATTTCAATTAGATTGGTTAAGGCATTCAGGAGATATTGGCAGTTATTAGTTGTAGCGCCCCCTATTGACGAAATGTGGGCCGCATTGTATGTTGACCCCATGATAGAGCAGGGAGGTTGGATTGTAAGTTTGGTTCAGGTAGGCTAAGGTATGGAGAAGTTATAGCATTCAGACTGAAATAGGCCAAATTTAGGTGGGATTTGGGCATGGGTAGTGGCCATAAAATAGACAAATGTCAGACTTTCTTGAATCTATTTTGATCAGCTAAGTGGACTGATCGGTTTGACACCTCATTTGTCTGATTTGGTCCAATATTGTAGGACTTGAAGGCAGAAGTCAGTTTCACAAATTATGCAAATTAGCAAAAAATCTAAGTAGGCGGAGCTTCATAGTCCAAATAGCAAGTTGGTAGAGCAAAGCTGTCTGTATCAGCAGAAAAAATAATTTCAATTATAGGACTAATAGGACAGGAGCTATGGATTGAAACGCGTTGGGGGGCGCTAGAGCGCCCCCATCTGGCTGACAGGCCTGGGTCAGAGAATCTGAGTAGCGGGTAGGAATTGACATCATATTACCAATTTTGGTTGGTCTAGCACTTACGGTTTAGGCTGTGCATTCAGTTTTAGGGCGCGAAAAATAATAATAAAGATAACTGCAAGCAGTGACAATCGGGTCCAAAGCAAATGGGCAGAAGCAATGAATAGTAATGAAGTGAATGGCATAAAATTAGAAGTTCACTAATTATTGTAAATGAAGTACAGACTGTAATTGATTAGCAATGCATTTAAATTGGCAGAAAATAGGAAATGCTTCTATGAGATGATACCTAACATTTAAACATTACCATGGAAATGTTTATCAAGGTACGATGAAGGGAAAATGGTAGATGAGAAACCGAAGGGAAATGTGGTGACTAGCTGTTTGAGAAATATTGCAATTGCTGCAGTGTACACAGGATGAAGTAATATTGAAGTTTGATAGATTTCTAAAAGTGAAATGGCAGTAATATATAAGCAGATAAATAATATGGACTTAGATGAAGGGAAAGGTGATTCATATTTAAATGTTTAAATAAACAATAAGGAGATGTCAGCTGCATTAACCAAGGTTGTTAGACATATTACGACAGTGGCTAAATTGTAAATGAAGTATAGACTGTAACTGATGGCCAATGCATAGAAATCGTCAGAAATAAGGAACATGGTAGATGAGAAAGAACGGACATGTGGTGACCAGCTTTTGGGAAAAATTGAAATTGCTGTAGTGTACATCACTGAAGTTTGATAGATTTCTAAAAGTCAAATGGCAGGAAAATGAAAGTAATTTTATAATATTGACTGAGATGAAGGGAAAGTTGATTAATATTTAAATATTTGATGACAGATAAATAATTTTCAGCTGCATTAACTAAGGTTGATCTTAGACATATTATGACAGTAGCTAAATTGTAAATGAAGTACAGACTGTAACTGATGGCCAATTAATTTAAATAGTCAGAGAATAGGAAATGATACTATGAGATGATGATACGTAACATTTTAACATTACCGTAGAAATGTTCATCAAGGTACGATAAAGGGAAAATGGTAGATGAGAAACAGAAGGGAAATGTGGTGACTAGCTGTTCAAAGAAATGGCAATTGCTGCAGTGTACATCACTGAAGTTTGATAGATTTCTAAAAGGTAAATGCCAGGAATATATAAGCAAATTAAAAACATAGACTTAGATGAAGGGAAAGTTGATTAATATTTTAATGTTTAAATAAACAATAAGGAGATGTCAGCTGCATTAACACAGTTTTAGACATATTTCGACAGTGGCAGTAGCGCCCCCGTTTAACCGAATGTCAGCAAAGTTTGATGGTCTATTCGTAGTCCAGTGCTATAGAAGTCAGTCAAATTTTATGAGAATTAGATGAAGTATGAATGAGATTTAGCAGACTAAACAAATTCGGAATGGAAATAGTGTTGCTAGCAGGTGCAGTTAGCACATTTGATAAATGGTAGCATGCAGTCCCTGGTGTGGCAGCTTGACTACTGCCATTAGCAGAAGCAGCCTTAGTACAACAATATATGATATAATAAAGAACCTTTTGGTGAAGTGCCTCAGCCCAAAAGAATGTGTGGTTTGTGTCAGATGATCTAAGTAGACAGTAAAAATAGGCACCTGCATACCTAATATTTTAAGTCTAGATCATACAAGTTAAGCTTACTTTATAGTACCTCAGTGAACAAATGCTGTCTTGTATATTTAAAAAACAACAGTGGCTTACTACATTTGTAAAGTATTCTTCTAGACATGAGAAGCCCTGAAATAATTTAATGGCATTAATGAAATAGAGGACGAACTCCACCTGCTGGCGAATCTATAAAAAAAAATCTAAAAATGTGCAATATAAATAGAGCACCATCTCCACCTACTGGCCAATTTAATACAAAAAAGCGAAAAGTCTGCAATATATAATGCCTGGCTTATAAATAAAATCTGATAATTTTCTATAAGTCAAATAGCAGAAAAATGAAAGGAGCTTAAAAATATGGACTGAGGTGAAGGGAAAGTTAATTACTTGAAACTATTATGAAGGATATTTCAGCTGAATTACCCAAGGTAGGTATTAGACATACTAGGACAGTGGCTGTACTGCTCCAGATTGACTGATCGCCACCAAACTTGGAAGATCTGTCTGTAGTCCAGACTTACAGAAGTGAATCAAATTTTGGAAGGATCGGATGAAGCATGCCTGAGATTTAGCTGTTTGAATGAAATGGGAATGGAAATGTTGTGGCCAGCAGGTGGAGTCAGCGCTCCATTTTAGAAAAGATATTAAATGCTTTCTGACCTTCTCATTTGTAAATGAAGTCTGATAATGTTGTATAAGGCAAATTGGTGAAAAATTAAAGGAAATTAAAAATATGGACTCAGCTGAAGGGAAAGGTAACAACTATTTGAAGATTTCATGAGGAATAAGGACATTTCAGCTGAATCTGCTAAGGTGGGTCTTACACATATATGGACAGTGGCTGTCACGCCCCCATTTGACCGATCGGCACCAAATTTGCAGGGTCTGTCTGAGGTGCAGTGCTACATTAGTGGGTCAAATTTGGTGATGATCAGATGAAGTATGCCTCTGATTTAGCTGTTTCATTGAAATGATCATGGAAATGCTGTAGGTTCAGTGTGGCTGGTGGCTATACTGTACAGGCAAGTGAAGTTATCTTTATAAATTATACATATGGGCAGTGTCCTGATTTTTCTACTACCAGATTGACCTACTTAGGCTGGACATTGCAGTAGTTACAGTAATATGTTATTAATTAAGTTTTTAAATATGACAAGGGAATGCAAATGACTATCATGGGACATTGCATATTTCTTGATTTGACATGACTCACAGAACTTGCAGGGCAAAAGATTTTAACCAGTAATATGTCACTGGATCAAAAATGAGATAAATGTAAGTTGAGCTGATTTTGCAGTTTATACAGTGATGTTATATTGCTGTAGCGCCCCCGTTTGACTGATCGGCACCAAATTTGGAGGGCCCTTCTCCAGTAATATCCTACATTATATATTTAAGTTTGATGATGATTGGTTGAGGCAGGCCTGAGATATAGCTGTCTGATTGAAATGGGTGTGGCACCACTATGGTTTGGGTGTGGCTGGTGGCCATACCTCATGGAAAGTTTATGATTTTTTTAATAATTTCATATAGGGACTGTCTCCTGATTTAAATGATACCAGATTTGTGTAGGTTTGGTGAAAATCCTAGGAGGATAAGAAAAAGTACTGTTTTAAGACTTTTACAAAATAGGCAAAAATGGCAAGAGATATGATGAAGTTCTTTATAACATTAAATTTGTCATGAGCTAGTGGATAGCTTAAGCAACAATTGTCAATTTTATAATTAACAGTCCAGGAGAAATAGGCAGAAATGTGCTGTAGCGCCCCCATATGGCAGACTGACATGTCCTTTACAGGGTGGGCTCAGGGTCAGAATACAAATGTATAAGCCAAATTTGGTTTGGATTGCTCATTGTTTAGCTGGTCAAATGGCTGCTTGATTTTGATTGGCTAATGGTGGCCAGGATTTTACAACTAATGACTGCCATTTTACTTCTCTGACCTCAGGCTTGTACATAGTACATATCTGCCAAATTTCAATTAGATTGGTTAAGGCAGTCAGGAGATATTGGCAGTTATTAGTTGTAGCGCCCCCTATTGACGAAATGTGGGCCGCATTGTATGTTGACCCCATAATAGAGCAGGGAGGTTGGATTGTAAGTTTGGTTCAGGTAGGCTAAGGTATGGAGAAGTTATAGCATTCAGACTGAAATAGGCCAAATTTAGGTGGGATTTGGGCATGGCTAGTGGCCATAAAATAGACAAATGTCAGACTTTCTTGAATCTATTTTGATCAGCTAAGTGGACTGATCGGTTTGACACCTCATTTGTCTGATTTGGTCCAATATTGTAGGGCTTGAAGGCAGAAGTCAGTTTCACAAATTATGCAAATTAGCAAAAAATCTAAGTAGGCGGAGCTTCATAGTCCAAATAGCCAGTTGGTAGAGCAAAGCTGTCTGTATCAGCAGAAAAAATAATTTCAATTATAGGACTAATAGGACAGGAGCTATGGACTGAAACGCGTTGGGGGGCGCTAGAGCGCCCCCATCTGGCTGACAGGCCTGGGTCAGAGAATCTGAGTAGCGGGTAGGAATTGACATCATATTACCAAGTTTGGTTGGTCTAGCACTTACGGTTTAGGCTGTGCATTCAGTTTTAGGGCGCGAAAAATAATAATAATAATAATAAAAGAGAAAAATCCTAAGAAAAACAATAATGGTCCATAAGGACTTCGTCCTTTGGACCCTTAATAATAATAAAGATAACTGCAAGCAGTGACAATCGGGTCCAAAGCTAATGGAAAGAAGCAATGAAGAGGAAAGAAGTGAATGGCATAAAATTAGAAGTTCACTAATTATTTGAAATGAAGTACAGACTGTAATTGATGAGCAATGCATTTAAATTGGCACAAAATATGAAATGCTACTATGAGATGATATCTAACATTTAAACATTACCTTGGAAATGTTTATCAAGGTACGATAAAGGGAAAAAGGTAGATGAGAAACAGAAGGGAAATGTGGTGACTAGCTGTTGGAGAAATATTGCAATTGCTGCAGTGTACACAGGCTGAAGTAACATTGAAGTTTGATAGATTTCTAAAAGTCAAATGGCAGGAATTTATAAGCAGATTAAAAATATGGACTTAGATGAAGGGAAAGGTGATTAATATTTAAATGTTTAAATAAACAATAAGGAGATGTCAGCTGCATTAACCAAGGTTGTTGTTAGACATATTATGACAGTGGCTAAATTGTAAATGAAGTATAGACTGTAACTGATGGCCAATGCATTTAAATAGTCAGGAAAATAAGAAATGCTACTATGAGATGATAGCTAACATTTAAACATTATTGTGGAAATGTTTATCAAGGTATGATAAAGGAAAATGGTAGATGAGAAACGGAAGGGAAATGTGGTGACTAGCTGTTGGAGAAAGATTGCAATTGCTGCAGTGTACACAGGCTGAAGTAACATTGAAGTTTGATAGATTTCTAAAAGTCAAATGGCAGGAATTTATAAGCAGATTAAAAATATGCAATTTGAAGAAGGGAAAGGTGAATAATATTTAAATGTTTAAATAAACAATAAGGAGATGTCAGCTACATTAACCAAGGTTGATCTTAGACATATTTTGACAGTGGCTAAATTTGAAATGAAGTACAGACTGTAACTGATGGCCAATGCATTTAAATAGTCAGAAAAAGTAGGAAATGCTTCTATGATAAGATAATACCTGACATTTTGAACATTGACTTTGATATGTTGATTAAGGTACGATAAAGGGAAGAGGGTAGATCAGAAACAGAAGGGACATGTGGTGACTAGCTGTTGGAAGAAATTGCAATTGTTGCACTGTACACAGCCTGAAGTATCTCTGAACTTTGATACATTTCTAAAAGTGAAATGAAATGAAAATGTCAATAATCTTTGAAGGTTTGATGAAAAAGAAATTTCAGCTGCATTAACTATTAGTATATTTTGACAGTGGCAGAAGCGCCCCCGTTTAACCGAATGTCACCAAAGTTAGATGGTCTATTCATAGTCCAGTGCTACAGAAGTGAGTCAAATTTTGTGAGAATTCGATGAAGTATGAATGAGGTTTAGCAGACTTAATGAATTCGGTATGGAAATAGTGAGGCCAGCAGGTGGAGTTAGCACTACATTTGATAATTGGTAGTATGCAGTCCCTGGTGTGGCAGTTTGACTACTGCCATTAGCAGAAGCAGCCTTAGTACAACAATATAAGATACAATATATAACCATTTGCTGAAGTGCCTCAGCCCAAAAGAATTTGTTTTTTGTGTCAGATGTTCTAAGTAGATGGTAGAAATAGGCACCTGCATACCTAATATTTTAAGTCTAGATCATACAAGTTAAGCTTACTTTATAGTACCTCACTGAACAAATGCTGTCTTGTATATTAAAAAAAACAACAGTGTCTTACTGCATTTGTAAAGTATTCTTCTAGACATAAGAAGCCCTGAAAGAATTTAATGACATTAATGAAATACAGGACGAACACCACCTGCTGGCTAATGTATAAAAAAAAATCTAAAAAACTGCAATATAAATAGAGCACCATCTCCACCTACTGGCCAATTTAATACAAAAAAGCGAAAAATCTGCAATATATACTGCCTGGCTTATAAATAAAGTCTGATAATTTTCTATAAATCAAATAGCATAAAAATGAAAGGAGCTTAAAAATATGGACTGAGGTGAAGGGAAAGTTAATTCCTTGAAAGTATTATGAATGATATTTCAGCTGAATTAGCCAAGGTAGTTATTAGACATACTATGACAGTGGCTGTACCGCTCCAGATTGACTGATCGCCACCAAACTTGGAAGATTTGTCTGTAGTCCAGTCATACAGAAGTGAATCAAATTTTGTAAGGATCAGATGAAGCATGCCTGAGATTTAGCTGTTTGAATGAAATGGGAATGGAAATGGTGTGGCCAGCAGGTGGAGTCAGCGCTCCATTTTAGAAATGATATTAAATGCTTTCTGACCTTCTCATTTGTAAATGAAGTCTGATAATGTTGTATAAGGCAAATTGGTGAAAAATGAAAGGAACTTAAAAATATGGACTAAGGTGTAGGGAAAGGTAAAAATTCTTTGAATGAGTTATGAGAAAGAAGGACATTTCAGCTGAATTTGCTAAGGTGGGTCTTAGACATAAATGGACAGTAGCTGTAGCGCCCCCATTTGACCGATCGGCACCAAATTTGCAGGGTCTGTCTGAGGTGCAGTGCTACATTAGTGGGTCAAATTTGGTGATGATCAGATGAAGTATGCCTCTGATTTTGCTGTTTGATTGAAATGATCATGGAAATGCTGTAGGTTCAGTGTGGCTGGTGGCTATACTGTACAGGCAAGTGAAGTTATCTTTATAAATTATACATATGGGCAGTGTCCTGATTTTTCTACTACCAGATTGACCTACTTAGGCTGGACATTGCAGTAGTTACAGTAATATGTTATTAATTAAGTTTTTAAATATGACAAGGGAATGCAAATGACTATCATGGGACATTGCATATTTCTTGATTTGACATGACTCACAGAACTTGCAGGGCAAAAGATTTTAACCAGTAATATGTCACTGGATCAAAAATTAGATAAATGTAAGTTGAGCTGATTTAGCAGTTTATACAGTGATGTTATATTGCTGTAGCACCCCCGTTTGACTGATCGGCACCAAATTTGGAGGGCCCTTCTCCAGTAATATCCTACATTATATATTTAAGTTTGATGATGATTGGTTGAGGCAGGCCTGAGATATAGCTGTCTGATTGAAATGGGTGTGGCACCACTATGGTTTGGGTGTGGCTGGTGGCCATACCTCATGGAAAGTTTATGATTTTTTTAATAATTTTATATATGGACTGTCTCCTGATTTAAATGATACCAGATTTGTGTAGGTTTGGTGAAAATCCTAGGACGATAAGAAAAAGTACTGTTTTAAGACTTTTACAAAATAGGCAAAAATGGCAAGAGATATGATGAAGTTCTTTATACCATTAAATTTGTCATGAGCTAGTGGATAGCATAAGCAGCAAATGTCAATTATATAATTAACAGTCCGGGAGAAATAGGCAGAAATGTGCTGTAGCGCCCCCATATGGCAGACTGACATGTCCTTTACAGGGTGGGCTCAGGGTCAGAATACAAATGTATAAGCCAAATTTGGTTTGGATTGCTCATTGTTTAGCTGGTCAAATGGCTGCTTGATTTTGATTGGCTAATGGTGGCCAGGATTTTACAACTAATGACTGCCATTTTACTTCTCTGACCTCAGGCTTGTACATAGTACATATCTGCCAAATTTCAATTAGATTGGTTAAGGCAGTCAGGAGATATTGGCAGTTATTAGTTGTAGCGCCCCCTATTGACGAAATGTGGGCCGCATTGTATGTTGACCCCATAATAGAGCAGGGAGGTTGGATTGTAAGTTTGGTTCAGGTAGGCTAAGGTATGGAGAAGTTATAGCATTCAGACTGAAATAGGCCAAATTTAGGTGGGATTTGGGCATGGCTAGTGGCCATAAAATAGACAAATGTCAGACTTTCTTGAATCTATTTTGATCAGCTAAGTGGACTGATCGGTTTGACACCTCATTTGTCTGATTTGGTCCAATATTGTAGGACTTGAAGGCAGAAGTCAGTTTCACAAATTATGCAAATTAGCAAAAAATCTAAGTAGGCGGAGCTTCATAGTCCAAATAGCCAGTTGGTAGAGCAAAGCTGTCTGTATGAGCAGAAATAATAATTTCAATTATAGGACTAATAGGACAGGAGCTATGGACTGAAACGCGTTGGGGGGCGCTAGAGCGCCCCCATCTGGCTGACAGGCCTGGGTCAGAGAATCTGAGTAGCGGGTAGGAATTGACATCATATTACCAAGTTTGGTTGGTCTAGCACTTACGGTTTAGGCTGTGCATTCAGTTTTAGGGCGCGAAAAATAATAATAATAATAATAATAATAATAATAAAAGAGAAAAATCCTAAGAAAAACAATAATGGTCCATAAGGACTTCGTCCTTTGGACCCTTAATAAAAGAGAAAAATCCTAAGAAAAACAATAATGGTCCATAAGGACTTCGTCCTTTGGACCCTTAATAAAAGAGAAAAATCCTAAGAAAAACAATAATGGTCCATAAGGACTTCGTCCTTTGGACCCTTAATAAAAAGAAAAACCGTAAGAAAAACAATAATGGTCCATAAGCATTTCATGCTTTGGACCCTTAATAAAGATAACTGCAAGCAGTGACAATCGGGTCCAAAGCTAATGGAAAGAAGCAATGAAGAGGAATGAAGTGAATGGCATAAAATTAGAAGTTCACTAATTATTGGAAATGAAGTACAGTCTGTAATTGATGAGCAATGCATTTAAATTGGTAGAAAATAGGAAATGCTTCTATGAGATGATACCTAACATTTGAACATTACCGTGGAAATGTTTATCAAGGTACGATGAAGGGAAAAGGGTAGATGAGAAACCGAAGGGAAATGTGGTGACTAGCTGTTTGAGAAATATTGCAATTGCTGCAGTGTACAGAGGATGAAGTAACATTGAAGTTTGATAGATTTCTAAAACTTAAATGGCAGAAATATATAAGCAGATTAAAAATATTGACTTAGATGAAGGGAAAGGTGATTAATATTTAAATGTTTAAATAAACAATAAGGAGATGTCAGCTGCATTAACCAAGGTTGTTGTTAGACATATTATGACAGTGGCTAAATTGCAAATGAAGTGCAGACTGTAACTGATGACCAATGCATTGAATTAGTCAGAAAGTATGAAAATGGTAGATAAGAAACAGAAGGGAAATGTGGTGACTAGCTGATGGAAAAAATTGAAATTGCTGCAGTGTACATCACTGAAGTTTGATACATTTCTAAAAGTCAAATGGCAGGATAATGAAACCAATTTATTAATATTGACTGAGGTGAAGGTAATGGTGATTAATATTTAAATATTTGATGAGAAATAAGCTAATTTCAGTTGCATTAACCAAGGTTGGTCTTAGAAATATTATGACAGTGGCTAAATTGTAAATGAAGTACAGACTGTAACTGATGGCCAATGCATTTAAATAGTCAGAAAGTAGGAAATGCTTCTATGATAAGATAATTGCTGACATTTTCAACATTGATTTTGATATGTTGATTAAGGTACGATAAAGGGAAGAGGGTAGATGAGAAACAGAAGGGACATGTGGTGACTAGCTGTTGGAAGAAATTGCAATTGTTGCACTGTACACAGCCTGAAGTATCTCTGAACTTTGATACATTTCTAAAAGTGAAATGAAATGAAAATATCAATAATCGTTGAAGGTTTGATGAAAAATAAAGAAATTTCAGCTACATTAACTATGAGTATATTTTGACAGTGGCAGAAGCACCCCCGTTTAACCGAATGTCACCAAAGTTAGATGGTCTATTCATAGTCCAGTGCTACAGAAGTGAGTCAAATTTTGTGAGAATTCGATGAAGTATGAATGAGGTTTAGCAGACTTAATGAATTCGGTATGGAAATAGTGAGGCCAGCAGGTGGAGTTAGCGCTACATTTGATAATTGGTATCATGCAGTCCCTGGTGTGGCAGTTTGACTACTGCCATTAGCAGAAGCAGCCATAGTACAACAATATAAGATACAATATATAACCATTTGCTGAAGTGCCTCAGCCCAAAAGAATTTGTTTTTTGTGTCAGATGGTCTAAGTAGACGGTAGAAATAGGCACCTGCATACCTAATATTTTAAGTCTAGATCATACAAGTTAAGCTTACTTTATAGTACCTCAGTGAACACATGCTGTCTTGTATATTAAAGAAAACAACAGTGGCTTACTGCATTTGTAAAGTATTCTTCTAGACATAAGAAGCCCTGAAAGAATTTAATGCCATTAATGAAATACAGGACGAACACCACCTGCTGGCTAATGTATAAAAAAAAATCCAAAAAACTGCAATATAAATAGAGCACCATCTCCACCTACTGGCCAATTTAATACAAAAAAGTGAAAAATCTGCAATATATACTGCCAGGCTTATAAATAAAATCTGATAATTTTCTATAAGTCAAATAGCAGAAAAATGAAAGGAGCTTAAAAATATGGACTGAGGTGAAGGGAAAGTTAATTCCTTGAAAGTATTATGAAAGATATTTCAGCTGAATTAGCCAAGGTAGGTATTAGACATACTAGGACAGTGGCTGTACCGCTCCAGATTGACTGATCGCCACCAAACTTGGAAGTTCTGTCTGTAGTCCAGTCATACAGAAGTGAATCAAATTTTGTAAGGATCGGATGAAGCATGCCTGAGATTTAGCTGTTTGAATGAAATGGGAATGGAAATGTTGTGGCCAGCAGGTGGAGTCAGCGCTCCATTTTAGAAATGATATTAAATGCTTTCTGACCTTCTCATTTGTAAATGAAGTCTGATAATGTTGTATAAGGCAAATTGGTGAAAAATGAAAGGAACTTAAAAATATGGACTAAGGTGTAGGGAAAGGTAAAAATTCTTTGAATGAGTTATGAGAAAGAAGGACATTTCAGCTGAATTTGCTAAGGTGGGACTTAGACATATATGGACTGTAGCTGTAGCGCCCCCATTTGACCGATCGGCACCAAATTTGCAGGGTCTGTCTGAGGTGCAGTGCTACATAAGTGGGTCAAATTTGGTGATGATCAGATGAAGTATGCCTCTGATTTAGCTGTTTGATTGAAATGATCATGGAAATGCTGTAGGTTCAGTGTGGCTGGTGGCTATACTGTACAGGCAAGTGAAGTTATCTTTATAAATTATACATATGGGCAGTGTCCTGATTTTTCTACTACCAGATTGACCTACTTAGGCTGGACATTGCAGTAGTTACAGTAATATGTTATTAATTAAGTTTTTAAATATGACAAGGGAATGCAAATGACTATCATGGGACATTGCATATTTCTTGATTTGACATGACTCACAGAACTTGCAGGGCAAAAGATTTTAACCAGTAATATGTCACTGGATCAAAAATGAGATAAATGTATGTTGAGCTGATTTTGCAGTTTATACAGTGATGTTATATGGCTGTAGCACCCCCGTTTGACTGATCGGCACCAAATTTGGAGGGCCCTTCTCCAATAATATCTTACATTATATATTTAAGTTTGATGATGATTGGTTGAGGCAGGCCTGAGATATAGCTGTCTGATTGAAATGGGTGTGGCACCACTATGGTTTGGGTGTGGCTGGTGGCCATACCTCATGGAAAGTTTATGATTTTTTTAATAATTTTATATAGGGACTGTCTCCTGATTTAAATGATACCAGATTTGTGTAGGTTTGGTGAAAATCCTAGGAGGATAAGAAAAAGTACTGTTTTAAGACTTTTACAAAATAGGCAAAAATGGCAAGAGATATGATGAAGTTCTTTATGCCATTAAATTTGTCATGAGCTAGTGGATAGTGTAAACAACAATTGTCAATTTTATAATTAACAGTTCAGGAGAAATAGGCAGAAATGTGCTGTAGCGCCCCCATATGGCAGACTGACATGTCCATTACAGGGTGGGTTCAGGGTCAGAGTACAAATGTAGAACCCAAATTTGGTTTGGATTGCTCATTGTTTAGCCAGTCAAATGGCTGGTTGATTTTGATTGGCTAATGGTGGCCAGGATTTTACAACTAATGACTGCCATGATACTTGTCTGACCTCAGGCTTGTACGTAGTACATATCTGCCAAATTTCAATTAGATTGGTCAAAGCAGTCAGGAGATATCAGCAGTTTTTAGTTGTAGCGCCCCCTATTGACGAAATGTGGGCTGCATTGTATGGTCACCCCATAATAGAGCAGGGAGGTTGGATTCTAAGTTTGGTTCAGGTAGGCAAAGGTATGGAGAAGTTATAGCAGTCAGACTGAAATAGGCCAAATTTAGGTGTGATTTGGGCGTGGCTAGTGGCCATAAAATAGACAAATGTCAGACTTTCTTGAACAGCTTTTGATCAGGTCAGTGGACTGATCGGTTTGACACCTCATTTGTCTGATTTGGTCCAACAGTGTAGGACTTGAAGGCAGAAGTCAGTTTCACAAATTATGCAAATTAGCAAAAAATCTAAGTAGGCGGAGCTTCATAGTCCAAATGGCAAGTTGGTAGAGCAATGCTGTCTGTATCAGCAGAAAAAAAAAATTCAATTGTAGGACTAATAGGACAGGAGATATGAACTGAAACGCGTTGGGGGGCGCTACAGCGCCCCCATCTGGCTGACAGGGCTGGGTCAGAGAATCTGAGTAGCGGGTAGGAATTGACATCATCTTACCAAGTTTGGTTGGTCTAGCTCTTACGGTTTAGGCTGTACATTCAGTTTTACGGCAGGAAAAAAAAAATAATAATAACTAGAAACTGCAGGCAGTTACGAACGGGTCCAAAGCTCGGACAAGTAGGACAGGTAGGAGAGGTACGACAAGTAATAGAGAAATAACGGCAGAAAACTGGAGGACTGTCACTGGCGGACAGCATAGTACAAAGTCAGACGTAACTATAATATTATAACAGGATGTAGATTAAGTGTAGTTCTAATGAGATTGTAGATGTAAGACAGAGCAGGAATGGTTTTGGTGAAATGGTCGTAGTATTAGGTAGAGCTTTTGATGAGATGCTTTTAGTGTAGGTGTAACAGGTCAGTAGATGTTGGATAGAATGTTGAACCCTTTGGTGAAGTGCCTTTGCCTGTCTGAATTATAATAAAGAAGCTTCATTGCCTAAATAAACAGTACAGGCATAATTTGCAGAACATAATGTAAGACCTGGAGGACTGACTGTTACTGGTGACCACTGTAGTAATATGTCAGATAGTAGTAATCAGTGCTTGGACATGATATAGATTTTTCAGTCTAGGCCTAATGTCTGAGGAGATATAGGACAGAATGTAGAAACCTAGCAGCTCCCTCGCTTTGGATGTCTGATTTGGTTGAGATAGTCTGAGTAGCTCAGTAGTACAGTAGGTAGAAATAGTCAGCTTCTTACCTATTCTGGTAGGTGTAGATCATACAGGTTAATCTTTGTTTGTGCTGCTGTGTAAGCTTAGACTTTCTTGCATATTCTGCACAGCATTGCTCTGTTGGGACATGGCCCATATAATAGCAGTATGATCATACTTTGTCCTTTGTACAAACTGTTCATCTAGACATGAGATGGCCTTAAAGTACTTAATGGCATTCATGAAATGTAGCACTGACTCTGTCTGCTAGCCAATTCACTTACAAGTGTTATATGTCCAACATATTAAACAGTCAGACAGTAGTATTCCGAAATTGACAACTTCCTACCTAATTTGGTAGGTGTAGATGTTACAGGTTAAGCTTGATTTATGGTGGCTGTGTAAACTTAGTCATGCAAATTTACAGCAATATTGCTGACCTGGGGCGTTGGTCAATATAACAGAACTACAGTAATGCTTTGTCGTTTTTGTAGGCTCTTCATTTAGATGTGATTTTAGCCTCATATATGCAGTAGTATGTTAGTTGTGCTGCTACCAGTATTGTGACTATGAAATCCTTTATCAGCTGCCTCAGACAGTAACATAAGCATAGTAGCTTGTTTCAGACAACTGTAGTCTATTTTAATTTTACAATGTGTGTAATATGTTTTCCATTATGTCTATAATTAATAATAATACATTTTTATAATCATTAATAAAGTCATCATTCTTAAGCATGTTAAATAAACATGTAAATGTCACAATAAATTTCAACTAAACAGGCAGTAAAGGAAATACACATACAGAAAGTATTACAATGTCCTGAGCAACATTTAAAGAAAAACACACTACACTATAATGACATTATATTGTAAATGGCCATAATGTATAAAATTAGCCTGCTGTATGCATGCAGTCCCTTGTGTGGCAGTTTGACTACTGCCATTTGCAGAAGCAGCCTTAGTACACCAATATAGGATATAATATAGAACCCTTTGGTGAAGTGCCTTAGCCCAAAATAATGTGTGGTTTGTGTCAGATGGTCTAAGTAGTCGGTAGAAATAGGCACCTGCATACCTAATATTTTAAGTCTCAATCATAAAAGTTAAGCTTACTTTATAATACCTCAATAAACACATGCTGTCTTCTATATTTAAAACAACAGTGGCTTACTGCATTTGTAAAGTATTCTTTTAGACATGAGAAGCCCTGAAATAATTAAATGGCATTAATGAAATAGAGGACAAACTCCACCTGCTGGCGAATCCATAAAAAATAATCCAAAAAAGTGCAACATAAATAGAGCACCATCTCCACCTACTGGCCAATTTAATACAAAAATGCGAAAAATCTGCAATATATTCTGCCTGGCTTATAAATGAAATCTGATAAGTTTCTATAAGTCAAATAGCAGAAAAATTAAAGGAGCTTAAAAATATGGACTGAGGTGAAGAGAATGTTAAGTCTTTGAAAGTATTATGAAGGATATTTCAGCTGAATTAGCCAAGGTAGGTATTAGACATACTAGGACAATAGCTGAACCACTCCCGTTTGACTGATCGCCACCAAACTTGGAAGGTCTGTCTGAAGTCCAGTGATACCGAAGTGAATCAAATTTTGTATGGATTGGATGAAGCATGCCTGAGATTTAGCTGTTTGAATGAAATGGGAATGGAAATGGTGTGGCCAGCAGGTGGAGTCAGCGCTCCATTTTAGAAATGCTATTAAATGCTTTCAGACCTTCTCATTTGAAATGAAGTCTGATAATGCTGTATAAGGCAAATTGGTGAAAAATTTAAGGAAATTAAAAATATGGACTAAGGTGAAGGGAACGATAACAATTCTTTGAAGGTTTTATGAGGAATAAGGACATTTCAGGTGAATCTGCTAAGGTGGGTCTTAGACATATATGGACAGTGGCTGTCGTGCCCCCAATTGACTGATCGGCACCAAACTTGGATGGTCTGTCTGGGGTCCCCTGCTACATTAGCTGGTCAAATTTGATGAGGATTTGATGAAGAATGCCTAAGAATTAGCTGTTTGATTGAAATGAGCATGGAAATGCTGTAGGTTCAGTGTGGCTGGTGGCCGTACTGTACAGGCAGGTGAAGTTATCTTTATAAATTATACATAAGGGCAGTGTCCTGATTGATCTACTACCAGAATGACCTACTTGGGCTGGACATTGCAGTAGTGATAGTAATATGTTATTTATTATGTTTTTAAATATGACAAGGGAATGCAAATGACTATCATGGGACATTGCATACATCTTGATTTGGCATGACTCACACAACTTGCAGGACAAAAGATTTTAACCAGTAATATGTCACTTGATCAAAAATGACAACAATGTAAGTTGAACTGATTTTGCAGGTTTACAAAGACATGTTATATTGCTGTTGCGCCCCCATTTGACCGATCGGCACCAAAGTTGGAGGGTCTGTCTGGGGTCCACTGCTACATTAGCCGGTCAAATTTGATGAGGATTGGATGAAGAATGCCTCAGATTTAGCTGTTTGATTTAAATAAGCATGGAAATGCTGTAGATTCAATGTGGCTGGTGGCCATACTGTACAGGCAGGTGAAGTTATCTTTATAAATTATACATAAGGGCAGTGTCCTGATTGATCTACTACCAGAATGACCTACTGGGGCTGGACATTGCAGTAGTGATAGTAATATGTTACTTATTAAGTTTATAAATATGACAAGGGAATGCAAATGACTATCATGCGACATTGCATATATCTTGATTTGGCATGAATCACTGAAATTGCTGGACAAATGATTTTAACCAGTAATATGTCACTGGATCAACAATTAGATAAATGTAAGATGAACTGATTTTGCAGGTTTACACAGACATGTTATGTTGCTGTAGCGCCCCTGTTTGACCGATCGGCACAAAATTTGGAGGGCCCTTCCGCAGTAATGTCTTACATTATAGATTTAAGTTTGGTGATGATTTGGTGAGACATGCCTGAGATATAGCTGTCTGATTGAAATGGGCGAGGCACCAGCACAGTCAGGGTGTCCCTGGTGGCCATACCTTACCGAAAGTTTATGTTTTTTCTCTAAGTCTTTAAAAGGACTGTCTCCTGATTAGAATGACACCAGACTTATGTAGATTGGCCGAAAATCATAGGAGGATAATAAAAAAGCCTGTTTTTAGAAAAATACAAAATTGTGCAATAATGCGAAGATGCATATAATAGCTCTATATGTTGTTTGATTTGGCATGACATAGTGGATTACAATGGCAAAAAAATTCAACTGTAGGCATGACAGTTCTGAAGATATAGGCAGAAATGTAAATTAGGGCACTGTAGCGCCCCCATGTGGCCGAGTGAGGTGTCCTTTGCATGGTGGGCTGCGGGTCGGAGGACAAATATAGCACCCAAATTTGGTCTAGATTGGTCATTGATAAGCCTGTCAAATGGCTGCTTGATTTTGATTGGCTGATGGCGGCCACTCTTTAAGGAATAATGACTGCCATTTTATGTGGCTGATGTAAGGCTGGGCCCTAGAACATATCTGCCAAATTTCAGTAAGATTGGCAAAGGCAGTCAGGAGATATTGCCAGTTTTTAATTGTAGCGCCCCCTATGGGCGAAATGCGGCCCGCCTCGGACCGTGTCCCCAGAATGGTGTAGGGAGGTAGCATTTCAAATTTGGTCAAGGTAGGCCAAGGCACGGCCAAGTTATAGCCGTCAGACCAAAACGGGCCAAATTTGGACATTGTTTGGGCGTGGCTAATGGCCGTAGGATATAAAAATGTCTGAATTTTCTTAATGATTCTTGATCAGCTGAGAATTCTGATTCGTCTGACACCTCATTTGTCTGATTTGGTAGGACAAGCCAGGACTTGAAGGAAAAAGTAGGATTTGCAAATTATGCAAATTAGCAAAAAATCTAAGTAGGCGGAGCTATATGGTCCCATTGACTTTTTGGTAGGGCATGGCTGTCTGTATCAGGAGAAAAAAGAATTTCGAAGGTAGGACAAACTGGACAGGAGATATCGTCCAAAACGTGTTGGGGGGCGCTACGGCGCCCCCCTCTGGCTGAGTCGGACGCGTCGGACACGCTGAGTAGTGGGTAGGAATTCCAATCATCCTACCAAATTTGGTAGGCCTAGGACTTACGGTTTAGGCTGGGCATTCAGTTTTACGGCAGAAAAATAATAATAAAGATAACTGCAAGCAGTGACAATCGGGTCCAAAGCAAATGGACAGAAGCAATGAAGAGAAATGAAGTGAATGTCATAAAATTTGAAGTTCACTAATTATTGTAAATGAAGTACATACTGTAATTGATAAGCACGGCATTTAAGTAGTCATAAAATAGGAAATGCTACTATGATAAGATAACTAACATTTAAATTTACCGTAGAAATGTTTATCAAGGTACGATAAAGGGAAAACGGTAGATGAGAAACAGAAGGGAAATGTGGTCAGTAGCTGTTTGGAGAAATATTGCAATTGCTGCAGTGTACACAGGCTGAAGTAACATTGAAGTTTGACAGATTTCTAAAAGTTAAATGGCAGTAATATATAAGCAGATAAAAAATATAGACTTAGATAAAGGGAAAGGTGATTAATATTTAAATGTTTAAATAAACAATAAGGAGATGTCAGCTGCATTAACCAAGGTTGGTCTTAGACATATTAAGACAGAGGCTAAATTGTAAATGAAGTATAGATTGTAACTGATGGTTAATGCATTTAAATAGTCAGAAATTATAAAATGCTACTATGATAAGATGATACCTGACATTTAAACATTACCGTAGAAATGTTGATTAAGGTATGATAAATGGAAAATGGTAGATGAGAAACAGAAGGGAAATGTGGTGATTAGCTGTTCAAAGAAATTGCAATTGCTGCAATGTACACAGTGTGAAGAAACATTGAAGTTTGATAGATTTCTAACAGTCAAATGGCTGTAATATATAACCAGATTAAAAATATCGGCTTAGATGAAGGGAAAGGTGATTAATATTTATGTTTAAATGAACAATAAGTAGTTGTCAGCTGCATTAACCAAGGTTGGTCTTAAATATATTAGGACAGTGGCTAAATTGGAAATGAAGTATAGACTGTAACTGATAGCCAATGCATTTAATTAGTCAGAAAATAAGAAATGCTACTATGAACATGCAGCTTTCTGGTTTTACTCTCTTTTCCAGTGCCTTATCTTCATATCAGTGACACCATACTCACCACATCAAGTTTCCCTGCGCCCATTTTTTCGACAACCAAAGCGTTCTCTAAAGAACTCAGAGACTGCACACAGACAGTATGAACTACAAACAGATACCTGAAGTGAAATGCACCAGAAATCATCTCCACACACTATAGTCTGACAGCAAAGGTACTTTCAGTAAAATGTGCTGTTGCTTGTGGATATTTATTGCTGTGATGTCTCACAATTTTTTTTGTATTATTTATTAAGTTATTTTCAGTTTTACTCTGCAATAACAAAACATTAATGATGTGTTGTAACAGTTCGGTACTACATAATATGTTACATAATTTACAGTCATGATACCATGGTTAAATTGATGTCAAAATAACGGTCCAGCTTTGTGATGCCTGTGTTGACTTACAATAAATTTTATATTGAAAAGAATATTGCCATGTTGCAAGTTTTATATTATATATATATATTAGTGCTTCTATCACACTTTTGTGGTCTTTATACACTGTTTATGTAGCAATGCTATGCACATCATATGCGAAATATTATGTCAATTGTGCTGGCTCAACTATTGTGGTCTCAATGTACTTTTTCAGCCTCCTCAAATAATGACTCAAACCGAAATGTTTGGCTAAGACAGATGTATTTAATTGCAATTTTACAATGTGTATAGTGTTTTCCATTATGTCTCTAATTAGTAATAATAAATATTATAATCATTAATACAGTCAACATTTTTAAGCATGTTAAATACACATGTAAATGTCATAATAAATTTCAATTACGGTAGGTGAAACAGGCAGTAAAGGAAATATACATATAAAAAGTATTACAATGTCCTGAGCAACATTTAAGGAAAAACATACTACAATATAATGACATTATATAGTAAATGGCCATAATGAATAACATTAGCCTGCTGTATGCATGCAGTCCCTGGTGTGGCAGTTTGACTACTGCCATTAGCAGAAGCAGCCTTAGTACACCAATATAGGATAAAACATAGAACCCTTTGGTGAAGTGCCTCAGCCCAAGACAATGTATGGTTTGTGTCAGATGGTCTAAGTAGTCGGTAGAAATAGGCACCTGCATACCTAATATTTTAAGTCTAGATCATACAAGTTAAGCTTACTTTGTACTACCTCAGTGAACACATGCCGTCTTGTATATTCAAAACAACAGTGGCTTACTACATTTGTAAAGTATTCTTCTAGACATAAGAAGCCCTAAAAGAATTTAATGGCATTAATGAAATAGAGGACGAACTGCACCTGCTGGCGAATCTATAAAAAAATCCAAAAAAGTGCAATATAAATAGAGCACCATCTCCACCTACTGGCCAATTTAATACAAAAAAGTGAAAAATCTGCAATATATACTGCCTGGCTTATAAATAAAATCTGATAATTTTCTATAAGTCAAATAGTAGAAAAATGAAAGGAGCTTAAAAATATGGACTGAGGTGAAGGGAAAGTTAATTGCTTGAAAGTATTATGAAGGATATTTCAGCTGAATTAGCCAAGGTAGGTATTAGACATACTAGGACAGTGGCTGTACCGCTCCAGATTGACTGATCGCCACCAAACTTGGAAGATCTGTCTGTAGTCCAGTCATACAGAAGTGAATCAAGTTTTGTAAGGATCGGATGAAGCATGCCTGAGATTTAGCTGTTTGAATGAAATGGGAATGGAAATGTTGTGGCCAGCAGGTGGAGTCAACGCTCCATTTTAGAAATACTATTTAATACTTTCAGGCCTTCTCATGTGTAAATGAAGTCTGATAATGTTGTATGAGGCAAATTGGTAAAAAATGAAAGGAAATTAAAAATATGGACTAAGGTGAAGGGAAAGGTAACAATTCTTTGAAGGTTTTATGAGAAAGAAGGACAATTCAGCTGAATCTGCAAAAGTGGCTCTTAGACATAATACATTGGCTGTAGTGCCCCCGTTTGACTGATCACCACCAAACTTAGATGGTCTTTCTGTAGTCCAGTGCTGCAGCAGTGAGTCAAATTTTGTGAGGATTGGGTGAAGCATGCCTGAGATTTAGCTGTTTGAATCAAATGGAAATGGAAATGGTGTGGCCAGCAGGTGGAGTCAACGCTCCATTTTAGAAATGCTATTTAATACTTTTAGGCCTTCTCATGTGTAAATGAATTCTGATAATGTTCTATGAGGCAAATAGGTGAAAAAAGAACATAAATTAAAAAGATGTAGCTAGTTGAAGGGAAAGGGAGCAATTCTTGGAATGATTGATGAGAAATATGATCATTTCAACTGAATTTGCTAAGGTGGGTATTAGAAATATATAGACAGTGGCTGTAGCGCCCCCATTTGACCGATCGGCACCAAAGTTGTATGGTCTGTCTGAGGTGAAGTGGTACATTAGTGGCTCAAATTTAGTGATGATCAGACGAAGTATGCCTCAGATTTAGCTGTTTGATTGAAATGATCATGGAAATGCTGTAGGTTCAGTGTGGCTGGTGGCCATAATGTACAGGCAGGTTAAGATATCTTTATAAATTATACATAAAGGCCATCTCCTGATTGATCTACTACCAGAATGACGTACTTCAGCTGGATATTGTAGTAGTTATAGCAATATGTAATTTTTAAAGTTTTTAAATATCACAAGGGAATGGAAATGACTATCATTAGGCATTGCATATATCTTGATTTGGAATGACACACAGAACTTGCAGGACAAATGATTTTTATCAGTAATATGTGACTGGAACAGAAATAAGAACAATGTAAATTGAACTGATTTTCCAGGTTTATACAGACATGTTATATTGCTGTAGCGCCCCCGTTTGACCGATCGGCACAAAATTTGGAGGACCCTTTCCGAGTAATGTCCTACATTATATATTTAAGTTTGGTGATGATTGGTTGAGGCACGCCTAAGATATAGCTGTCTGATTGAATTGGCCATGGCACCTATATGGTTTGAGTGTGGCTGGTGGCCGATCCTCATTGAAAGTTTAGGTTTTTTTGGATAATTATTTATAAGGACTGTCTCCTGATTTAAATGATACCAGATTTGTGTAGGTTTGGTGAAAATCCTAGGAGGCTAACGAAATGTCTTGTTTTCAGACCAATATGAATTATGCAAAAATGCTAAGGTGCAGAAGCAAGTTCTACATGTTGTTTGATTTGGCATGTCGTACTGAATTGACCTGGCAGTAAATGTTGATTGTAGGCTTCACCATTCTCGAGAAATAGGCAGAAACGCAAAAGTTGTCACTGTAGCGCCCCCATCTGGCCGAGTGAGGTGTCCTTTACAGGGTAGGCAGAGGGTGAGAGCACAAATGTATCACCCAAATTTGATTTAGATTGGTCATTGATAAGCCTGTCAAATGGCTGCTTGATTTTGATTGGATGATGGCGGCCACTCTTTAAGGACAAATTACTGCCATTGTATGTGACTGACCACAGGCTGCGTCCTATACATATCTGCCAAATTTCAGTTAGATTGGCCAAGGCAGTCAGGAGATACTGCCAGTTTTTAGTTGTAGCGCCCCCTATTGACGAAATGCGGCCCGCCTTGGACCGTGTCCCCAGGATGGTGTTGCGAGGTAGCATTTCAAATTTGGTCAAGGTAGGCCAAGGAATAGCCAAGTTATAGCCATCAGACCAAAATGGGCGAAATTTGGCCATTGTTTGGGCGTGGCTAATGGCCGTAGGATATAAAAATATCTGAATTTTGTTGATGATTCTTGATCACCTCCGAGTTCTGATTCGTTTGACACCTCATTTGTCTGATTTGGTAGAACAAGCTAGGACTTGAAGGGAAAAGTAGGATTTGCAAATTATGCAAATTAGCAAAAAATCTAAGTAGGCGGAGCTTCATAGTCCAAATGGCAAGTTGGTAGGGCTTTGCTGTCTGTATATGTAGAACAAAGAATTTCGATTGTAGGACTAACAGGACAGGAGATATCGACCGAAACGTGTTGGGGGGCGCTAAGGCGCCCCCATCTGGCTGACAGGACTGGGACAGAGAATCTGAGTAGCGGGTAGGAATTGACATCATCTTACCAAGTTTGGTTGGTCTAGCTCTTACGGTTTAGGCTGTACATTCAGTTTTAGGGCAGGAAAAAAATAATAATAAAGATAACTGCAAGCAGTGACAATCGGGTCCAAAGCAAATGGACAGAAGCAATGAAGAGGAATGAAGTGAATGGCATAAGATTAGAAGTTCACTAATTATTGTAAATGAAGTACAGACTGTAATTGATGAGCAATGCATTTAAATAATCAGAAAATAGGAAATGCTACTATGAGATGATAACTAACATTTGAACATTACTGTAGAAATGTTTATCAAGGTACAATAAAGGGAAAAGGGTAGATGAGAAATAGAAGGGATATGTGGTGACTAGTTGTTGGAGAAATATTGCAATTGCTGCAGTGTACATAGGCTGAAGTAACATTGAAGTTTGATAGATTTCTAAAAGTTAAATGGCAGTAATATATGAGATTAAAAATATGGACTTAGATGAAGGGAAAGGTGATTAATATTTAAATGTTTAAATAAACAATAAGGAGATGTCAGCTGCATTAACCAAGGTTGGTCTTAGACATATTATGACGGTGGCTAAATTGGAAATGAAGTACAGACTGTAACGGATGGCCAATGCATTTAAATAGACAGAAAGTAGGAAAATGGTAGATGAGAAAGAACGGACATGTGGTGACTAGTTGTTGGAAAAAATTGAAATTGCTGCAGTGTACATCACTGAAGTTTGATAGATTTCTAAAAGTGAAATGGCTGGAAAATGAAAGCAATTTAAAAATATGGACTGAGATGAGGGGAAAGATGATTAATTTTTAATATTTCATGAGAAATAAGCTAATTTCAGCTGCATTATCGAAGGTTGGTCTTAGACATGTTATGACATTGGCTAAATTGGAAATGAAGTACAGACTGTAACTGATGGCCAATGTTTTTAAATAGTCAGAAAAAGTAGAAAATGCTTCTATGATAAGATAATACCTGATATTTTGAACATTGACTTTGATATGTTGATTAAGGTACGATAAACGGAAGAGGGTAGATCAGAAACAGAAGGGACATGTGGTGACTAGCTGTTGGAAGAAATTGCAATTGTTGCACTGTACACAGCCTGAAGTATCTCTGAACTTTGATACATTTCTAAAAGTGAAATGAAATGAAAATGTCAATAATCTTTGAAGGTTTGATGAAAAATAAATTTCAGCTGCATTAACTATTAATACATTTTGACAGTGGCAGAAGCGCCCCCATTTAACCGAATGTCACCAAAGTTAGATGGTCTATTCATAGTCCAGTGCTACAGAAGTGAGTCAAATTTTGTGCGAATTCGATGAAGTATCAATGAGGTTTAGCAGACTTGATGAATTCGGTATGGAAATAGTGAGGCCAGCAGGTGGAGTTAGCGCTACATTTGATAATTGGTAGCATGCAGTCCCTGGTGTGGCAGTTTGACTACTGCCATTAGCAGAAGCAGCCTTAGTACAACAATATAAGATACAATATATAACCATTTGCTGAAGTGCCTCAGCCCAAAAGAATTTGTTTTTTGTGTCAGATGGTCTAAGTAGACGGTAGAAATAGGCACCTGCATACCTAATATTTTAAGTCTAGATCATACAAGTTAAGCTTACTTTATAGTACCTCAGTGAACACATGCTGTCTTGTATATTAAAAAAAACAACTGGCTTATTGCATTTGTAAAGTATTCTAGACATAAGAAGCCCTGAAAGAATTTAATGCCATTAATGAAATACAGGACGAACTACACCTGCTGGCTAATCTATAAAAAAAAATCTAAAAAACTGCAATATAAATAGAGCACCATCTCCACCTACTGGCCAATTTAATACAAAAAAGCGAAAAATCTGCAATATATACTGCCTGGCTTATAAATAAAATCTGATAATTTTCTATGAGTCAAATAGCAGAAAAATGAAAGGAGCTTAAAAATATGGACTGAGGTGAAGGGAAAGTTAATTCCTTGAAAGTATTATGAAGGATATTTCAGCTGAATTACCCAAGGTAGTGAATCAAATTTTGTAAGGATCGGATGAAGCATGCCTGAGATTTAGCTGTTTGAATGAAATGGGAATGGAAATGGTGTGGCCAGCAGGTGGAGTCAGCGCTCCATTTTAGAAATGATATTAAATGCTTTCTGACCTTCTCATTTGTAAATGAAGTCTGATAATGTTGTATAAGGCAAATTGGTGAAAAATGAAAGGAAATTAAAAATATGGACTCAGCTGAAGGGAAAGGTAACAATTATTTGAAGGTTTCATGAGGAATAAGGACATTTCAGCTGAATCTGCTAAGGTGGGTCTTACACATATATGGACAGTGGCTGTCACGCCCCCATTTGACCGATCAGCACCAAATTTGGACGGTCTGTCTGAGGTGCAGTGGTACATTAGTGGGTCAAATTTGGTGATGATCAGATGAAGTATTCCTCTGATTTAGCTGTTTGATTGAAATGATCATGGAAATGCTGTAGGTTCAGTGTGGCTGGTGGCTATACTGTACAGGCAAGTGAAGTTATCTTTATAAATTATACATATGGGCAGTGTCCTGATTTTTATACTACCAGATTGACCTACTTAGGATGGACATTGCAGTAGTTACAGTAATATGTTATTTATTAAGTTTTTAAATATGACAAGGGAATGCAAATGACTATCATGGGACATTGCATATTTCTTGATTTGACATGACTCACAGAACTTGCAGGGCAAAAGATTTTAACCAGTAATATGTCACTGGATCAAAAATGAGATAAATGTAAGTTGAGCTGATTTTGCAGTTTATACAGTGATGTTATATTGCTGTAGCACCCCCGTTTGACTGATCGGCACCAAATTTGGAGGGCCCTTCTCCAGTAATATCCTACATTATATATTTAAGTTTGATGATGATTGGTTGAGGCAGGCCTGAGATATAGCTGTCTGATTGAAATGGGTGTGGCACCACTATGGTTTGGGTGTGGCTGGTGGCCATACCTCATGGAAAGTTTATGATTTTTTTAATAATTTTATATAGGGACTGTCTCCTGATTTAAATGATACCAGATTTGTGTAGGTTTGGTGAAAATCCTAGGAGGATAAGAAAAAAGTACTGTTTTAAGACTTTTACAAAATAGGCAAAAATGGCAAGAGATATGATGAAGTTCTTTATACGATTAAATTTGTCATGAGCTAGTGGATAGCTTAAGCAACAATTGTCAATTTTATAATTAACAGTTCAGGAGAAATAGGCAGAAATGTGCTGTAGCGCCCCCATATGGCAGATTGACATGTCCTTTACAGGGTGGGCTCAGGGTCACAATACAAATGTATAACCAAAATTTGGTTTGGATTGCTCATTGTTTAGCTGGTCAAATGGCTGCTTGATTTTGATTGGCTAATGGTGGCCAGGATTTTACAACTAATGACTGCCATTTTACTTCTCTGACCTCAGGCTTGTACATAGTACATATCTGCCAAATTTCAATTAGATTGGTTAAGGCATTCAGGAGATATTGGCAGTTATTAGTTGTAGCGCCCCCTATTGACGAAATGTGGGCCGCATTGTATGTTGACCCCATGATAGAGCAGGGAGGTTGGATTGTAAGTTTGGTTCAGGTAGGCTAAGGTATGGAGAAGTTATAGCATTCAGACTGAAATAGGCCAAATTTAGGTGGGATTTGGGCATGGGTAGTGGCCATAAAATAGACAAATGTCAGACTTTCTTGAATCTATTTTGATCAGCTAAGTGGACTGATCGGTTTGACACCTCATTTGTCTGATTTGGTCCAATATTGTAGGACTTGAAGGCAGAAGTCAGTTTCACAAATTATGCAAATTAGCAAAAAATCTAAGTAGGCGGAGCTTCATAGTCCAAATAGCAAGTTGGTAGAGCAAAGCTGTCTGTATCAGCAGAAAAAATAATTTCAATTATAGGACTAATAGGACAGGAGCTATGGATTGAAACGCGTTGGGGGGCGCTAGAGCGCCCCCATCTGGCTGACAGGCCTGGGTCAGAGAATCTGAGTAGCGGGTAGGAATTGACATCATATTACCAATTTTGGTTGGTCTAGCACTTACGGTTTAGGCTGTGCATTCAGTTTTAGGGCGCGAAAAATAATAATAATAATAATAATAAAAGAGAAAAATCCTAAGAAAAACAATAATGGTCCATAAGGACTTCGTCCTTTGGACCCTTAATAAAGATAACTGCAAGCAGTGACAATCGGGTCCAAAGCTAATGGAAAGAAGCAATGAAGAGGAATGAAGTGAATGGCATAAAATTAGAAGTTCACTAATTATTGGAAATGAAGTACAGACTTTAATTGATGAGCAATGCATTCAAATTGGCAGAAAATAGGAAATGCTTCTAAGAGATGATACCTAACATTTGAACATTACCGTGGAAATGTTTATCAAGGTACGATGAAGGGAAAAGGGTAGATGAGAAACCGAAGGGAAATGTGGTGACTAGCTGTTTGAGAAATATTGCAATTGCTGCAGTGTACACAGGATGAAGTAACATTGAAGTTTGATAGATTTCTAAAAGTCAAATGGCAGTAACATATAAGCAGATTAAAAATATGGACTTAGATGAAGGGAAAGGTGATTAATATTTAAATGTCTAAATAAACAATAAGGAGATGTCAGCTGCATTAACCAAGGTTGGTCTTAAATATATTAGGACAGTGGCTTAATTGGAAATGAAGTACAGACTGTAACTGATAGCCAATGCATTTAAATAGTCAGAAAATAGGAAATGCTACAATGAACATGCAGCTTCCTGGTTTTACTCTCTTTTCCAGTGCCTTATCTTCATATCAGTGACACCATACTCACCACATCAAGTTTCCCTGCACCCATTTTTTCGACAACCAAAGCGTTCTCTAAAGAACTCAGACTGCACACAGACAGTATGAACTACAAACAGATACCTGAAGTGAAATGCACCAGAAATCATCTCCACACACTATAGTCTGACAGCAAAGGTACTTTGAGTAAAATGTGCTGTTGCTTGTGGATATTTATTGCTGTGATGTCGCACAATTTTTTTTGTATTATTTATTAAGTTATTTTCAGTTTTACTCTGCAATAACAAAACATTAATGATGTGTTGTAACAGTTCTGCACTACATAATATGTTACGGAATTTACAGTCATGATGCCATGGTTAAATTGATGTCAAAATAATGGTCCAGCTTTGTTTGTGATGCCTGTGTTGACTTACACTAAATTGTATATTCAAAAGAATATTGCCATGTTGGGACTTTTGTAGTATATATATATATATGAGTGCTACTATCACACTTTGTGGTCTTTATACACTGTTTATGTAAGAATGGTATGCACATCATATGCGAAATATTATGTCAATTGTGCTGGCTCAACTATTGTGGTCTCAATGTACTTTTTCAGCCTCCTCAAACAATGACACAAACCTAAATGTTTGGCTAAGACAGATGTATTTAATTGCAATTTTACAATGTGTATAATGTGTTTTCCATTATGTCTCTAATGAATAATAATAAATATTATAATCATTAATACAGTCATCATTCTTAAGCATGTTAAATACACATGTAAATGTCAGAATAAATTTCAAATACGGTAGGTGAAACAGGCAGTAAAGGAAATATACATACAAAAAGTATTACAATGTCCTGAGCAACATTTAAGGAAAAACATACTACACTATAATGACATTATATAGTAAATGGCCATAATGTATAACATTAGCCTGCTGTATGCATGCAGTCCCTGGTGTGGCAGTCTGACTACTGCCATTAGCAGAAGCAGCCTTAGTACACCAATATAGGATAGAATATAGAACCCTTTGGTGAAGTGCCTCAGCCCAAGACAATGTATGGTTTGTGTCAGATGGTCTAAGTAGTCGGTAGAAATAGGCACCTGCATACCTAATATTTTAAGTCTGGATCATACAAGTTAAGCTTACTTTATACTACCTCAGTGAACACATGCCGTCTTGTATATTGAAAACAACAGTGGCTTACTCCATTTGTAAAGTATTCTTCAAGACATGAGAAGCCCTGAAAGAAATGAATGGCATTAATGAAATAGAGGATGAACTCCACCTGCTGGCTAGTCTATAAAAAAAAATCCAAAAAATTGCAATATAAATAGAGCACCATCTCCACCTACTGGCCAATTTAATACAAAAAAGAGAAAAATCTGCAATATATAATGCCTGGCTTATAAATAAAATCTGATAATTTTCTATAAGTCAAATAGCAGAAAAATGAAAGGAGCTTAAAAATATGGACTGAGGTGAAGGGAAAGTTAATTCCTTGAAAGTATTATGAAGGATATTTCAGCTGAATTAGCCAAGGTAGGTATTAGACATACTAGGACAGTGGCTGTACTGCTCCAGATTGACTGATCGCCACCAAACTTGAAAGATCTGTCTGTAGTCCAGTCATACAGAAGTGAATCAAATTTTGTAAGGATCGGATGAAGCATGCCTGAGATTTAGCTGTTTGAATGAAATGGGAATGGAAATGTTGTGGCCAGCAGGTGGAGTCAGCGCTCCATTTTAGAAATGATATTAAATGCTTTCTGACCTTCTCATTTGTAAATGAAGTCTGATAATGTTGTATAAGGCAAATTGGTGAAAAATGAAAGGAACTTAAAAATATGGACTAAGGTGTAGGGAAAGGTAAAAATTCTTTGAAGGATTTATGAGAAAGAAGGACATTTCAGCTGAATTTGCTAAGGTGGGTCTTAGACATATATGGACAGTAGCTGTAGCACCCCCATTTGACCAATTGGCACCAAATTTGGAGGGTCTGTCTGAGGTGCAGTGGTACATTAGTGGGTCAAATTTGGTGATGATCAGATAAAGTATGCCTTAGATTTATCTGTTTGATTGAAATGAGCATTTAAATGTTGCAGGTTAGGTGTAGCTGGTGGCCATAGCATACAGGTAGGTCAAGTTATTTTTATAAATTATCCATAAAGGCCATCTCCTGATTGATCTACTACCAGAATGACGTACTTCAGCTGGATATTGTAGTAGTTATAGCAATATGTAATTTTTAAAGTTTTTAAATATCACAAGGGAATGGAAATGACTATCATTAGGCATTGCATATATCTTGATTTGGAATGACACACAGAACTTGCAGGACAAATGATTTTTATAAGTAATATGTGACTGGAACAGAAATAAGAACAATGTAAATTGAACTGATTTTCCAGGTTTATACAGACATGTTATATTGCTGTAGCGCCCCCGTTTGACCGATCGGCACAAAATTTGGAGGGCCCTTTCCGAGTAATGTCCTACATTATATATTTAAGTTTGGTGATGATTGGTTGAGGCACGCCTAAGATATAGCTGTCTGATTGAATTGGCCATGGCACCTATATGGTTTGGGTGTGGCTGGTGGCCGATCCTCATTGAAAGTTTAGGTTTTTTTGGATAATTATATATAAGGACTGTCTCCTGATTTAAATGATACCAGATTTGTGTAGGTTTGGTGAAAATCCTAGGAGGCTAACGAAATGTCTTGTTTTCAGACCAATATTAATTATGCAAAAATGCTAAGGTGCAGAAGCAAGTTCTACATGTTGTTTGATTTGGCATGTCGTACTGAATTGACCTGGCAGTAAATGTTGATTGTAGGCTTCACCATTCTCGAGAAATAGGCAGAAACGCAAAAGTTGTCACTGTAGCGCCCCCATCTGGCCGAGTGAGGTGTCCTTTACAGGGTAGGCAGAGGGTGAGAGCACAAATGTATCACCCAAATTTGATTTAGATTGGTCATTGATAAGCCTGTCAAATGGCTGCTTGATTTTGATTGGACGATGGCGGCCACTCTTTAAGGACGAATTACTGCCATTGTATGTGACTGACCACAGGCTGCGTCCTAGTACATATCTGCCAAATTTCAGTTAGATTGGCCAAGGCAGTCAGGAGATACTGCCAGTTTTTAGTTGTAGCGCCCCCTATTGACGAAATGCGGCCCGCCTTGGACCGTGTCCCCAGGATGGTGTTGCGAGGTAGCATTTCAAATTTGGTCAAGGTAGGCCAAGGAATAGCCAAGTTATAGCCGTCAGACCAAAATGGGCGAAATTTGGCCATTGTTTGGGCGTGGCTAATGGCCGTAGTATATAAAAATGTCTGAATTTTGTTGATGATTCTTGATCAGCTCAGAGTTCTGATTCGTTTGACACCTCATTTGTCTGATTTGGTAGAACAAGCTAGGACTTGAAGGGAAAAGTAGGATTTGCAAATTATGCAAATTAGCAAAAAATCTAAGTAGGCGGAGCTTCATAGTCCAAATGGCAAGTTGGTAGAGCAATGCTGTCTGTATCAGCAGAAAAAAAAAATTCAATTGTAGGACTAATAGGACAGGAGGTATGGACTGAAACGCGTTGGGGGGCGCTAGAGCGCCCCCATCTGGCTGACAGGCCTGGGTCGGAGAATCTGAGTAGCGGGTAGGAATTGACATCATCTGACCAAGATTGGTTGGTCTAGCTCTTACGGTTTAGGCTGTACATTCAGTTTTACGGCAGGAAAAAAATAATAATAAAGATAACTGCAAGCAGTGACAATCGGGTCCAAAGCAAATGGACAGAAGCAATGAAGAGGAATGAAGTGAATGGCATAAGATTAGAAGTTCACTAATTATTGTAAATGAAGTACAGACTGTAATTGATGAGCAATGCATTTAAATAATCAGAAAATAGGAAATGCTACTATGAGATGATAACTAACATTTGAACATTACTGTAGAAATGTTTATCAAGGTACAATAAAGGGAAAAGGGTAGATGAGAAATAGAAGGGATATGTGGTGACTAGTTGTTGGAGAAATATTGCAATTGCTGCAGTGTACATAGGCTGAAGTAACATTGAAGTTTGATAGATTTCTAAAAGTTAAATGGCAGTAATATATGAGATTAAAAATATGGACTTAGATGAAGGGAAAGGTGATTAATATTTAAATGTTTAAATAAACAATAAGGAGATGTCAGCTGCATTAACCAAGGTTGGTCTTAGACATATTATGACGGTGGCTAAATTGGAAATGAAGTACAGACTGTAACGGATGGCCAATGCATTTAAATAGACAGAAAGTAGGAAAATGGTAGATGAGAAAGAACGGACATGTGGTGACTAGTTGTTGGAAAAAATTGAAATTGCTGCAGTGTACATCACTGAAGTTTGATAGATTTCTAAAAGTGAAATGGCTGGAAAATGAAAGCAATTTAATAATATGGACTGAGATGAGGGGAAAGATGATTAATTTTTAATATTTCATGAGAAATAAGCTAATTTCAGCTGCATTATCGAAGGTTGGTCTTAGACATGTTATGACATTGGCTAAATTGGAAATGAAGTACAGACTGTAACTGATGGCCAATGTTTTTAAATAGTCAGAAAAAGTAGAAAATGCTTCTATGATAAGATAATACCTGATATTTTGAACATTGACTTTGATATGTTGATTAAGGTACGATAAACGGAAGAGGGTAGATCAGAAACAGAAGGGACATGTGGTGACTAGCTGTTGGAAGAAATTGCAATTGTTGCACTGTACACAGCCTGAAGTATCTCTGAACTTTGATACATTTCTAAAAGTGAAATGAAATGAAAATGTCAATAATCTTTGAAGGTTTGATGAAAAATAAATTTCAGCTGCATTAACTATTAATACATTTTGACAGTGGCAGAAGCGCCCCCATTTAACCGAATGTCACCAAAGTTAGATGGTCTATTCATAGTCCAGTGCTACAGAAGTGAGTCAAATTTTGTGCGAATTCGATGAAGTATCAATGAGGTTTAGCAGACTTGATGAATTCGGTATGGAAATAGTGAGGCCAGCAGGTGGAGTTAGCGCTACATTTGATAATTGGTAGCATGCAGTCCCTGGTGTGGCAGTTTGACTACTGCCATTAGCAGAAGCAGCCTTAGTACAACAATATAAGATACAATATATAACCATTTGCTGAAGTGCCTCAGCCCAAAAGAATTTGTTTTTTGTGTCAGATGGTCTAAGTAGACGGTAGAAATAGGCACCTGCATACCTAATATTTTAAGTCTAGATCATACAAGTTAAGCTTACTTTATAGTACCTCAGTGAACACATGCTGTCTTGTATATTAAAAAAAACAACTGGCTTATTGCATTTGTAAAGTATTCTAGACATAAGAAGCCCTGAAAGAATTTAATGCCATTAATGAAATACAGGACGAACTACACCTGCTGGCTAATCTATAAAAAAAAATCTAAAAAACTGCAATATAAATAGAGCACCATCTCCACCTACTGGCCAATTTAATACAAAAAAGCGAAAAATCTGCAATATATACTGCCTGGCTTATAAATAAAATCTGATAATTTTCTATGAGTCAAATAGCAGAAAAATGAAAGGAGCTTAAAAATATGGACTGAGGTGAAGGGAAAGTTAATTCCTTGAAAGTATTATGAAGGATATTTCAGCTGAATTACCCAAGGTAGTGAATCAAATTTTGTAAGGATCGGATGAAGCATGCCTGAGATTTAGCTGTTTGAATGAAATGGGAATGGAAATGGTGTGGCCAGCAGGTGGAGTCAGCGCTCCATTTTAGAAATGATATTAAATGCTTTCTGACCTTCTCATTTGTAAATGAAGTCTGATAATGTTGTATAAGGCAAATTGGTGAAAAATGAAAGGAAATTAAAAATATGGACTCAGCTGAAGGGAAAGGTAACAATTATTTGAAGGTTTCATGAGGAATAAGGACATTTCAGCTGAATCTGCTAAGGTGGGTCTTACACATATATGGACAGTGGCTGTCACGCCCCCATTTGACCGATCAGCACCAAATTTGGACGGTCTGTCTGAGGTGCAGTGGTACATTAGTGGGTCAAATTTGGTGATGATCAGATGAAGTATTCCTCTGATTTAGCTGTTTGATTGAAATGATCATGGAAATGCTGTAGGTTCAGTGTGGCTGGTGGCTATACTGTACAGGCAAGTGAAGTTATCTTTATAAATTATACATATGGGCAGTGTCCTGATTTTTATACTACCAGATTGACCTACTTAGGATGGACATTGCAGTAGTTACAGTAATATGTTATTTATTAAGTTTTTAAATATGACAAGGGAATGCAAATGACTATCATGGGACATTGCATATTTCTTGATTTGACATGACTCACAGAACTTGCAGGGCAAAAGATTTTAACCAGTAATATGTCACTGGATCAAAAATGAGATAAATGTAAGTTGAGCTGATTTTGCAGTTTATACAGTGATGTTATATTGCTGTAGCACCCCCGTTTGACTGATCGGCACCAAATTTGGAGGGCCCTTCTCCAGTAATATCCTACATTATATATTTAAGTTTGATGATGATTGGTTGAGGCAGGCCTGAGATATAGCTGTCTGATTGAAATGGGTGTGGCACCACTATGGTTTGGGTGTGGCTGGTGGCCATACCTCATGGAAAGTTTATGATTTTTTTAATAATTTTATATAGGGACTGTCTCCTGATTTAAATGATACCAGATTTGTGTAGGTTTGGTGAAAATCCTAGGAGGATAAGAAAAAAGTACTGTTTTAAGACTTTTACAAAATAGGCAAAAATGGCAAGAGATATGATGAAGTTCTTTATACGATTAAATTTGTCATGAGCTAGTGGATAGCTTAAGCAACAATTGTCAATTTTATAATTAACAGTTCAGGAGAAATAGGCAGAAATGTGCTGTAGCGCCCCCATATGGCAGATTGACATGTCCTTTACAGGGTGGGCTCAGGGTCACAATACAAATGTATAACCAAAATTTGGTTTGGATTGCTCATTGTTTAGCTGGTCAAATGGCTGCTTGATTTTGATTGGCTAATGGTGGCCAGGATTTTACAACTAATGACTGCCATTTTACTTCTCTGACCTCAGGCTTGTACATAGTACATATCTGCCAAATTTCAATTAGATTGGTTAAGGCATTCAGGAGATATTGGCAGTTATTAGTTGTAGCGCCCCCTATTGACGAAATGTGGGCCGCATTGTATGTTGACCCCATGATAGAGCAGGGAGGTTGGATTGTAAGTTTGGTTCAGGTAGGCTAAGGTATGGAGAAGTTATAGCATTCAGACTGAAATAGGCCAAATTTAGGTGGGATTTGGGCATGGGTAGTGGCCATAAAATAGACAAATGTCAGACTTTCTTGAATCTATTTTAATCAGCTAAGTGGACTGATCGGTTTGACACCTCATTTGTCTGATTTGGTCCAATATTGTAGGACTTGAAGGCAGAAGTCAGTTTCACAAATTATGCAAATTAGCAAAAAATCTAAGTAGGCGGAGCTTCATAGTCCAAATAGCAAGTTGGTAGAGCAAAGCTGTCTGTATCAGCAGAAAAAATAATTTCAATTATAGGACTAATAGGACAGGAGCTATGGATTGAAACGCGTTGGGGGGCGCTAGAGCGCCCCCATCTGGCTGACAGGCCTGGGTCAGAGAATCTGAGTAGCGGGTAGGAATTGACATCATATTACCAATTTTGGTTGGTCTAGCACTTACGGTTTAGGCTGTGCATTCAGTTTTAGGGCGCGAAAAATAATAATAATAATAATAATAAAAGAGAAAAATCCTAAGAAAAACAATAATGGTCCATAAGGACTTCGTCCTTTGGACCCTTAATAAAAAGAAAAACCGTAAGAAAAACAATAATGGTCCATAAGCATTTCATGCTTTGGACCCTTAATAAAAGAGAAAAATCCTAAGAAAAACAATAATGGTCCATAAGGACTTCGTCCTTTGGACCCTTAACTAGACATGAGAAGCCCTGAAATAATTTAATGGCATTAATGAAATAGAGGACGAACTCCACCTGCTGGCGAATCTATAAAAAAAAATCTAAAAATGTGCAATATAAATAGAGCACCATCTCCACCTACTGGCCAATTTAATACAAAAAAGCGAAAAGTCTGCAATATATAATGCCTGGCTTATAAATAAAATCTGATAATTTTCTATAAGTCAAATAGCAGAAAAATGAAAGGAGCTTAAAAATATGGACTGAGGTGAAGGGAAAGTTAATTACTTGAAACTATTATGAAGGATATTTCAGCTGAATTACCCAAGGTAGGTATTAGACATACTAGGACAGTGGCTGTACTGCTCCAGATTGACTGATCGCCACCAAACTTGGAAGATCTGTCTGTAGTCCAGACTTACAGAAGTGAATCAAATTTTGGAAGGATCGGATGAAGCATGCCTGAGATTTAGCTGTTTGAATGAAATGGGAATGGAAATGTTGTGGCCAGCAGGTGGAGTCAGCGCTCCATTTTAGAAAAGATATTAAATGCTTTCTGACCTTCTCATTTGTAAATGAAGTCTGATAATGTTGTATAAGGCAAATTGGTGAAAAATTAAAGGAAATTAAAAATATGGACTCAGCTGAAGGGAAAGGTAACAACTATTTGAAGATTTCATGAGGAATAAGGACATTTCAGCTGAATCTGCTAAGGTGGGTCTTACACATATATGGACAGTGGCTGTCACGCCCCCATTTGACCGATCGGCACCAAATTTGCAGGGTCTGTCTGAGGTGCAGTGCTACATTAGTGGGTCAAATTTGGTGATGATCAGATGAAGTATGCCTCTGATTTAGCTGTTTCATTGAAATGATCATGGAAATGCTGTAGGTTCAGTGTGGCTGGTGGCTATACTGTACAGGCAAGTGAAGTTATCTTTATAAATTATACATATGGGCAGTGTCCTGATTTTTCTACTACCAGATTGACCTACTTAGGCTGGACATTGCAGTAGTTACAGTAATATGTTATTAATTAAGTTTTTAAATATGACAAGGGAATGCAAATGACTATCATGGGACATTGCATATTTCTTGATTTGACATGACTCACAGAACTTGCAGGGCAAAAGATTTTAACCAGTAATATGTCACTGGATCAAAAATGAGATAAATGTAAGTTGAGCTGATTTTGCAGTTTATACAGTGATGTTATATTGCTGTAGCGCCCCCGTTTGACTGATCGGCACCAAATTTGGAGGGCCCTTCTCCAGTAATATCCTACATTATATATTTAAGTTTGATGATGATTGGTTGAGGCAGGCCTGAGATATAGCTGTCTGATTGAAATGGGTGTGGCACCACTATGGTTTGGGTGTGGCTGGTGGCCATACCTCATGGAAAGTTTATGATTTTTTTAATAATTTCATATAGGGACTGTCTCCTGATTTAAATGATACCAGATTTGTGTAGGTTTGGTGAAAATCCTAGGAGGATAAGAAAAAGTACTGTTTTAAGACTTTTACAAAATAGGCAAAAATGGCAAGAGATATGATGAAGTTCTTTATAACATTAAATTTGTCATGAGCTAGTGGATAGCTTAAGCAACAATTGTCAATTTTATAATTAACAGTCCAGGAGAAATAGGCAGAAATGTGCTGTAGCGCCCCCATATGGCAGACTGACATGTCCTTTACAGGGTGGGCTCAGGGTCAGAATACAAATGTATAAGCCAAATTTGGTTTGGATTGCTCATTGTTTAGCTGGTCAAATGGCTGCTTGATTTTGATTGGCTAATGGTGGCCAGGATTTTACAACTAATGACTGCCATTTTACTTCTCTGACCTCAGGCTTGTACATAGTACATATCTGCCAAATTTCAATTAGATTGGTTAAGGCAGTCAGGAGATATTGGCAGTTATTAGTTGTAGCGCCCCCTATTGACGAAATGTGGGCCGCATTGTATGTTGACCTCATAATAGAGCAGGGAGGTTGGATTGTAAGTTTGGTTCAGGTAGGCTAAGGTATGGAGAAGTTATAGCATTCAGACTGAAATAGGCCAAATTTAGGTGGGATTTGGGCATGGCTAGTGGCCATAAAATAGACAAATGTCAGACTTTCTTGAATCTATTTTGATCAGCTAAGTGGACTGATCGGTTTGACACCTCATTTGTCTGATTTGGTCCAATATTGTAGGACTTGAAGGCAGAAGTCAGTTTCACAAATTATGCAAATTAGCAAAAAATCTAAGTAGGCGGAGCTTCATAGTCCAAATAGCCAGTTGGTAGAGCAAAGCTGTCTGTATCAGCAGAAAAAATAATTTCAATTATAGGACTAATAGGACAGGAGCTATGGACTGAAACGCGTTGGGGGGCGCTAGAGCGCCCCCATCTGGCTGACAGGCCTGGGTCAGAGAATCTGAGTAGCGGGTAGGAATTGACATCATATTACCAAGTTTGGTTGGTCTAGCACTTACGGTTTAGGCTGTGCATTCAGTTTTAGGGCGCGAAAAATAATAATAAAGATAACTGCAAGCAGTGACAATCGGGTCCAAAGCAAATGGACAGAAGCAATGAAGAGGAATGAAGTGAATGGCATAAGATTAGAAGTTCACTAATTATTGTAAATGAAGTACAGACTGTAATTGATGAGCAATGCATTTAAATAATCAGAAAATAGGAAATGCTACTATGAGATGATAACTAACATTTGAACATTACTGTAGAAATGTTTATCAAGGTACAATAAAGGGAAAAGGGTAGATGAGAAATAGAAGGGATATGTGGTGACTAGTTGTTGGAGAAATATTGCAATTGCTGCAGTGTACATAGGCTGAAGTAACATTGAAGTTTGATAGATTTCTAAAAGTTAAATGGCAGTAATATATGAGATTAAAAATATGGACTTAGATGAAGGGAAAGGTGATTAATATTTAAATGTTTAAATAAACAATAAGGAGATGTCAGCTGCATTAACCAAGGTTGGTCTTAGACATATTATGACGGTGGCTAAATTGGAAATGAAGTACAGACTGTAACGGATGGCCAATGCATTTAAATAGACAGAAAGTAGGAAAATGGTAGATGAGAAAGAACGGACATGTGGTGACTAGTTGTTGGAAAAAATTGAAATTGCTGCAGTGTACATCACTGAAGTTTGATAGATTTCTAAAAGTGAAATGGCTGGAAAATGAAAGCAATTTAATAATATGGACTGAGATGAGGGGAAAGATGATTAATTTTTAATATTTCATGAGAAATAAGCTAATTTCAGCTGCATTATCGAAGGTTGGTCTTAGACATGTTATGACATTGGCTAAATTGGAAATGAAGTACAGACTGTAACTGATGGCCAATGTTTTTAAATAGTCAGAAAAAGTAGAAAATGCTTCTATGATAAGATAATACCTGATATTTTGAACATTGACTTTGATATGTTGATTAAGGTACGATAAACGGAAGAGGGTAGATCAGAAACAGAAGGGACATGTGGTGACTAGCTGTTGGAAGAAATTGCAATTGTTGCACTGTACACAGCCTGAAGTATCTCTGAACTTTGATACATTTCTAAAAGTGAAATGAAATGAAAATGTCAATAATCTTTGAAGGTTTGATGAAAAATAAATTTCAGCTGCATTAACTATTAATACATTTTGACAGTGGCAGAAGCGCCCCCATTTAACCGAATGTCACCAAAGTTAGATGGTCTATTCATAGTCCAGTGCTACAGAAGTGAGTCAAATTTTGTGCGAATTCGATGAAGTATCAATGAGGTTTAGCAGACTTGATGAATTCGGTATGGAAATAGTGAGGCCAGCAGGTGGAGTTAGCGCTACATTTGATAATTGGTAGCATGCAGTCCCTGGTGTGGCAGTTTGACTACTGCCATTAGCAGAAGCAGCCTTAGTACAACAATATAAGATACAATATATAACCATTTGCTGAAGTGCCTCAGCCCAAAAGAATTTGTTTTTTGTGTCAGATGGTCTAAGTAGACGGTAGAAATAGGCACCTGCATACCTAATATTTTAAGTCTAGATCATACAAGTTAAGCTTACTTTATAGTACCTCAGTGAACACATGCTGTCTTGTATATTAAAAAAAACAACTGGCTTATTGCATTTGTAAAGTATTCTAGACATAAGAAGCCCTGAAAGAATTTAATGCCATTAATGAAATACAGGACGAACTACACCTGCTGGCTAATCTATAAAAAAAAATCTAAAAAACTGCAATATAAATAGAGCACCATCTCCACCTACTGGCCAATTTAATACAAAAAAGCGAAAAATCTGCAATATATACTGCCTGGCTTATAAATAAAATCTGATAATTTTCTATGAGTCAAATAGCAGAAAAATGAAAGGAGCTTAAAAATATGGACTGAGGTGAAGGGAAAGTTAATTCCTTGAAAGTATTATGAAGGATATTTCAGCTGAATTACCCAAGGTAGTGAATCAAATTTTGTAAGGATCGGATGAAGCATGCCTGAGATTTAGCTGTTTGAATGAAATGGGAATGGAAATGGTGTGGCCAGCAGGTGGAGTCAGCGCTCCATTTTAGAAATGATATTAAATGCTTTCTGACCTTCTCATTTGTAAATGAAGTCTGATAATGTTGTATAAGGCAAATTGGTGAAAAATGAAAGGAAATTAAAAATATGGACTCAGCTGAAGGGAAAGGTAACAATTATTTGAAGGTTTCATGAGGAATAAGGACATTTCAGCTGAATCTGCTAAGGTGGGTCTTACACATATATGGACAGTGGCTGTCACGCCCCCATTTGACCGATCAGCACCAAATTTGGACGGTCTGTCTGAGGTGCAGTGGTACATTAGTGGGTCAAATTTGGTGATGATCAGATGAAGTATTCCTCTGATTTAGCTGTTTGATTGAAATGATCATGGAAATGCTGTAGGTTCAGTGTGGCTGGTGGCTATACTGTACAGGCAAGTGAAGTTATCTTTATAAATTATACATATGGGCAGTGTCCTGATTTTTATACTACCAGATTGACCTACTTAGGATGGACATTGCAGTAGTTACAGTAATATGTTATTTATTAAGTTTTTAAATATGACAAGGGAATGCAAATGACTATCATGGGACATTGCATATTTCTTGATTTGACATGACTCACAGAACTTGCAGGGCAAAAGATTTTAACCAGTAATATGTCACTGGATCAAAAATGAGATAAATGTAAGTTGAGCTGATTTTGCAGTTTATACAGTGATGTTATATTGCTGTAGCACCCCCGTTTGACTGATCGGCACCAAATTTGGAGGGCCCTTCTCCAGTAATATCCTACATTATATATTTAAGTTTGATGATGATTGGTTGAGGCAGGCCTGAGATATAGCTGTCTGATTGAAATGGGTGTGGCACCACTATGGTTTGGGTGTGGCTGGTGGCCATACCTCATGGAAAGTTTATGATTTTTTTAATAATTTTATATAGGGACTGTCTCCTGATTTAAATGATACCAGATTTGTGTAGGTTTGGTGAAAATCCTAGGAGGATAAGAAAAAAGTACTGTTTTAAGACTTTTACAAAATAGGCAAAAATGGCAAGAGATATGATGAAGTTCTTTATACGATTAAATTTGTCATGAGCTAGTGGATAGCTTAAGCAACAATTGTCAATTTTATAATTAACAGTTCAGGAGAAATAGGCAGAAATGTGCTGTAGCGCCCCCATATGGCAGATTGACATGTCCTTTACAGGGTGGGCTCAGGGTCACAATACAAATGTATAACCAAAATTTGGTTTGGATTGCTCATTGTTTAGCTGGTCAAATGGCTGCTTGATTTTGATTGGCTAATGGTGGCCAGGATTTTACAACTAATGACTGCCATTTTACTTCTCTGACCTCAGGCTTGTACATAGTACATATCTGCCAAATTTCAATTAGATTGGTTAAGGCATTCAGGAGATATTGGCAGTTATTAGTTGTAGCGCCCCCTATTGACGAAATGTGGGCCGCATTGTATGTTGACCCCATGATAGAGCAGGGAGGTTGGATTGTAAGTTTGGTTCAGGTAGGCTAAGGTATGGAGAAGTTATAGCATTCAGACTGAAATAGGCCAAATTTAGGTGGGATTTGGGCATGGGTAGTGGCCATAAAATAGACAAATGTCAGACTTTCTTGAATCTATTTTAATCAGCTAAGTGGACTGATCGGTTTGACACCTCATTTGTCTGATTTGGTCCAATATTGTAGGACTTGAAGGCAGAAGTCAGTTTCACAAATTATGCAAATTAGCAAAAAATCTAAGTAGGCGGAGCTTCATAGTCCAAATAGCAAGTTGGTAGAGCAAAGCTGTCTGTATCAGCAGAAAAAATAATTTCAATTATAGGACTAATAGGACAGGAGCTATGGATTGAAACGCGTTGGGGGGCGCTAGAGCGCCCCCATCTGGCTGACAGGCCTGGGTCAGAGAATCTGAGTAGCGGGTAGGAATTGACATCATATTACCAATTTTGGTTGGTCTAGCACTTACGGTTTAGGCTGTGCATTCAGTTTTAGGGCGCGAAAAATAATAATAATAATAATAATAAAAGAGAAAAATCCTAAGAAAAACAATAATGGTCCATAAGGACTTCGTCCTTTGGACCCTTAATAAAAAGAAAAACCGTAAGAAAAACAATAATGGTCCATAAGCATTTCATGCTTTGGACCCTTAATAAAAGAGAAAAATCCTAAGAAAAACAATAATGGTCCATAAGGACTTCGTCCTTTGGACCCTTAACTAGACATGAGAAGCCCTGAAATAATTTAATGGCATTAATGAAATAGAGGACGAACTCCACCTGCTGGCGAATCTATAAAAAAAAATCTAAAAATGTGCAATATAAATAGAGCACCATCTCCACCTACTGGCCAATTTAATACAAAAAAGCGAAAAGTCTGCAATATATAATGCCTGGCTTATAAATAAAATCTGATAATTTTCTATAAGTCAAATAGCAGAAAAATGAAAGGAGCTTAAAAATATGGACTGAGGTGAAGGGAAAGTTAATTACTTGAAACTATTATGAAGGATATTTCAGCTGAATTACCCAAGGTAGGTATTAGACATACTAGGACAGTGGCTGTACTGCTCCAGATTGACTGATCGCCACCAAACTTGGAAGATCTGTCTGTAGTCCAGACTTACAGAAGTGAATCAAATTTTGGAAGGATCGGATGAAGCATGCCTGAGATTTAGCTGTTTGAATGAAATGGGAATGGAAATGTTGTGGCCAGCAGGTGGAGTCAGCGCTCCATTTTAGAAAAGATATTAAATGCTTTCTGACCTTCTCATTTGTAAATGAAGTCTGATAATGTTGTATAAGGCAAATTGGTGAAAAATTAAAGGAAATTAAAAATATGGACTCAGCTGAAGGGAAAGGTAACAACTATTTGAAGATTTCATGAGGAATAAGGACATTTCAGCTGAATCTGCTAAGGTGGGTCTTACACATATATGGACAGTGGCTGTCACGCCCCCATTTGACCGATCGGCACCAAATTTGCAGGGTCTGTCTGAGGTGCAGTGCTACATTAGTGGGTCAAATTTGGTGATGATCAGATGAAGTATGCCTCTGATTTAGCTGTTTCATTGAAATGATCATGGAAATGCTGTAGGTTCAGTGTGGCTGGTGGCTATACTGTACAGGCAAGTGAAGTTATCTTTATAAATTATACATATGGGCAGTGTCCTGATTTTTCTACTACCAGATTGACCTACTTAGGCTGGACATTGCAGTAGTTACAGTAATATGTTATTAATTAAGTTTTTAAATATGACAAGGGAATGCAAATGACTATCATGGGACATTGCATATTTCTTGATTTGACATGACTCACAGAACTTGCAGGGCAAAAGATTTTAACCAGTAATATGTCACTGGATCAAAAATGAGATAAATGTAAGTTGAGCTGATTTTGCAGTTTATACAGTGATGTTATATTGCTGTAGCGCCCCCGTTTGACTGATCGGCACCAAATTTGGAGGGCCCTTCTCCAGTAATATCCTACATTATATATTTAAGTTTGATGATGATTGGTTGAGGCAGGCCTGAGATATAGCTGTCTGATTGAAATGGGTGTGGCACCACTATGGTTTGGGTGTGGCTGGTGGCCATACCTCATGGAAAGTTTATGATTTTTTTAATAATTTCATATAGGGACTGTCTCCTGATTTAAATGATACCAGATTTGTGTAGGTTTGGTGAAAATCCTAGGAGGATAAGAAAAAGTACTGTTTTAAGACTTTTACAAAATAGGCAAAAATGGCAAGAGATATGATGAAGTTCTTTATAACATTAAATTTGTCATGAGCTAGTGGATAGCTTAAGCAACAATTGTCAATTTTATAATTAACAGTCCAGGAGAAATAGGCAGAAATGTGCTGTAGCGCCCCCATATGGCAGACTGACATGTCCTTTACAGGGTGGGCTCAGGGTCAGAATACAAATGTATAAGCCAAATTTGGTTTGGATTGCTCATTGTTTAGCTGGTCAAATGGCTGCTTGATTTTGATTGGCTAATGGTGGCCAGGATTTTACAACTAATGACTGCCATTTTACTTCTCTGACCTCAGGCTTGTACATAGTACATATCTGCCAAATTTCAATTAGATTGGTTAAGGCAGTCAGGAGATATTGGCAGTTATTAGTTGTAGCGCCCCCTATTGACGAAATGTGGGCCGCATTGTATGTTGACCTCATAATAGAGCAGGGAGGTTGGATTGTAAGTTTGGTTCAGGTAGGCTAAGGTATGGAGAAGTTATAGCATTCAGACTGAAATAGGCCAAATTTAGGTGGGATTTGGGCATGGCTAGTGGCCATAAAATAGACAAATGTCAGACTTTCTTGAATCTATTTTGATCAGCTAAGTGGACTGATCGGTTTGACACCTCATTTGTCTGATTTGGTCCAATATTGTAGGACTTGAAGGCAGAAGTCAGTTTCACAAATTATGCAAATTAGCAAAAAATCTAAGTAGGCGGAGCTTCATAGTCCAAATAGCCAGTTGGTAGAGCAAAGCTGTCTGTATCAGCAGAAAAAATAATTTCAATTATAGGACTAATAGGACAGGAGCTATGGACTGAAACGCGTTGGGGGGCGCTAGAGCGCCCCCATCTGGCTGACAGGCCTGGGTCAGAGAATCTGAGTAGCGGGTAGGAATTGACATCATATTACCAAGTTTGGTTGGTCTAGCACTTACGGTTTAGGCTGTGCATTCAGTTTTAGGGCGCGAAAAATAATAATAAAGATAACTGCAAGCAGTGACAATCGGGTCCAAAGCAAATGGACAGAAGCAATGAAGAGGAATGAAGTGAATGGCATAAGATTAGAAGTTCACTAATTATTGTAAATGAAGTACAGACTGTAATTGATGAGCAATGCATTTAAATAATCAGAAAATAGGAAATGCTACTATGAGATGATAACTAACATTTGAACATTACTGTAGAAATGTTTATCAAGGTACAATAAAGGGAAAAGGGTAGATGAGAAATAGAAGGGATATGTGGTGACTAGTTGTTGGAGAAATATTGCAATTGCTGCAGTGTACATAGGCTGAAGTAACATTGAAGTTTGATAGATTTCTAAAAGTTAAATGGCAGTAATATATGAGATTAAAAATATGGACTTAGATGAAGGGAAAGGTGATTAATATTTAAATGTTTAAATAAACAATAAGGAGATGTCAGCTGCATTAACCAAGGTTGGTCTTAGACATATTATGACGGTGGCTAAATTGGAAATGAAGTACAGACTGTAACGGATGGCCAATGCATTTAAATAGACAGAAAGTAGGAAAATGGTAGATGAGAAAGAACGGACATGTGGTGACTAGTTGTTGGAAAAAATTGAAATTGCTGCAGTGTACATCACTGAAGTTTGATAGATTTCTAAAAGTGAAATGGCTGGAAAATGAAAGCAATTTAATAATATGGACTGAGATGAGGGGAAAGATGATTAATTTTTAATATTTCATGAGAAATAAGCTAATTTCAGCTGCATTATCGAAGGTTGGTCTTAGACATGTTATGACATTGGCTAAATTGGAAATGAAGTACAGACTGTAACTGATGGCCAATGTTTTTAAATAGTCAGAAAAAGTAGAAAATGCTTCTATGATAAGATAATACCTGATATTTTGAACATTGACTTTGATATGTTGATTAAGGTACGATAAACGGAAGAGGGTAGATCAGAAACAGAAGGGACATGTGGTGACTAGCTGTTGGAAGAAATTGCAATTGTTGCACTGTACACAGCCTGAAGTATCTCTGAACTTTGATACATTTCTAAAAGTGAAATGAAATGAAAATGTCAATAATCTTTGAAGGTTTGATGAAAAATAAATTTCAGCTGCATTAACTATTAATACATTTTGACAGTGGCAGAAGCGCCCCCATTTAACCGAATGTCACCAAAGTTAGATGGTCTATTCATAGTCCAGTGCTACAGAAGTGAGTCAAATTTTGTGCGAATTCGATGAAGTATCAATGAGGTTTAGCAGACTTGATGAATTCGGTATGGAAATAGTGAGGCCAGCAGGTGGAGTTAGCGCTACATTTGATAATTGGTAGCATGCAGTCCCTGGTGTGGCAGTTTGACTACTGCCATTAGCAGAAGCAGCCTTAGTACAACAATATAAGATACAATATATAACCATTTGCTGAAGTGCCTCAGCCCAAAAGAATTTGTTTTTTGTGTCAGATGGTCTAAGTAGACGGTAGAAATAGGCACCTGCATACCTAATATTTTAAGTCTAGATCATACAAGTTAAGCTTACTTTATAGTACCTCAGTGAACACATGCTGTCTTGTATATTAAAAAAAACAACTGGCTTATTGCATTTGTAAAGTATTCTAGACATAAGAAGCCCTGAAAGAATTTAATGCCATTAATGAAATACAGGACGAACTACACCTGCTGGCTAATCTATAAAAAAAAATCTAAAAAACTGCAATATAAATAGAGCACCATCTCCACCTACTGGCCAATTTAATACAAAAAAGCGAAAAATCTGCAATATATACTGCCTACTTATAAATAAAATCTGATAATTTTCTATGAGTCAAATAGCAGAAAAATGAAAGGAGCTTAAAAATATGGACTGAGGTGAAGGGAAAGTTAATTCCTTGAAAGTATTATGAAGGATATTTCAGCTGAATTACCCAAGGTAGTGAATCAAATTTTGTAAGGATCGGATGAAGCATGCCTGAGATTTAGCTGTTTGAATGAAATGGGAATGGAAATGGTGTGGCCAGCAGGTGGAGTCAGCGCTCCATTTTAGAAATGATATTAAATGCTTTCTGACCTTCTCATTTGTAAATGAAGTCTGATAATGTTGTATAAGGCAAATTGGTGAAAAATGAAAGGAAATTAAAAATATGGACTCAGCTGAAGGGAAAGGTAACAATTATTTGAAGGTTTCATGAGGAATAAGGACATTTCAGCTGAATCTGCTAAGGTGGGTCTTACACATATATGGACAGTGGCTGTCACGCCCCCATTTGACCGATCAGCACCAAATTTGGACGGTCTGTCTGAGGTGCAGTGGTACATTAGTGGGTCAAATTTGGTGATGATCAGATGAAGTATTCCTCTGATTTAGCTGTTTGATTGAAATGATCATGGAAATGCTGTAGGTTCAGTGTGGCTGGTGGCTATACTGTACAGGCAAGTGAAGTTATCTTTATAAATTATACATATGGGCAGTGTCCTGATTTTTATACTACCAGATTGACCTACTTAGGATGGACATTGCAGTAGTTACAGTAATATGTTATTTATTAAGTTTTTAAATATGACAAGGGAATGCAAATGACTATCATGGGACATTGCATATTTCTTGATTTGACATGACTCACAGAACTTGCAGGGCAAAAGATTTTAACCAGTAATATGTCACTGGATCAAAAATGAGATAAATGTAAGTTGAGCTGATTTTGCAGTTTATACAGTGATGTTATATTGCTGTAGCACCCCCGTTTGACTGATCGGCACCAAATTTGGAGGGCCCTTCTCCAGTAATATCCTACATTATATATTTAAGTTTGATGATGATTGGTTGAGGCAGGCCTGAGATATAGCTGTCTGATTGAAATGGGTGTGGCACCACTATGGTTTGGGTGTGGCTGGTGGCCATACCTCATGGAAAGTTTATGATTTTTTTAATAATTTTATATAGGGACTGTCTCCTGATTTAAATGATACCAGATTTGTGTAGGTTTGGTGAAAATCCTAGGAGGATAAGAAAAAAGTACTGTTTTAAGACTTTTACAAAATAGGCAAAAATGGCAAGAGATATGATGAAGTTCTTTATACGATTAAATTTGTCATGAGCTAGTGGATAGCTTAAGCAACAATTGTCAATTTTATAATTAACAGTTCAGGAGAAATAGGCAGAAATGTGCTGTAGCGCCCCCATATGGCAGATTGACATGTCCTTTACAGGGTGGGCTCAGGGTCACAATACAAATGTATAACCAAAATTTGGTTTGGATTGCTCATTGTTTAGCTGGTCAAATGGCTGCTTGATTTTGATTGGCTAATGGTGGCCAGGATTTTACAACTAATGACTGCCATTTTACTTCTCTGACCTCAGGCTTGTACATAGTACATATCTGCCAAATTTCAATTAGATTGGTTAAGGCATTCAGGAGATATTGGCAGTTATTAGTTGTAGCGCCCCCTATTGACGAAATGTGGGCCGCATTGTATGTTGACCCCATGATAGAGCAGGGAGGTTGGATTGTAAGTTTGGTTCAGGTAGGCTAAGGTATGGAGAAGTTATAGCATTCAGACTGAAATAGGCCAAATTTAGGTGGGATTTGGGCATGGGTAGTGGCCATAAAATAGACAAATGTCAGACTTTCTTGAATCTATTTTAATCAGCTAAGTGGACTGATCGGTTTGACACCTCATTTGTCTGATTTGGTCCAATATTGTAGGACTTGAAGGCAGAAGTCAGTTTCACAAATTATGCAAATTAGCAAAAAATCTAAGTAGGCGGAGCTTCATAGTCCAAATAGCAAGTTGGTAGAGCAAAGCTGTCTGTATCAGCAGAAAAAATAATTTCAATTATAGGACTAATAGGACAGGAGCTATGGATTGAAACGCGTTGGGGGGCGCTAGAGCGCCCCCATCTGGCTGACAGGCCTGGGTCAGAGAATCTGAGTAGCGGGTAGGAATTGACATCATATTACCAATTTTGGTTGGTCTAGCACTTACGGTTTAGGCTGTGCATTCAGTTTTAGGGCGCGAAAAATAATAATAATAATAATAATAAAAGAGAAAAATCCTAAGAAAAACAATAATGGTCCATAAGGACTTCGTCCTTTGGACCCTTAATAATAATAAAAGAGAAAAATCCTAAGAAAAACAATAATGGTCCATAAGGACTTCGTCCTTTGGACCCTTAATAATAAAGATAACTGCAAGCAGTGACAATCGGGTCCAAAGCAAATGGACAGAAGCAATGAAGAGGAATGAAGTGAATGGCATAAGATTAGAAGTTCACTAATTATTGTAAATGAAGTACAGACTGTAATTGATGAGCAATGCATTTAAATAATCAGAAAATAGGAAATGCTACTATGAGATGATAACTAACATTTGAACATTACTGTAGAAATGTTTATCAAGGTACAATAAAGGGAAAAGGGTAGATGAGAAATAGAAGGGATATGTGGTGACTAGTTGTTGGAGAAATATTGCAATTGCTGCAGTGTACATAGGCTGAAGTAACATTGAAGTTTGATAGATTTCTAAAAGTTAAATGGCAGTAATATATGAGATTAAAAATATGGACTTAGATGAAGGGAAAGGTGATTAATATTTAAATGTTTAAATAAACAATAAGGAGATGTCAGCTGCATTAACCAAGGTTGGTCTTAGACATATTATGACGGTGGCTAAATTGGAAATGAAGTACAGACTGTAACGGATGGCCAATGCATTTAAATAGACAGAAAGTAGGAAAATGGTAGATGAGAAAGAACGGACATGTGGTGACTAGTTGTTGGAAAAAATTGAAATTGCTGCAGTGTACATCACTGAAGTTTGATAGATTTCTAAAAGTGAAATGGCTGGAAAATGAAAGCAATTTAATAATATGGACTGAGATGAGGGGAAAGATGATTAATTTTTAATATTTCATGAGAAATAAGCTAATTTCAGCTGCATTATCGAAGGTTGGTCTTAGACATGTTATGACATTGGCTAAATTGGAAATGAAGTACAGACTGTAACTGATGGCCAATGTTTTTAAATAGTCAGAAAAAGTAGAAAATGCTTCTATGATAAGATAATACCTGATATTTTGAACATTGACTTTGATATGTTGATTAAGGTACGATAAACGGAAGAGGGTAGATCAGAAACAGAAGGGACATGTGGTGACTAGCTGTTGGAAGAAATTGCAATTGTTGCACTGTACACAGCCTGAAGTATCTCTGAACTTTGATACATTTCTAAAAGTGAAATGAAATGAAAATGTCAATAATCTTTGAAGGTTTGATGAAAAATAAATTTCAGCTGCATTAACTATTAATACATTTTGACAGTGGCAGAAGCGCCCCCATTTAACCGAATGTCACCAAAGTTAGATGGTCTATTCATAGTCCAGTGCTACAGAAGTGAGTCAAATTTTGTGCGAATTCGATGAAGTATCAATGAGGTTTAGCAGACTTGATGAATTCGGTATGGAAATAGTGAGGCCAGCAGGTGGAGTTAGCGCTACATTTGATAATTGGTAGCATGCAGTCCCTGGTGTGGCAGTTTGACTACTGCCATTAGCAGAAGCAGCCTTAGTACAACAATATAAGATACAATATATAACCATTTGCTGAAGTGCCTCAGCCCAAAAGAATTTGTTTTTTGTGTCAGATGGTCTAAGTAGACGGTAGAAATAGGCACCTGCATACCTAATATTTTAAGTCTAGATCATACAAGTTAAGCTTACTTTATAGTACCTCAGTGAACACATGCTGTCTTGTATATTAAAAAAAACAACTGGCTTATTGCATTTGTAAAGTATTCTAGACATAAGAAGCCCTGAAAGAATTTAATGCCATTAATGAAATACAGGACGAACTACACCTGCTGGCTAATCTATAAAAAAAAATCTAAAAAACTGCAATATAAATAGAGCACCATCTCCACCTACTGGCCAATTTAATACAAAAAAGCGAAAAATCTGCAATATATACTGCCTGGCTTATAAATAAAATCTGATAATTTTCTATGAGTCAAATAGCAGAAAAATGAAAGGAGCTTAAAAATATGGACTGAGGTGAAGGGAAAGTTAATTCCTTGAAAGTATTATGAAGGATATTTCAGCTGAATTACCCAAGGTAGTGAATCAAATTTTGTAAGGATCGGATGAAGCATGCCTGAGATTTAGCTGTTTGAATGAAATGGGAATGGAAATGGTGTGGCCAGCAGGTGGAGTCAGCGCTCCATTTTAGAAATGATATTAAATGCTTTCTGACCTTCTCATTTGTAAATGAAGTCTGATAATGTTGTATAAGGCAAATTGGTGAAAAATGAAAGGAAATTAAAAATATGGACTCAGCTGAAGGGAAAGGTAACAATTATTTGAAGGTTTCATGAGGAATAAGGACATTTCAGCTGAATCTGCTAAGGTGGGTCTTACACATATATGGACAGTGGCTGTCACGCCCCCATTTGACCGATCAGCACCAAATTTGGACGGTCTGTCTGAGGTGCAGTGGTACATTAGTGGGTCAAATTTGGTGATGATCAGATGAAGTATTCCTCTGATTTAGCTGTTTGATTGAAATGATCATGGAAATGCTGTAGGTTCAGTGTGGCTGGTGGCTATACTGTACAGGCAAGTGAAGTTATCTTTATAAATTATACATATGGGCAGTGTCCTGATTTTTATACTACCAGATTGACCTACTTAGGATGGACATTGCAGTAGTTACAGTAATATGTTATTTATTAAGTTTTTAAATATGACAAGGGAATGCAAATGACTATCATGGGACATTGCATATTTCTTGATTTGACATGACTCACAGAACTTGCAGGGCAAAAGATTTTAACCAGTAATATGTCACTGGATCAAAAATGAGATAAATGTAAGTTGAGCTGATTTTGCAGTTTATACAGTGATGTTATATTGCTGTAGCACCCCCGTTTGACTGATCGGCACCAAATTTGGAGGGCCCTTCTCCAGTAATATCCTACATTATATATTTAAGTTTGATGATGATTGGTTGAGGCAGGCCTGAGATATAGCTGTCTGATTGAAATGGGTGTGGCACCACTATGGTTTGGGTGTGGCTGGTGGCCATACCTCATGGAAAGTTTATGATTTTTTTAATAATTTTATATAGGGACTGTCTCCTGATTTAAATGATACCAGATTTGTGTAGGTTTGGTGAAAATCCTAGGAGGATAAGAAAAAAGTACTGTTTTAAGACTTTTACAAAATAGGCAAAAATGGCAAGAGATATGATGAAGTTCTTTATACGATTAAATTTGTCATGAGCTAGTGGATAGCTTAAGCAACAATTGTCAATTTTATAATTAACAGTTCAGGAGAAATAGGCAGAAATGTGCTGTAGCGCCCCCATATGGCAGATTGACATGTCCTTTACAGGGTGGGCTCAGGGTCACAATACAAATGTATAACCAAAATTTGGTTTGGATTGCTCATTGTTTAGCTGGTCAAATGGCTGCTTGATTTTGATTGGCTAATGGTGGCCAGGATTTTACAACTAATGACTGCCATTTTACTTCTCTGACCTCAGGCTTGTACATAGTACATATCTGCCAAATTTCAATTAGATTGGTTAAGGCATTCAGGAGATATTGGCAGTTATTAGTTGTAGCGCCCCCTATTGACGAAATGTGGGCCGCATTGTATGTTGACCCCATGATAGAGCAGGGAGGTTGGATTGTAAGTTTGGTTCAGGTAGGCTAAGGTATGGAGAAGTTATAGCATTCAGACTGAAATAGGCCAAATTTAGGTGGGATTTGGGCATGGGTAGTGGCCATAAAATAGACAAATGTCAGACTTTCTTGAATCTATTTTGATCAGCTAAGTGGACTGATCGGTTTGACACCTCATTTGTCTGATTTGGTCCAATATTGTAGGACTTGAAGGCAGAAGTCAGTTTCACAAATTATGCAAATTAGCAAAAAATCTAAGTAGGCGGAGCTTCATAGTCCAAATAGCAAGTTGGTAGAGCAAAGCTGTCTGTATCAGCAGAAAAAATAATTTCAATTATAGGACTAATAGGACAGGAGCTATGGATTGAAACGCGTTGGGGGGCGCTAGAGCGCCCCCATCTGGCTGACAGGCCTGGGTCAGAGAATCTGAGTAGCGGGTAGGAATTGACATCATATTACCAATTTTGGTTGGTCTAGCACTTACGGTTTAGGCTGTGCATTCAGTTTTAGGGCGCGAAAAATAATAATAATAATAATAAAGATAACTGCAAGCAGTGACAATCGGGTCCAAAGCAAATGGACAGAAGCAATGAAGAGGAATGAAGTGAATGGCATAAGATTAGAAGTTCACTAATTATTGTAAATGAAGTACAGACTGTAATTGATGAGCAATGCATTTAAATAATCAGAAAATAGGAAATGCTACTATGAGATGATAACTAACATTTGAACATTACTGTAGAAATGTTTATCAAGGTACAATAAAGGGAAAAGGGTAGATGAGAAATAGAAGGGATATGTGGTGACTAGTTGTTGGAGAAATATTGCAATTGCTGCAGTGTACATAGGCTGAAGTAACATTGAAGTTTGATAGATTTCTAAAAGTTAAATGGCAGTAATATATGAGATTAAAAATATGGACTTAGATGAAGGGAAAGGTGATTAATATTTAAATGTTTAAATAAACAATAAGGAGATGTCAGCTGCATTAACCAAGGTTGGTCTTAGACATATTATGACGGTGGCTAAATTGGAAATGAAGTACAGACTGTAACGGATGGCCAATGCATTTAAATAGACAGAAAGTAGGAAAATGGTAGATGAGAAAGAACGGACATGTGGTGACTAGTTGTTGGAAAAAATTGAAATTGCTGCAGTGTACATCACTGAAGTTTGATAGATTTCTAAAAGTGAAATGGCTGGAAAATGAAAGCAATTTAATAATATGGACTGAGATGAGGGGAAAGATGATTAATTTTTAATATTTCATGAGAAATAAGCTAATTTCAGCTGCATTATCGAAGGTTGGTCTTAGACATGTTATGACATTGGCTAAATTGGAAATGAAGTACAGACTGTAACTGATGGCCAATGTTTTTAAATAGTCAGAAAAAGTAGAAAATGCTTCTATGATAAGATAATACCTGATATTTTGAACATTGACTTTGATATGTTGATTAAGGTACGATAAACGGAAGAGGGTAGATCAGAAACAGAAGGGACATGTGGTGACTAGCTGTTGGAAGAAATTGCAATTGTTGCACTGTACACAGCCTGAAGTATCTCTGAACTTTGATACATTTCTAAAAGTGAAATGAAATGAAAATGTCAATAATCTTTGAAGGTTTGATGAAAAATAAATTTCAGCTGCATTAACTATTAATACATTTTGACAGTGGCAGAAGCGCCCCCATTTAACCGAATGTCACCAAAGTTAGATGGTCTATTCATAGTCCAGTGCTACAGAAGTGAGTCAAATTTTGTGCGAATTCGATGAAGTATCAATGAGGTTTAGCAGACTTGATGAATTCGGTATGGAAATAGTGAGGCCAGCAGGTGGAGTTAGCGCTACATTTGATAATTGGTAGCATGCAGTCCCTGGTGTGGCAGTTTGACTACTGCCATTAGCAGAAGCAGCCTTAGTACAACAATATAAGATACAATATATAACCATTTGCTGAAGTGCCTCAGCCCAAAAGAATTTGTTTTTTGTGTCAGATGGTCTAAGTAGACGGTAGAAATAGGCACCTGCATACCTAATATTTTAAGTCTAGATCATACAAGTTAAGCTTACTTTATAGTACCTCAGTGAACACATGCTGTCTTGTATATTAAAAAAAACAACTGGCTTATTGCATTTGTAAAGTATTCTAGACATAAGAAGCCCTGAAAGAATTTAATGCCATTAATGAAATACAGGACGAACTACACCTGCTGGCTAATCTATAAAAAAAAATCTAAAAAACTGCAATATAAATAGAGCACCATCTCCACCTACTGGCCAATTTAATACAAAAAAGCGAAAAATCTGCAATATATACTGCCTACTTATAAATAAAATCTGATAATTTTCTATGAGTCAAATAGCAGAAAAATGAAAGGAGCTTAAAAATATGGACTGAGGTGAAGGGAAAGTTAATTCCTTGAAAGTATTATGAAGGATATTTCAGCTGAATTACCCAAGGTAGTGAATCAAATTTTGTAAGGATCGGATGAAGCATGCCTGAGATTTAGCTGTTTGAATGAAATGGGAATGGAAATGGTGTGGCCAGCAGGTGGAGTCAGCGCTCCATTTTAGAAATGATATTAAATGCTTTCTGACCTTCTCATTTGTAAATGAAGTCTGATAATGTTGTATAAGGCAAATTGGTGAAAAATGAAAGGAAATTAAAAATATGGACTCAGCTGAAGGGAAAGGTAACAATTATTTGAAGGTTTCATGAGGAATAAGGACATTTCAGCTGAATCTGCTAAGGTGGGTCTTACACATATATGGACAGTGGCTGTCACGCCCCCATTTGACCGATCAGCACCAAATTTGGACGGTCTGTCTGAGGTGCAGTGGTACATTAGTGGGTCAAATTTGGTGATGATCAGATGAAGTATTCCTCTGATTTAGCTGTTTGATTGAAATGATCATGGAAATGCTGTAGGTTCAGTGTGGCTGGTGGCTATACTGTACAGGCAAGTGAAGTTATCTTTATAAATTATACATATGGGCAGTGTCCTGATTTTTATACTACCAGATTGACCTACTTAGGATGGACATTGCAGTAGTTACAGTAATATGTTATTTATTAAGTTTTTAAATATGACAAGGGAATGCAAATGACTATCATGGGACATTGCATATTTCTTGATTTGACATGACTCACAGAACTTGCAGGGCAAAAGATTTTAACCAGTAATATGTCACTGGATCAAAAATGAGATAAATGTAAGTTGAGCTGATTTTGCAGTTTATACAGTGATGTTATATTGCTGTAGCACCCCCGTTTGACTGATCGGCACCAAATTTGGAGGGCCCTTCTCCAGTAATATCCTACATTATATATTTAAGTTTGATGATGATTGGTTGAGGCAGGCCTGAGATATAGCTGTCTGATTGAAATGGGTGTGGCACCACTATGGTTTGGGTGTGGCTGGTGGCCATACCTCATGGAAAGTTTATGATTTTTTTAATAATTTTATATAGGGACTGTCTCCTGATTTAAATGATACCAGATTTGTGTAGGTTTGGTGAAAATCCTAGGAGGATAAGAAAAAAGTACTGTTTTAAGACTTTTACAAAATAGGCAAAAATGGCAAGAGATATGATGAAGTTCTTTATACGATTAAATTTGTCATGAGCTAGTGGATAGCTTAAGCAACAATTGTCAATTTTATAATTAACAGTTCAGGAGAAATAGGCAGAAATGTGCTGTAGCGCCCCCATATGGCAGATTGACATGTCCTTTACAGGGTGGGCTCAGGGTCACAATACAAATGTATAACCAAAATTTGGTTTGGATTGCTCATTGTTTAGCTGGTCAAATGGCTGCTTGATTTTGATTGGCTAATGGTGGCCAGGATTTTACAACTAATGACTGCCATTTTACTTCTCTGACCTCAGGCTTGTACATAGTACATATCTGCCAAATTTCAATTAGATTGGTTAAGGCATTCAGGAGATATTGGCAGTTATTAGTTGTAGCGCCCCCTATTGACGAAATGTGGGCCGCATTGTATGTTGACCCCATGATAGAGCAGGGAGGTTGGATTGTAAGTTTGGTTCAGGTAGGCTAAGGTATGGAGAAGTTATAGCATTCAGACTGAAATAGGCCAAATTTAGGTGGGATTTGGGCATGGGTAGTGGCCATAAAATAGACAAATGTCAGACTTTCTTGAATCTATTTTAATCAGCTAAGTGGACTGATCGGTTTGACACCTCATTTGTCTGATTTGGTCCAATATTGTAGGACTTGAAGGCAGAAGTCAGTTTCACAAATTATGCAAATTAGCAAAAAATCTAAGTAGGCGGAGCTTCATAGTCCAAATAGCAAGTTGGTAGAGCAAAGCTGTCTGTATCAGCAGAAAAAATAATTTCAATTATAGGACTAATAGGACAGGAGCTATGGATTGAAACGCGTTGGGGGGCGCTAGAGCGCCCCCATCTGGCTGACAGGCCTGGGTCAGAGAATCTGAGTAGCGGGTAGGAATTGACATCATATTACCAATTTTGGTTGGTCTAGCACTTACGGTTTAGGCTGTGCATTCAGTTTTAGGGCGCGAAAAATAATAATAATAATAATAATAAAAGAGAAAAATCCTAAGAAAAACAATAATGGTCCATAAGGACTTCGTCCTTTGGACCCTTAATAAAAGAGAAAAATCCTAAGAAAAACAATAATGGTCCATAAGGACTTCGTCCTTTGGACCCTTAATAATAAAGATAACTGCAAGCAGTGACAATCGGGTCCAAAGCTAATGGAAAGAAGCAATGAAGAGGAAAGAAGTGAATGGCATAAAATTAGAAGTTCACTAATTATTTGAAATGAAGTACAGACTGTAATTGATGAGCAATGCATTTAAATCAGCAGAAAATAGGAAATGCTACTATGAGATGATACCTGACATTTGAACATTACCGTAGAAATGTTGATTAAGGTACAATAAATGGAAATCGGTAGATGAGAAACAGAAGGGAAATGTGGTGACTAGCTGTTCAAAGAAATTGCAATTGCTGCAATGTACAGAGCCTGAAGTATCACTGAAGTTTGATACATTTCTAAAAGTCTAATGGCAGGAAAATTAAAGCAATTTAAAAATATTAACTGAGATCAAGGTAATGGTGATTAATCTTTAAATATTTGATGAGAAATAAGGTAATTTCAGCTGCTTTAGCCAATGTTGGTCTTAGACATATTTAGAGAGTAGCTGTAGCGCCCCCCTTTGACCAATCAGCACAAAAGGTGGAGGGTCTGTCTGTGGGCCAGAGATAAATCAGTCGGTCAATTTTTGAGAGGATTGGATGAAGCATGCCAGAGATATAACTGTTTGATTGAAATGGGCATGGAAATGGTTTGGCCAGCAGGTTGAGTCAGCACTCCATTTTAGAAATACTATTTAATAATTTCAGGCCTTCTCATGTGTAAATGAAGTCTCATAATGTTGTATGAGGCAAATTGGTGAAAAATGAAAGGAAATTAAAAATATGGACTAAGGTGAAGGGAAAGGTAACAATTCTTTGAAGGTTTTATGAGAAAGAAGGACATTTCAGCTGAATCTGCTAAGGTGGCTCTTAGACATAATACAACATTGGCTGTAGTGCCCCCGTTTGACTGATCACCACCAAACTTAGAAGGTCTGTCTGTAGTCCAGTGCTGCAGGAGTGAGTCAAATTTTGTGAGGATTGCGTGAAGCATGCCTGAGATTTAGCTGTTTGAATGAAATGGAAATGGAAATGGTGTGGCCAGCAGGTGGAGTCAACGCTCCATTTTAGAAAGGCTATTTAATACTTTTAGGCCTTCTCATGTGTAAATAAATTCTGATAATGTTCTATGAGGCAAATCGGTGGAAAATGAAAGGAAATTTAAAATATGGACCTAGGTAAAGGGAATGGGAACAACAGATTTAATGTTTGATGAGAAATAAGTACATTTCAGCTGAAGTTGCTAAGGGGGGTCTTAGAAATATATGGACAGTGGCTGTAGTGCCCCCATTTGACCGTTTGGCACTAAAGTTGGAGGGTCTCTCTGGGGTGCAGTGCTATATTAAGCGGTCAAATTTAGTGAGGATTGGTTGAAGCACGGCTGAGATTTAGATGGTTGATTGAAATGAACATGGAAATGGTGCAGGTTGGGTGTAGCTGGTGGCCATAGCATACAGGTAGGTCAAGATATTTTTATGAATCATACATAAGGGCAGTGTGCTGATTGATCTACTACCAGAATGAGCTACTTGGGCTGGACATTGTAGGAGTTACAGTAATATGTCATTTATTAGGTTTTTAAACATCACAAGTCAATGCAAATGACTATCATTGAGCATTGCATATATCTTGATTTGACATGACACAAAGAAATTGCAGCACAAATGATTTTAACCAGTAATATGTCAATTGATCAAAAATGAGATAAATGTAAGTTGAATTGATTTTTCAGGTTTATACAGACATGTTATATTGCTGTAGCGCCCCCGTTTGACTGATTGGCACCAAATTTGGAGGGGCCTTCCGGAGTAGTATCCTACACAACATATTAAAGTTTGGTGATGATTGGCTGAGGCATGCCTGAGATATAGCTGTCTGACTGAAATAGCCATGGCACCTGTATGGTTTGGGTGTGGCTGGTGGCCCAACCTCATGGAAAGTTTAGGATTTTTTTAATATTTATTTATTATGACTGTCTCCTGATTTAAATGATACCAGATTTGTGTAGGTTTGGTGAAAATCCTAGGAGGCTAACGAAATGTCTTGTTTTCAGACCAATATGAATTATGTAAAAATGCTAAGGTGCAGAAGCAAGTTCTACATGTTGTTTGATTTGGCATGTCGTACTGAATTGACCTGGCAGTAAATGTTGATTGTAGGCTTCACCATTCTCGAGAAATAGGCAGAAACGCAAAAGTTGTCACTGTAGCGCCCCCATCTGGCCGAGTGAGGTGTCCTTTACAGGGTAGGCAGAGGGTGAGAGCACAAATGTATCACCCAAATTTGATTTAGATTGGTCATTGATAAGCCTGTCAAATGGCTGCTTGATTTTGATTGGATGATGGCGGCCACTCTTTAAGGACGAATTACTGCCATTGTATGTGACTGACCACAGGCTGCGTCCTAGTACATATCTGCCAAATTTCAGTTAGATTGGCCAAGGCAGTCAGGAGATACTGCCAGTTTTTAGTTGTAGCGCCCCCTATTGACGAAATGCGGCCCGCCTTGGACCGTGTCCCCAGGATGGTGTTGCGAGGTAGGATTTCAAATTTGGTCAAGGTAGGCCAAGGAATTGCCAAGTTATAGCCGTCAGACCAAAATGGGCGAAATTTGGCCATTGTTTGGGCGTGGCTAATGGCCGTAGGATATAAAAATGTCGGAATTTTGTTGATGATTCTTGATCAGCTCAGAGTTCTGATTCGTTTGACACCTCATTTGTCTGATTTGGTAGAACAAGCTAGGACTTGAAGGGAAAAGTAGGATTTGCTAATTATGCAAATTAGCAAAAAATCTAAGTAGGCGGAGCTTCATAGTCCAAATGGCAAGTTGATAGGGAATGGCTGTCTGTATCAGCAGAAAAAAGAATTTCAATTGTAGGACTAATAGGACAGGAGATATGGACTGAAACGCGTTGGGGGGCGCTAGAGCGCCCCCATCTGGCTGACAAGACTGGGTCAGAGAATCTGAGTAGCGGGTAAGAATTGACATCATCTTACCAAGTTTGGTTGGTCTAGCTCTTACGGTTTAGGCTGTACATTCAGTTTTATGGCAGGAAAAAAATAATAATAATAACTAGAAACTGCAGGCAGTTACTGAAGGGTCCAAAGGGTATGACAAGTAGGACAGGTAGGACAGGTAGGACAACAGATGGTTTGAGTAGAAGGTAGAAATCAGGATGGAGATTGTTGAGTGTCCGTCTAACAGGTCAGGAAATGTAGGACAGAATGTAGGACCCTGTGGTGTAGTGCCTGAACCTGACTGAATGTAATGTTTTGGTGAGATAGTCTGAGTAGTAGGTAGAAATCAGGATATAGACTAGTTAGTATCGGTCTAACAGGTCAGCAAATGCAGGACAGAATGTAGAACCCTGTGGTGGAGTGCCTTAGCCTGACTTAATACATGTTTTGGGTCAGATGGCCTGACTAGTTGGTAGATTTAGGGACCTTCATACCTGGTCTGGTAAGTGTAGATATTACATAGTTGCTTTTTTATACTGCCTGTGTAAACATAGGCTGTGTTGCATATTCTTAACAAAGTGCTGAGTTGCGGGAGTGTGACATGTAACAGCAGTAATATCATGCTGTATGCTATTCTAGGATGTATATTTAGACAGGAGAAAGGCTAAAAGTATTGAAGGCATTATTGAAATGGAGCGCTGACTCCACCTGCTGGCCAATTTATTATAAAATTGTAATTGCTGTAGTGTACACAGCCTGAAGAAAGATTAAAGTTTGAAAGATTTGTAAAAGTCAAATGGCAGGAGAATATAAGCAGATTAAAAATATGGACTTAGATGAAGGTTAAGGTGATTAATATTTTAATTTTTAAATAAACAATAAGCAGATTTCAGCTGCATTAACCAAGGTTGGTCTTAGACATATTATGACAGTGGCTGTAGTGCCCCCGTTTGACTGATTGCCACCAAACTTGGAAGGTCTTTTGCAGCTTGGCTGAGGCAGTCTAGTAACACAGCCGTGCATCAAATTTTGTGAGGATTGGATGAAGCATGCCAGAGATATAGCTATTTGAATGAAATAGGCATGGAAACAGTGTGGCCAGCAGGTGGAGTCAGCGCTCCATTTTAGAAATTGTATTCAATACTTTCAGGCCTTCTTATGTGTAAATTAAGTCTGATAATGTTCTATGAGGCAAATTGGTGAAAAATGAAAGTGAATAAAAAATATGGACTCAGGTGAAGGGAAAGGTAACAATTCTTTCAAGGTTTTATGAGAAATAAGGACATTTCAGCTGAATTTGCTAAGGTGGGTCTTAGACATATATGGACAGTGGCTGTAGCGCCCCTGTTTGACCGATTGGCACCAATATTGGAGGGTCTGTCTGAGGTCCCTTACTACATTAGGCCGTCAAATTTGATGAGGATTGGCTGAAGCACGGCTGAGATTCAGATGGTTGATTGAAATGAGCATGGATATGGTGCAGGTTTGTTGTAGCTGGTGGCCATAGCATACAGGTCAAGATATTTTTATGAATTATCCATAAGGGCAATGTCCTGATTGATGTACTACCAGAATGACCTACTTGGGCTGGATATTGTAGAAGTTACAGTAATATGTTATTTATTAAGTTATTAAACATCACAAGGGAATGAAAATGACTATCATTGGGCATTGCATATGTCTTGATTTGGCATGACTCACAGAACTGGCAGTACAAAATATTTTAACCAGTAATATGTCACTAGAACAGAAATGAGATAAATGTAAGTTGAACTGATTTTCAAGGTTTATACAGACATGTTATATTGTTGTAGCGCCCCCGTTTGACCGATCGGCACCAAATTTGGAGGGCCCTTCCGGACTACTATTCTACAGGATATATTAAAGTTTGGTGATGATTGGCTGAGGCAGGCCTGAGATATAGCTGTCTGATTGAATTGGGCATGGCACCTGTATGGTTTGTGTGTGGCTGGTGACTATACCTCATGGAAAGTTTATGATTTTTTTATGAATTATTTATTATGACTGTCTCCTGATTTAAATGATACCAGATTTGTGTAGGTTTGGTGAAAATCCTAGGAGGTTAACGAAATGTCTTGTTTTCAGACCAATATGAATTATGCAAAAACGCAAAGATGCAGAAGCAAGTTCTACATGTTGTTTGATTTGGCATGTCGTACTTAATTGACCGGGCAACAATTAGACTGCCATAACAGGATGGAGATTTAGCGTAGCTCTAATGTGACAGGAGATGTAGGGCAAACCGTAGAGGAGGATACTAAAAAGTCAGACAGAACTACAGGTCAGCAGATGTCAGACAGAACAGAACTTGTTTAGGTCAGATGGTTTGAGTAGAAGGTAGAAATCATGATGTAGATTGTTGAGTGTCGGTCTAACAGGTCAGGAAATGTAGGACAGAATGTAGAACCCTGTGGTGTAGTGCCTGAACCTGACTGAATGCATTGTTTTGGTCAGATGGTCTCAGTAGTAGGTAGAAATCAGGATATAGATTAGTTAGTATCGGTCTAACAGGTCAGCAAATGTAGGACAGAATGTAGAACCCTGTGGTGGAGTGCCTTAGCCTGACTGAATGCATGGTTTGGGTCAGATGGCCTGACTAGTTGGTAGATTTAGGGACCTTCATACCTGGTCTGGTAAGTCTAGATATTACAGAGTTTTCTTTTTTATACTGCCTGTGTAAACATAGGCTGTGTTGCATATTCTTAACAAAGTGCTGAGTTGCGTATTGTGACATGTAACAGCAGTAATATCATGCTGTATCATATTCTAGGTTATACATTTAGACAGGAGAAAGGCTAAAAGTATTGAAGGCATTATTGAAATGGAGCGCTGACTCCACCTGCTGGCCAATTTATTATAAAATTGTAATTGCTGCAGTGTACACAGCCTGAAGAAAGATTGAAGTTTGAAAGATTTGTAAAAGTCAAATGGCAGGAAAATATAAGCAGATTAAAAATATGGACTTAGATGAAGGGAAAGGTGATTAATTTTTTAATTTTTAAATAAACGATAAGCAGATTTCAGCTGCATTAACCAAGGTTGGTCTTAGACATATTAGGACAGTGGCTGTAGTGCCCCCGTTTGACCGATTGCCACCAAACTTGGAAGGTCTTTCTGAAGTCTAGTAACACAGATGTGCGTCAAATTTTGTGAGGATTGGATGAAGCATGCCAGAGATATAGCTATTTTAATGAAATGGGCATGGAAACAGTGTGGCCAGCAGGTGGAGTCAGCGCTCCATTTTAGAAATTGTATTCAATACTTTCAGGCCTTCTTATGTGTAAATTAAGTCTGATAATGTTCTATGAGGCAAATCGGTGAAAAATGAAAGTGAATAAGAAATATGGACTCAGGTGAAGGGAAAGGTAACAATTCTTTCAAGGTTTTATGAGAAATAAGGACATTTCAGCTGAATTTGCTAAGGTGGGTCTTAGAAATATATGGACAGTGGCTGTAGCGCCCCCATTTGACCGATTGGAACCAAAATTGGAGGGTCTGTCTGAGGTCCCTTACTACATTAGGCCGTCAAATTTGATGAGGATTGGCTGAAGCACAGCTGAGCTTTAGATGGTTGATTGAAATGAGCATGGATATGGTGCAGGTTTGTTGTAGCTGGTGGCCATAGCGTACAGGTTAAGATATTTTTATGAATTATCCATAATGGCAATGTCCTGATTGATGTACTACCAGAATGACCTACTTGGGCTGAACATTGTAGAAGTTACAGTAATATGTTATTTATTAAGTTTTTAAACATCACAAGGGAATGAAAATGACTATCATTGGGCATTGCATATGTCTTGATTTGGCATGACTCACAGAACTGGCAGTACAAAATATTTTAACCAGTAACATGTCACTAGAACAGAAATGAGATAAATGTAAGTTGAACTGATTTTCAAGGTTTATACAGACATGTTATGTTGTTGTAGCGCCCCCGTTTGACCGATCGGCACCAAATTTGGAGGGCCCTTCCGGACTACTATTCTACAGGATATATTAAAGTTTGGTGATGATTGGCTGAGGCAGGCCTGAGATATAGCTGTCTGATTGAATTGGGCATGGCACCTGTATGGTTTGTGTGTGGCTGGTGACTATACCTCATGGAAAGTTTATGATTTTTTTTATGAATTATTTATTATGACTGTCTCCTGATTTAAATGATACCAGATTTGTGTAGGTTTGGTGAAAATCCTAGGAGGTTAACGAAATGTCTTGTTTTCAGACCAATATGAATTATGCAAAAACGCAAAGATGCAGAAGCAAGTTCTACATGTTGTTTGATTTGGCATGTCGTACTGAATTGACCTGGCAAGAAATGTCGATTGTAGGCTTCACCGTTCTCGAGAAATAGGCAGAAATGCAAAAGTTGTCACTGTTGCGCCCCCATCTGGCCGAGTGAGGTGTCCTTTACAGTTTAGGCAGAGGGTCAGAGCACAAATGTATCACCCAAATTTGATTTAGATTGGTCATTGAGAAGCCTGTGAAATGCCTGCTTGATTTTGATTGGCTGATGGCGGCCACTCTTTAAGGAATAATTACTGCCATTGTAGGTGACTGACCACAGGCTGCTTCCTAGTACATATCTACCAAATTTCAGTTAGATTGGCAAAGGCAGTCAGGAGATATTGCCAGTTTTTAGTTGTAGCGCCCCCTATTGACGAAATGCGGCCCGCCTCGGACCGTGTCCCCAGAATGGTGTAGGGAGGTAGCATTTCAAATTTGGTCAAGGTAGGCCAAGGCACGGCCAAGTTATAGCCGTCAGACCAAAACGGGCCAAATTTGGACATTGTTTGGGCGTGGCTAATGGCCGTAGGATATAAAAATGTCTGAATTTTGTGGATAATTCTTGATCAGCAGAGAATTCTGATTCGTCTGACACCTCATTTGTCTGATTTGGTAGGACAAGCCAGGACTTTAAGGAAAAAGTAGGATTGGCAAATTATGCAAATTAGCAAAAAATCTAAGTAGGCGGAGCTTCATAGTCCAAATGGCAAGTTGGTAGGGCTTTGCTGTCTGTATATGTAGAACAAAGAATTTCGATTGTAGGTCTAACAGGACAGGAGATATCGACCGAAACGTGTTGGGGGGCGCTAAGGCGCCCCCATCTGGCTGGCAGGACTGGGTAGGACAACCTGAGTAGTGGGTAGGAATTGACATCATCTGACCAAGTTTGGTTGGTCTAGCTCTTACAGTTTAGGCTGTACATTCAGTTTTAGGGCAGAAAAATAATAATAATAATAATAACTAGAAACTGCAGGCAGTTACTGAAGGGTCCAAAGGGTATGACAAGTAGGACAGGTAGGACAGGTAGGACAACAGATGGTTTGAGTAGAAGGTAGAAATCAGGATGGAGATTGTTGAGTGTCCGTCTAACAGGTCAGGAAATGTAGGACAGAATGTAGGACCCTGTGGTGTAGTGCCTGAACCTGACTGAATGTAATGTTTTGGTGAGATAGTCTGAGTAGTAGGTAGAAATCAGGATATAGACTAGTTAGTATCGGTCTAACAGGTCAGCAAATGCAGGACAGAATGTAGAACCCTGTGGTGGAGTGCCTTAGCCTGACTTAATACATGTTTTGGGTCAGATGGCCTGACTAGTTGGTAGATTTAGGGACCTTCATACCTGGTCTGGTAAGTGTAGATATTACATAGTTGCTTTTTTATACTGCCTGTGTAAACATAGGCTGTGTTGCATATTCTTAACAAAGTGCTGAGTTGCGGGAGTGTGACATGTAACAGCAGTAATATCATGCTGTATGCTATTCTAGGATGTATATTTAGACAGGAGAAAGGCTAAAAGTATTGAAGGCATTATTGAAATGGAGCGCTGACTCCACCTGCTGGCCAATTTATTATAAAATTGTAATTGCTGTAGTGTACACAGCCTGAAGAAAGATTAAAGTTTGAAAGATTTGTAAAAGTCAAATGGCAGGAGAATATAAGCAGATTAAAAATATGGACTTAGATGAAGGTTAAGGTGATTAATATTTTAATTTTTAAATAAACAATAAGCAGATTTCAGCTGCATTAACCAAGGTTGGTCTTAGACATATTATGACAGTGGCTGTAGTGCCCCCGTTTGACTGATTGCCACCAAACTTGGAAGGTCTTTTGCAGCTTGGCTGAGGCAGTCTAGTAACACAGCCGTGCATCAAATTTTGTGAGGATTGGATGAAGCATGCCAGAGATATAGCTATTTGAATGAAATAGGCATGGAAACAGTGTGGCCAGCAGGTGGAGTCAGCGCTCCATTTTAGAAATTGTATTCAATACTTTCAGGCCTTCTTATGTGTAAATTAAGTCTGATAATGTTCTATGAGGCAAATTGGTGAAAAATGAAAGTGAATAAAAAATATGGACTCAGGTGAAGGGAAAGGTAACAATTCTTTCAAGGTTTTATGAGAAATAAGGACATTTCAGCTGAATTTGCTAAGGTGGGTCTTAGACATATATGGACAGTGGCTGTAGCGCCCCTGTTTGACCGATTGGCACCAATATTGGAGGGTCTGTCTGAGGTCCCTTACTACATTAGGCCGTCAAATTTGATGAGGATTGGCTGAAGCACGGCTGAGATTCAGATGGTTGATTGAAATGAGCATGGATATGGTGCAGGTTTGTTGTAGCTGGTGGCCATAGCATACAGGTCAAGATATTTTTATGAATTATCCATAAGGGCAATGTCCTGATTGATGTACTACCAGAATGACCTACTTGGGCTGGATATTGTAGAAGTTACAGTAATATGTTATTTATTAAGTTATTAAACATCACAAGGGAATGAAAATGACTATCATTGGGCATTGCATATGTCTTGATTTGGCATGACTCACAGAACTGGCAGTACAAAATATTTTAACCAGTAATATGTCACTAGAACAGAAATGAGATAAATGTAAGTTGAACTGATTTTCAAGGTTTATACAGACATGTTATATTGTTGTAGCGCCCCCGTTTGACCGATCGGCACCAAATTTGGAGGGCCCTTCCGGACTACTATTCTACAGGATATATTAAAGTTTGGTGATGATTGGCTGAGGCAGGCCTGAGATATAGCTGTCTGATTGAATTGGGCATGGCACCTGTATGGTTTGTGTGTGGCTGGTGACTATACCTCATGGAAAGTTTATGATTTTTTTATGAATTATTTATTATGACTGTCTCCTGATTTAAATGATACCAGATTTGTGTAGGTTTGGTGAAAATCCTAGGAGGTTAACGAAATGTCTTGTTTTCAGACCAATATGAATTATGCAAAAACGCAAAGATGCAGAAGCAAGTTCTACATGTTGTTTGATTTGGCATGTCGTACTTAATTGACCGGGCAACAATTAGACTGCCATAACAGGATGGAGATTTAGCGTAGCTCTAATGTGACAGGAGATGTAGGGCAAACCGTAGAGGAGGATACTAAAAAGTCAGACAGAACTACAGGTCAGCAGATGTCAGACAGAACAGAACTTGTTTAGGTCAGATGGTTTGAGTAGAAGGTAGAAATCATGATGTAGATTGTTGAGTGTCGGTCTAACAGGTCAGGAAATGTAGGACAGAATGTAGAACCCTGTGGTGTAGTGCCTGAACCTGACTGAATGCATTGTTTTGGTCAGATGGTCTCAGTAGTAGGTAGAAATCAGGATATAGATTAGTTAGTATCGGTCTAACAGGTCAGCAAATGTAGGACAGAATGTAGAACCCTGTGGTGGAGTGCCTTAGCCTGACTGAATGCATGGTTTGGGTCAGATGGCCTGACTAGTTGGTAGATTTAGGGACCTTCATACCTGGTCTGGTAAGTCTAGATATTACAGTTTTCTTTTTTATACTGCCTGTGTAAACATAGGCTGTGTTGCATATTCTTAACAAAGTGCTGAGTTGCGTATTGTGACATGTAACAGCAGTAATATCATGCTGTATCATATTCTAGGTTATACATTTAGACAGGAGAAAGGCTAAAAGTATTGAAGGCATTATTGAAATGGAGCGCTGACTCCACCTGCTGGCCAATTTATTATAAAATTGTAATTGCTGCAGTGTACACAGCCTGAAGAAAGATTGAAGTTTGAAAGATTTGTAAAAGTCAAATGGCAGGAAAATATAAGCAGATTAAAAATATGGACTTAGATGAAGGGAAAGGTGATTAATTTTTTAATTTTTAAATAAACGATAAGCAGATTTCAGCTGCATTAACCAAGGTTGGTCTTAGACATATTAGGACAGTGGCTGTAGTGCCCCCGTTTGACCGATTGCCACCAAACTTGGAAGGTCTTTCTGAAGTCTAGTAACACAGATGTGCGTCAAATTTTGTGAGGATTGGATGAAGCATGCCAGAGATATAGCTATTTTAATGAAATGGGCATGGAAACAGTGTGGCCAGCAGGTGGAGTCAGCGCTCCATTTTAGAAATTGTATTCAATACTTTCAGGCCTTCTTATGTGTAAATTAAGTCTGATAATGTTCTATGAGGCAAATCGGTGAAAAATGAAAGTGAATAAGAAATATGGACTCAGGTGAAGGGAAAGGTAACAATTCTTTCAAGGTTTTATGAGAAATAAGGACATTTCAGCTGAATTTGCTAAGGTGGGTCTTAGAAATATATGGACAGTGGCTGTAGCGCCCCCATTTGACCGATTGGAACCAAAATTGGAGGGTCTGTCTGAGGTCCCTTACTACATTAGGCCGTCAAATTTGATGAGGATTGGCTGAAGCACAGCTGAGCTTTAGATGGTTGATTGAAATGAGCATGGATATGGTGCAGGTTTGTTGTAGCTGGTGGCCATAGCGTACAGGTTAAGATATTTTTATGAATTATCCATAATGGCAATGTCCTGATTGATGTACTACCAGAATGACCTACTTGGGCTGAACATTGTAGAAGTTACAGTAATATGTTATTTATTAAGTTTTTAAACATCACAAGGGAATGAAAATGACTATCATTGGGCATTGCATATGTCTTGATTTGGCATGACTCACAGAACTGGCAGTACAAAATATTTTAACCAGTAACATGTCACTAGAACAGAAATGAGATAAATGTAAGTTGAACTGATTTTCAAGGTTTATACAGACATGTTATGTTGTTGTAGCGCCCCCGTTTGACCGATCGGCACCAAATTTGGAGGGCCCTTCCGGACTACTATTCTACAGGATATATTAAAGTTTGGTGATGATTGGCTGAGGCAGGCCTGAGATATAGCTGTCTGATTGAATTGGGCATGGCACCTGTATGGTTTGTGTGTGGCTGGTGACTATACCTCATGGAAAGTTTATGATTTTTTTTATGAATTATTTATTATGACTGTCTCCTGATTTAAATGATACCAGATTTGTGTAGGTTTGGTGAAAATCCTAGGAGGTTAACGAAATGTCTTGTTTTCAGACCAATATGAATTATGCAAAAACGCAAAGATGCAGAAGCAAGTTCTACATGTTGTTTGATTTGGCATGTCGTACTGAATTGACCTGGCAAGAAATGTCGATTGTAGGCTTCACCGTTCTCGAGAAATAGGCAGAAATGCAAAAGTTGTCACTGTTGCGCCCCCATCTGGCCGAGTGAGGTGTCCTTTACAGTTTAGGCAGAGGGTCAGAGCACAAATGTATCACCCAAATTTGATTTAGATTGGTCATTGAGAAGCCTGTGAAATGCCTGCTTGATTTTGATTGGCTGATGGCGGCCACTCTTTAAGGAATAATTACTGCCATTGTAGGTGACTGACCACAGGCTGCTTCCTAGTACATATCTACCAAATTTCAGTTAGATTGGCAAAGGCAGTCAGGAGATATTGCCAGTTTTTAGTTGTAGCGCCCCCTATTGACGAAATGCGGCCCGCCTCGGACCGTGTCCCCAGAATGGTGTAGGGAGGTAGCATTTCAAATTTGGTCAAGGTAGGCCAAGGCACGGCCAAGTTATAGCCGTCAGACCAAAACGGGCCAAATTTGGACATTGTTTGGGCGTGGCTAATGGCCGTAGGATATAAAAATGTCTGAATTTTGTGGATAATTCTTGATCAGCAGAGAATTCTGATTCGTCTGACACCTCATTTGTCTGATTTGGTAGGACAAGCCAGGACTTTAAGGAAAAAGTAGGATTGGCAAATTATGCAAATTAGCAAAAAATCTAAGTAGGCGGAGCTTCATAGTCCAAATGGCAAGTTGGTAGGGCTTTGCTGTCTGTATATGTAGAACAAAGAATTTCGATTGTAGGTCTAACAGGACAGGAGATATCGACCGAAACGTGTTGGGGGGCGCTAAGGCGCCCCCATCTGGCTGGCAGGACTGGGTAGGACAACCTGAGTAGTGGGTAGGAATTGACATCATCTGACCAAGTTTGGTTGGTCTAGCTCTTACAGTTTAGGCTGTACATTCAGTTTTAGGGCAGAAAAATAATAATAATAATAATAATAATAATAATCCTAAGAAAAACAATAATGGTCCATAAGGACTTCGTCCTTTGGACCCTTAATAATAATAATCCTAAGAAAAACAATAATGGTCCATAAGGACTTCGTCCTTTGGACCCTTAATAATAATCCTAAGAAAAACAATAATGGTCCATAAGCATTTCATGCTTTGGACCCTTAATAAAGATAACTGCAAGCAGTGACAATCGGGTCCAAAGCTAATGGAAAGAAGCAATGAAGAGGAATGAAGTGAATGGTATAAGATTAGAAGTTCACTAATTATTGCAAATGAAGTACAGACTGTAATTGATGAGCAATGAATTTAAATTGGCAGAAAATAGGAAATGCTTCTATGAGATGATACCTAACATTTGAACATTACCGTGGAAATGTTTATCAAGGTACGATGAAGGGAAAAGGGTAGATGAGAAACCAAAGGGAAATGTGGTGACTAGCTGTTTGAGAAATATTGCAATTGCTGCAGTGTACACAGGATGAAGTAACATTGAAGTTTGATAGATTTCTAAAAGTCAAATGGCAGTAACATATAAGCAGATTAAAAATATGGACTTAGATGAAGGGAAAGGTGATTAATATTTAAATGTCTAAATAAACAATAAGGAGATGTCAGCTGCATTAACCAAGGTTGGTCTTAAACATATTAGGACAGTGGCTAAATTGTAAATGAAGTACATAGTGTAACTGATGGCCAATGCATTGAAATAGTCAGAAAGTTAGAAAATGGTAGATAAGAAATAACAGACATGTGGTGACTAGCTGTTGGAAAAAAATTGAAATTGCTGCAGTGTACATCACTGAAGTTTGATACATTTCTAAAAGTCAAATGGCAGGATAATGAAACCAATTTATTAATATTGACTGAGGTGAAGGGAATGGTGATTAATTTTTAAATATTTGATGAGAAATAAGCTAATTTCAGTTGCATTAACCAAGGTTGGTCTTAGAAATATTATGACAGTGGCTAAATTGTAAATGAAGTACAGACTGTAACTGATGGCCAATGCATTTAAATAGTCAGAAAGTAGGAAATGCTACTATAAGATGATACCTGACATTTGAACATTACCGTAGATATGTTTATTAAGGTACGATGAAGGGAAAAGGGTAGGTGAGAAACCGAAGGGAAATGTGGTGACTAGCTGTTTGAGAAATATTGCAATTGCTGCAGTGTACACAGGATGAAGTAACATTGAAGTTTGATAGATTTCTAAAAGTCAAATGGCAGTAACATATAAGCAGATTAAAAATATGGACTTAGATGAAGGGAAAGGTGATTAATATTTAAATGTCTAAATAAACAATAAGGAGATGTCAGCTGCATTAACCAAGGTTGGTCTTAAACATATTAGGACAGTGGCTAAATTGTAAATGAAGTACATAGTGTAACTGATGGCCAATGCATTGAAATAGTCAGAAAGTAAGAAAATGGTAGATAAGAAATAACAGACATGTGGTGACTAGCTGTTGGAAAAAATTGAAATTGCTGCAGTGTACATCACTGAAGTTTGATACATTTCTAAAAGTCAAATGGCAGGATAATGAAACCAATTTATTAATATTGACTGAGGTGAAGGGAATGGTGATTAATTTTTAAATATTTGATGAGAAATAAGCTAATTTCAGTTGCATTAACCAAGGTTGGTCTTAGAAATATTATGACAGTGGCTAAATTTTAAATGAAGTACAGACTGTAACTGATGGCCAATGCATTTAAATAGTCAGAAAGTAGGAAATGCTACTATAAGATGATACCTGACATTTGAACATTACCGTAGAAATGTTGATTAAGGTACAATAAATGGAAATCGGTAGATGAGAAACAGAAGGGAAATGTGGTGACTAGCTGTTCAAAGAAATTGCAATTGCTGCAATGTACAGAGCATGAAGTATCACTGAAGTTTGATACATTTCTAAAAGTCTAATGGCAGGAAAATTAAAGCAATTTAAAAATATTAACTGAGATCAAGGTAATGGTGATTAATCTTTAAATATTTGATGAGAAATAAGGTAATATCAGCTGCATTAGCCTAAGTTGGTCTTAGACATATTTAGAGAGTAGCTGTAGCGCCCCCCTTTGACCAATCAGCACATAAGGTGGAGGGTCTGTCTGTCGGCCAGAGATAAATCAGTCGGTCAATTTTTGAGAGGATTGGATGAAGCATGCCAGCGATATAACTGTTTGATTGAAATGGGCATGGAAATGGTTTGGCCAGCAGGTGGAGTCAGCGCTCCATTTTAGAAATACTATTTAATACTTTTAGGCCTTCTCATGTGTAAATCAAGTCTGATAATGTTATATGAGGCAAATAGGTGAAAAATGAAAGGAAATGAAAAATATGGACTAAGGTGAAGGGAAAGGTAACAATTCTTTGAAGGTTTTATGAGAAAGAAGGACATTTCAGCTGAATTTGCTAAGGTAGGTCGTAGGCATATATGGACAGTAACTGTAGCGCCCCCATTTGACCGATCAGCACCAAATTTGGTGGGTCTGTCTGAGGTGCAGTGCTACATTAGTTGGTCAAATTTGGTGATGATCAGATGAAGTATGCCTCAGATTAAGCTGTTTGATTGAAATGAGCATGGAAATGTTGTAGGTTCAGTGTGGCTGGTGGCCATACTGTACATGCAGGTGAAGTTATCCTTATAAATTAGACATAAGGGCAGTGTCCTGATTGATCTACTACCAGAATGACCTACTTTGGCTGGACATTGCAGTAGTTATAGCAATATGTAATTTATTAAGTTTTTAAATATCACAAGGGAATGGAAATGACTATCATTAGGCATTGCATATATCTTGATTTGGAATGACACACAGAACTTGCAGGACAAATGATTTTTATAATTAATATGTGACTGGAACATAAATAAGAACAATGTAAGTTGAACTGATTTTCCAGGTTTATACAGACATGTTATATTGCTGTAGCGCCCCCGTTTGACCGATCGGCACAAAATTTGGAGGGCCATTCCCCAGTAATGTCCTACATTATATATTTAAGTTTGGTGATGATTGGTTGAGGCACGCCTAAGATATAGCTGTCTGATTGAAATGGGTGTGGCACCAGTATGGTTCGGGGTGTGGCTGGTGGCCATACCTCATGGAAAGTTTATGATTTTTTTAATAATTTTATATATGGACTGTCTCCTGATTTAAATGATACCAGATTTGTGTAGGTTTGGTGAAGATCCTAGGAGGCTAACAAAAAGCCCTGTTTTCAGACCTATATAAATCATTCAAAAAGGCATAGATGTATAACCAAGTTCTACATGTCATTTGATGTAGCATATCATACTGAACTGGCCTGGCAATAAATCTCAACTGTGCGCTTGACAATTGTTGAGAAATAGTCAGAAATGTGCTGTAGCGCCCCCATATGGCAGACTGAGGTGTCCTTTACAGGGTGGGCTCAAGGTCAGAGGACAATTGTACAACCTAAATTTGGTTTGGATTGCTCATTGTTTAGCTGGTCAAATGGCTGCTTGATTTTGATTGGCTAATGGTGGCCAGGATTTTGCAACTAATGACTGCCATGATACATGACTGACCTCAGGCATGGACGTACTACACATTTGCCAAATTTCAATTAGATTGGTCAATGCAGTCAGGAGATACTGGCAGTTTTTAGTTGTAGTGCCCCCTATTGATGAAATGGGGCCAGCTTTATACCTAGTCCCCAGAATGGCACTGGGAGGAAGGATTTCAAATTTGGTTAAGATTGGTTAAAGCAGAGCCAAGTTATAGCAATCAGACTGAAACTGGCCAAATTTATGCAAAGTTTGGGCGTGGCTGAAGACCATATGATACAGAAATTTCATGATTATTTTTGTAAGTCTTGATCAGCTCAGAGAACTGATTGGTTTGACACCTCATTTGTCTGATTTGGACAGACGGGGTAGGACTTGAAGGCAGAGGTCAGTTTTGCAAATTATGCAAATTAGCAAAAAATCTAAGTAGGCGGAGCTTCATAGTCCAAATGGCAAGTTGGTAGAGCAATGCTGTCTGTATCAGTAGAAAAAAAAAATTCAATTGTAGGACTAATAGGACAGGAGATATGGACTGAAACGCGTTGGGGGGCGCTAGAGCGCCCCCATCTGGCTGACAGGCCTGGGTCGGAGAATCTGAGTAGCGGGTAGGAATTGACATCATCTGACCAAGATAGGTTGGTCTAGCTCTTACGGTTTAGGCTGTACATTCAGTTTTACGGCAGGAAAAAAATAATAATAATAATAAAGATAACTGCAAGCAGTGACAATCGGGTCCAAAGCAAATGGAAAGAAATAATGAACTGAAATGAAGTAAATGGCATAAAATTAGAAGTTCACTAATTATTGTAAATGAAGTACAGACTGTAATTGATGAGCAATGCATTTAAATAGTCAGAAAATATGAAACCTAACATTTTAACATTACCGTAGAAATGTTTATCAAAGTATGATAAAGGAAAAAGGTAGATGAGAAACGGAAGGGAAATGTGGTGACTAGCTGTTGGAGAAATATTGTAATTGCTGCAGTGTACACAGGCTGAAGTAACATTGAAGGTTGATAGATTTCTAAATGTGAAATGGTAGTAATATATAAGCTGATAAAAAATATTGACTTAGATGAAGGGAAAGGTGATTAATATTTAAATGTCTAAATAAACAATAAGGAGATGTCAGCTGCATTAACCAAGGTTGGCCTTAGACAAATTAGGACAGTGGCTAAATTGGAAATTACGTACAGACTGTAACTGATGGCCAATGCATTTAAATAGTTAGAAAGTAGGAAAATGGTAGATGAGAAACAGAAGGAAAATGTGGTGACTAGCTGTTGGAGAAATATTGAAATTGCTGCAGTGTACACAGGCTAAAGTAACTTTGAAGTTTGATAGATTTCTAAAAGTCAAATGGCATGATTATATAAGCAGATTAAAAATATTGACTTAGATGAAGGGAAAGGTGATTAATATTTAAATATTTAAATAAACAATAATTAGATGTCAGCAGCATTAACCAAGGTTGGTCTTAGACATATTACGACAGTGGCTAAATTGCAAATGAAGTACAGACTGTAACTGATGGCCAATGCATTTAAATAGTCAGAAAGTAAGAAATGGTACTATGATAAGATGATATCTGACATTTTAACATCACCGTAGAAATGTTGATTAAGGTCCAATAAAGGGAAAATGGTAGATGAGAATCAGAAGGGAAATGTGGTGATTAGCTGTTGTAGAAATATTGAAATTGCTGCAGTGTACACAGGCTAAAGTAACATTGAAGTTTGATAGATTTCTAAAAGTCAAATGGTGCAATTCTTTAAGCAGATTAAAAATATGGACTTAGATGAAGGGAAAAGTGATTAATATTTAAATGTTTAAATAAACAATAAGGAGATGTCAGCTGCATTAACCAAGGTTGATGTTAGACATATTATGACAGTGGCTAAATTGTAAATGAAGTACAGATTTTAACTGATGGCCAATGCATTTAAATAGTCAAAATGTAGGAAATGCTACTATGATAAGATGATACTTGACATTTTAACATTACCGTAGAAATGTTGATTAAGGTACGATAAAGGGAATACGGTAGATGAGAAACATAAGGGAGATGTGGTGACTAACTGTTCAAAGAAATTGCAATTGCTGCAGTGTACACAGCCTGAAGTATCACTGAACTTTCATACATTTCTAAAAGTGAAATGGCAGGAAAATGAAAGTAAATTAATATGTGTTTAATCTTTGAAGGTTTGATGAAAAATAAAGAAATTTCAGCTGCATTAACTATTAGGTTTAGACATATTTTGACAGTGGCAGTAGGGCACCCGTTTAACCGAATGTCACCAAAGTTTGATGGTCTATTCGTAGTCCAGTGCTATAGAAGTCAGTCAAATTTTATGATAATTTGATGAAGTATTAATGAGATTTAGCATAGTAAATGAATTCGGTATTGAAATATTGTGGCCAGCTGGTGCAGTTAGCACTACATTTGATAAATGGTAGCATGCAGTCCCTGGTGTGGCAGTTTGACTACTGCCATTAGCAGAAGCAGCCTTAGTACAACAATATAAGATATAATATAGAACCATTTGGTGAAGTGCCTCAGCCCAAAAGAATGTGTGGTTTGTGTCAGATGGTCTAAGTAGTCGGTAGAAATAGGCACCTGCATACCTAATATTTTAAGTTTGGATGATACAAGTTAAGCTTACTTTATACTACCTCAGTGAACACATGCCGTCTTGTATATTGAAAACAACAGTGGTTTACTCCATTTGTAAAGTATTCTTCTAGACATAAGAAGCCCTAAAACAATTTAATGGCATTAATGAAATAGAGGACAAACTCCACCTGCTGGCGAATCTATAAAAAAAAATCCAAAAAAGTGCAATATAAATAGAGCACCATCTCCACCTACTGGCCAATTTAATACAAAACTGCAAAAAATCTGCAATATATAATGCCTGGCTTATAAATAAAATCTGATAATTTTCTATAAGTCAAATAGCAGAAAAATGAAAGGAGCTTAAAAATATGGACTGAGGTGAAGGGAAAGTTAATTCCTTGAAAGTATTATGAAGGATATTTCAGCTGAATTAGCCAAGGTAGGTATTAGACATACTAGGACAGTGGCTGTACCGCTCCAGATTGACTGATCACCACCAAACTTGGAAGATCTGTCTGTAGTCCAGTCATACAGAAGTGTATCAAATTTTGTAAGGATCGGATGAAGCATGCCTGAGATTTAGCTGTTTGAATGAAATGGGAATGGAAAGGTTGTGGCCAGCAGGTGGAGTCAGCGCTCCATTTTAGAAATGATATTAAATGCTTTCTGACCTTCTCATTTGTAAATGAAGTCTGATAATGTTGTATAAGGCAAATTGGTGAAAAATGAAAGGAACTTAAAAATATGCACTAAGTTGTAAGGAAAGGTAAAAATTCTTTGAAGGATTTATGAGAAAGAAGGACATTTCAGCTGAATTTGCTAAGGTGGGCCTTAGACATAAATGGACAGTAGCTGTAGCGCCCCCATTTGACCGATCGGCACCAAATTTGCAGGGTCTGTCTGAGGTGCAGTGCTACATTAGTGGGTCAAATTTGGTGATGATCAGATGAAGTATTCCTCTGATTTAGCTGTTTGATTGAAATGATCATGGAAATGCTGTAGGTTCAGTGTGGCTGGTGGCTATACTGTACAGGCAAGTGAAGTTATCTTTATAAATTATACATATGGGCAGTGTCCTGATTTTTCTACTACCAGATTGACCTACTTAGGCTGGACATTGCAGTAGTTACAGTAATATGTTATTAATTAAGTTCTTAAATATGACAAGGGAATGCAAATGACTATCATGAGACATTGCATATTTCTTGACTTGACATGACTCACAGAACTTGCAGGGCAAAAGATTTTAACCAGTAATATGTCACTGGATCAAAAATGAGATAAATGTAAGTTGAGCTGATTTTGCAGTTTATAAAGTGATGTTATATTGCTGTAGCACCCCCGTTTGACTGATCGGCACCAAATTTGGAGGGCCCTTCTCCAGTAATATCCTACATTATATATTTAAGTTTGATGATGATTGGTTGAGGCAGGCCTGAGATATAGCTGTCTGATTGAAATGGGTGTGGCACCACTATGGTTTGGGTGTGGCTGGTGGCCATACCTCATAGAAAGTTTATGATTTTTTTAATAATTTTATATAGGGACTGTCTCCTGATTTAAATGATACCAGATTTGTGTAGGTTTGGTGAAAATCCTAGGAGGATAAGAAAAAGTACTGTTTTAAGACTTTTACAAAATTGGTAAAAATGGCAAGAGATATGATGAAGTTCTTTATACCATTAAATTTGTCATGAGCTAGTGGATAGCTTAAGCAACAATTGTCAATTTTATAATTAACAGTTCAGGAGAAATAGGCAGAAATGTGCTGTAGCGCCCCCATATGGCAGACTGACATGTCCTTCACAGGGTGGGCTCAGGGTCAGAATACAAATGTATAACCTAAATTTGGTTTGGATTGCTCATTGTTTAGCTGGTCAAATGGCTGCTTGATTTTGATTGGCTAATGGTGGCCAGGATTTTACAACTAATGACTGCCATTTTACTTCTCTGACCTCAGGCTTGTACATAGTACATATCTGCCAAATTTCAATTAGATTGGTTAAGGCAGTCAGGAGATATTGCCAGTTATTAGTTGTAGCGCCCCCTATTGACGAAATGTGGGCCGCATTGTATGTTGACCACATAATAGAGCAGGGAGGTTGGATTGTAAGTTTGGTTCAGGTAGGCTAAGGTATGGAGAAGTTATAGCATTCAGACTGAAATAGGCCAAATTTAGGTGGGATTTGGGCATGGCTAGTGGCCATAAAATAGACAAATGTCAGACTTTCTTGAATCTATTTTGATCAGCTAAGTGGACTGATCGGTTTGACACCTCATTTGTCTGATTTGGTCCAATATTGTAGGACTTGAAGGCAGAAGTCAGTTTCACAAATTATGCAAATTAGCAAAAAATCTAAGTAGGCGGAGCTTCATAGTCCAAATGGCAAGATGGTAGAGCAAAGCTGTCTGCATCAGCAGAAAAAATAATTTCAATTGTAGGACTAATAGGACAGGAGATATGGACTGAAACGCATTGGGGGGCGCTAGAGCGCCCCCATCTGGCTGACAGGGCTGGGTCAGAGAATCTGAGTAGCGGGTAGGAATTGACATCATCTTACCAAGTTTGGTTGGTCTAGCTCTTACGGTTTAGGCTGTACATTCAGTTTTACGGCAGGAAAAAAATAATAATAATAATAATAACTAGAAACTGCAGGCAGTTACTGAAGGGTCCAAAGGGTATGACAAGTAGGACAGGTAGGACAGGTAGGACAACAGATGGTTTGAGTAGAAGGTAGAAATCAGGATGGAGATTGTTGAGTGTCCGTCTAACAGGTCAGGAAATGTAGGACAGAATGTAGGACCCTGTGGTGTAGTGCCTGAACCTGACTGAATGTAATGTTTTGGTGAGATAGTCTGAGTAGTAGGTAGAAATCAGGATATAGACTAGTTAGTATCGGTCTAACAGGTCAGCAAATGCAGGACAGAATGTAGAACCCTGTGGTGGAGTGCCTTAGCCTGACTTAATACATGTTTTGGGTCAGATGGCCTGACTAGTTGGTAGATTTAGGGACCTTCATACCTGGTCTGGTAAGTGTAGATATTACATAGTTGCTTTTTTATACTGCCTGTGTAAACATAGGCTGTGTTGCATATTCTTAACAAAGTGCTGAGTTGCGGGAGTGTGACATGTAACAGCAGTAATATCATGCTGTATGCTATTCTAGGATGTATATTTAGACAGGAGAAAGGCTAAAAGTATTGAAGGCATTATTGAAATGGAGCGCTGACTCCACCTGCTGGCCAATTTATTATAAAATTGTAATTGCTGTAGTGTACACAGCCTGAAGAAAGATTAAAGTTTGAAAGATTTGTAAAAGTCAAATGGCAGGAGAATATAAGCAGATTAAAAATATGGACTTAGATGAAGGTTAAGGTGATTAATATTTTAATTTTTAAATAAACAATAAGCAGATTTCAGCTGCATTAACCAAGGTTGGTCTTAGACATATTATGACAGTGGCTGTAGTGCCCCCGTTTGACTGATTGCCACCAAACTTGGAAGGTCTTTTGCAGCTTGGCTGAGGCAGTCTAGTAACACAGCCGTGCATCAAATTTTGTGAGGATTGGATGAAGCATGCCAGAGATATAGCTATTTGAATGAAATAGGCATGGAAACAGTGTGGCCAGCAGGTGGAGTCAGCGCTCCATTTTAGAAATTGTATTCAATACTTTCAGGCCTTCTTATGTGTAAATTAAGTCTGATAATGTTCTATGAGGCAAATTGGTGAAAAATGAAAGTGAATAAAAAATATGGACTCAGGTGAAGGGAAAGGTAACAATTCTTTCAAGGTTTTATGAGAAATAAGGACATTTCAGCTGAATTTGCTAAGGTGGGTCTTAGACATATATGGACAGTGGCTGTAGCGCCCCTGTTTGACCGATTGGCACCAATATTGGAGGGTCTGTCTGAGGTCCCTTACTACATTAGGCCGTCAAATTTGATGAGGATTGGCTGAAGCACGGCTGAGATTCAGATGGTTGATTGAAATGAGCATGGATATGGTGCAGGTTTGTTGTAGCTGGTGGCCATAGCATACAGGTCAAGATATTTTTATGAATTATCCATAAGGGCAATGTCCTGATTGATGTACTACCAGAATGACCTACTTGGGCTGGATATTGTAGAAGTTACAGTAATATGTTATTTATTAAGTTATTAAACATCACAAGGGAATGAAAATGACTATCATTGGGCATTGCATATGTCTTGATTTGGCATGACTCACAGAACTGGCAGTACAAAATATTTTAACCAGTAATATGTCACTAGAACAGAAATGAGATAAATGTAAGTTGAACTGATTTTCAAGGTTTATACAGACATGTTATATTGTTGTAGCGCCCCCGTTTGACCGATCGGCACCAAATTTGGAGGGCCCTTCCGGACTACTATTCTACAGGATATATTAAAGTTTGGTGATGATTGGCTGAGGCAGGCCTGAGATATAGCTGTCTGATTGAATTGGGCATGGCACCTGTATGGTTTGTGTGTGGCTGGTGACTATACCTCATGGAAAGTTTATGATTTTTTTATGAATTATTTATTATGACTGTCTCCTGATTTAAATGATACCAGATTTGTGTAGGTTTGGTGAAAATCCTAGGAGGTTAACGAAATGTCTTGTTTTCAGACCAATATGAATTATGCAAAAACGCAAAGATGCAGAAGCAAGTTCTACATGTTGTTTGATTTGGCATGTCGTACTTAATTGACCGGGCAACAATTAGACTGCCATAACAGGATGGAGATTTAGCGTAGCTCTAATGTGACAGGAGATGTAGGGCAAACCGTAGAGGAGGATACTAAAAAGTCAGACAGAACTACAGGTCAGCAGATGTCAGACAGAACAGAACTTGTTTAGGTCAGATGGTTTGAGTAGAAGGTAGAAATCATGATGTAGATTGTTGAGTGTCGGTCTAACAGGTCAGGAAATGTAGGACAGAATGTAGAACCCTGTGGTGTAGTGCCTGAACCTGACTGAATGCATTGTTTTGGTCAGATGGTCTCAGTAGTAGGTAGAAATCAGGATATAGATTAGTTAGTATCGGTCTAACAGGTCAGCAAATGTAGGACAGAATGTAGAACCCTGTGGTGGAGTGCCTTAGCCTGACTGAATGCATGGTTTGGGTCAGATGGCCTGACTAGTTGGTAGATTTAGGGACCTTCATACCTGGTCTGGTAAGTCTAGATATTACAGAGTTTTCTTTTTTATACTGCCTGTGTAAACATAGGCTGTGTTGCATATTCTTAACAAAGTGCTGAGTTGCGTATTGTGACATGTAACAGCAGTAATATCATGCTGTATCATATTCTAGGTTATGCATTTAGACAGGAGAAAGGCTAAAAGTATTGAAGGCATTATTGAAATGGAGCGCTGACTCCACCTGCTGGCCAATTTATTATAAAATTGTAATTGCTGCAGTGTACACAGCCTGAAGAAAGATTGAAGTTTGAAAGATTTGTAAAAGTCAAATGGCAGGAAAATATAAGCAGATTAAAAATATGGACTTAGATGAAGGGAAAGGTGATTAATTTTTTAATTTTTAAATAAACGATAAGCAGATTTCAGCTGCATTAACCAAGGTTGGTCTTAGACATATTAGGACAGTGGCTGTAGTGCCCCCGTTTGACCGATTGCCACCAAACTTGGAAGGTCTTTCTGAAGTCTAGTAACACAGATGTGCGTCAAATTTTGTGAGGATTGGATGAAGCATGCCAGAGATATAGCTATTTTAATGAAATGGGCATGGAAACAGTGTGGCCAGCAGGTGGAGTCAGCGCTCCATTTTAGAAATTGTATTCAATACTTTCAGGCCTTCTTATGTGTAAATTAAGTCTGATAATGTTCTATGAGGCAAATCGGTGAAAAATGAAAGTGAATAAGAAATATGGACTCAGGTGAAGGGAAAGGTAACAATTCTTTCAAGGTTTTATGAGAAATAAGGACATTTCAGCTGAATTTGCTAAGGTGGGTCTTAGAAATATATGGACAGTGGCTGTAGCGCCCCCATTTGACCGATTGGAACCAAAATTGGAGGGTCTGTCTGAGGTCCCTTACTACATTAGGCCGTCAAATTTGATGAGGATTGGCTGAAGCACAGCTGAGCTTTAGATGGTTGATTGAAATGAGCATGGATATGGTGCAGGTTTGTTGTAGCTGGTGGCCATAGCGTACAGGTTAAGATATTTTTATGAATTATCCATAATGGCAATGTCCTGATTGATGTACTACCAGAATGACCTACTTGGGCTGAACATTGTAGAAGTTACAGTAATATGTTATTTATTAAGTTTTTAAACATCACAAGGGAATGAAAATGACTATCATTGGGCATTGCATATGTCTTGATTTGGCATGACTCACAGAACTGGCAGTACAAAATATTTTAACCAGTAACATGTCACTAGAACAGAAATGAGATAAATGTAAGTTGAACTGATTTTCAAGGTTTATACAGACATGTTATGTTGTTGTAGCGCCCCCGTTTGACCGATCGGCACCAAATTTGGAGGGCCCTTCCGGACTACTATTCTACAGGATATATTAAAGTTTGGTGATGATTGGCTGAGGCAGGCCTGAGATATAGCTGTCTGATTGAATTGGGCATGGCACCTGTATGGTTTGTGTGTGGCTGGTGACTATACCTCATGGAAAGTTTATGATTTTTTTTATGAATTATTTATTATGACTGTCTCCTGATTTAAATGATACCAGATTTGTGTAGGTTTGGTGAAAATCCTAGGAGGTTAACGAAATGTCTTGTTTTCAGACCAATATGAATTATGCAAAAACGCAAAGATGCAGAAGCAAGTTCTACATGTTGTTTGATTTGGCATGTCGTACTGAATTGACCTGGCAAGAAATGTCGATTGTAGGCTTCACCGTTCTCGAGAAATAGGCAGAAATGCAAAAGTTGTCACTGTTGCGCCCCCATCTGGCCGAGTGAGGTGTCCTTTACAGTTTAGGCAGAGGGTCAGAGCACAAATGTATCACCCAAATTTGATTTAGATTGGTCATTGAGAAGCCTGTGAAATGCCTGCTTGATTTTGATTGGCTGATGGCGGCCACTCTTTAAGGAATAATTACTGCCATTGTAGGTGACTGACCACAGGCTGCTTCCTAGTACATATCTACCAAATTTCAGTTAGATTGGCAAAGGCAGTCAGGAGATATTGCCAGTTTTTAGTTGTAGCGCCCCCTATTGACGAAATGCGGCCCGCCTCGGACCGTGTCCCCAGAATGGTGTAGGGAGGTAGCATTTCAAATTTGGTCAAGGTAGGCCAAGGCACGGCCAAGTTATAGCCGTCAGACCAAAACGGGCCAAATTTGGACATTGTTTGGGCGTGGCTAATGGCCGTAGGATATAAAAATGTCTGAATTTTGTGGATAATTCTTGATCAGCAGAGAATTCTGATTCGTCTGACACCTCATTTGTCTGATTTGGTAGGACAAGCCAGGACTTTAAGGAAAAAGTAGGATTGGCAAATTATGCAAATTAGCAAAAAATCTAAGTAGGCGGAGCTTCATAGTCCAAATGGCAAGTTGGTAGGGCTTTGCTGTCTGTATATGTAGAACAAAGAATTTCGATTGTAGGTCTAACAGGACAGGAGATATCGACCGAAACGTGTTGGGGGGCGCTAAGGCGCCCCCATCTGGCTGGCAGGACTGGGTAGGACAACCTGAGTAGTGGGTAGGAATTGACATCATCTGACCAAGTTTGGTTGGTCTAGCTCTTACAGTTTAGGCTGTACATTCAGTTTTAGGGCAGAAAAATAATAATAATAACTAGAAACTGCAGGCAGTTACTGAAGGGTCCAAAGGGTATGACAAGTAGGACAGGTAGGACAGGTAGGACAACAGATGGTTTGAGTAGAAGGTAGAAATCAGGATGGAGATTGTTGAGTGTCCGTCTAACAGGTCAGGAAATGTAGGACAGAATGTAGGACCCTGTGGTGTAGTGCCTGAACCTGACTGAATGTAATGTTTTGGTGAGATAGTCTGAGTAGTAGGTAGAAATCAGGATATAGACTAGTTAGTATCGGTCTAACAGGTCAGCAAATGCAGGACAGAATGTAGAACCCTGTGGTGGAGTGCCTTAGCCTGACTTAATACATGTTTTGGGTCAGATGGCCTGACTAGTTGGTAGATTTAGGGACCTTCATACCTGGTCTGGTAAGTGTAGATATTACATAGTTGCTTTTTTATACTGCCTGTGTAAACATAGGCTGTGTTGCATATTCTTAACAAAGTGCTGAGTTGCGGGAGTGTGACATGTAACAGCAGTAATATCATGCTGTATGCTATTCTAGGATGTATATTTAGACAGGAGAAAGGCTAAAAGTATTGAAGGCATTATTGAAATGGAGCGCTGACTCCACCTGCTGGCCAATTTATTATAAAATTGTAATTGCTGTAGTGTACACAGCCTGAAGAAAGATTAAAGTTTGAAAGATTTGTAAAAGTCAAATGGCAGGAGAATATAAGCAGATTAAAAATATGGACTTAGATGAAGGTTAAGGTGATTAATATTTTAATTTTTAAATAAACAATAAGCAGATTTCAGCTGCATTAACCAAGGTTGGTCTTAGACATATTATGACAGTGGCTGTAGTGCCCCCGTTTGACTGATTGCCACCAAACTTGGAAGGTCTTTTGCAGCTTGGCTGAGGCAGTCTAGTAACACAGCCGTGCATCAAATTTTGTGAGGATTGGATGAAGCATGCCAGAGATATAGCTATTTGAATGAAATAGGCATGGAAACAGTGTGGCCAGCAGGTGGAGTCAGCGCTCCATTTTAGAAATTGTATTCAATACTTTCAGGCCTTCTTATGTGTAAATTAAGTCTGATAATGTTCTATGAGGCAAATTGGTGAAAAATGAAAGTGAATAAAAAATATGGACTCAGGTGAAGGGAAAGGTAACAATTCTTTCAAGGTTTTATGAGAAATAAGGACATTTCAGCTGAATTTGCTAAGGTGGGTCTTAGACATATATGGACAGTGGCTGTAGCGCCCCTGTTTGACCGATTGGCACCAATATTGGAGGGTCTGTCTGAGGTCCCTTACTACATTAGGCCGTCAAATTTGATGAGGATTGGCTGAAGCACGGCTGAGATTCAGATGGTTGATTGAAATGAGCATGGATATGGTGCAGGTTTGTTGTAGCTGGTGGCCATAGCATACAGGTCAAGATATTTTTATGAATTATCCATAAGGGCAATGTCCTGATTGATGTACTACCAGAATGACCTACTTGGGCTGGATATTGTAGAAGTTACAGTAATATGTTATTTATTAAGTTATTAAACATCACAAGGGAATGAAAATGACTATCATTGGGCATTGCATATGTCTTGATTTGGCATGACTCACAGAACTGGCAGTACAAAATATTTTAACCAGTAATATGTCACTAGAACAGAAATGAGATAAATGTAAGTTGAACTGATTTTCAAGGTTTATACAGACATGTTATATTGTTGTAGCGCCCCCGTTTGACCGATCGGCACCAAATTTGGAGGGCCCTTCCGGACTACTATTCTACAGGATATATTAAAGTTTGGTGATGATTGGCTGAGGCAGGCCTGAGATATAGCTGTCTGATTGAATTGGGCATGGCACCTGTATGGTTTGTGTGTGGCTGGTGACTATACCTCATGGAAAGTTTATGATTTTTTTATGAATTATTTATTATGACTGTCTCCTGATTTAAATGATACCAGATTTGTGTAGGTTTGGTGAAAATCCTAGGAGGTTAACGAAATGTCTTGTTTTCAGACCAATATGAATTATGCAAAAACGCAAAGATGCAGAAGCAAGTTCTACATGTTGTTTGATTTGGCATGTCGTACTTAATTGACCGGGCAACAATTAGACTGCCATAACAGGATGGAGATTTAGCGTAGCTCTAATGTGACAGGAGATGTAGGGCAAACCGTAGAGGAGGATACTAAAAAGTCAGACAGAACTACAGGTCAGCAGATGTCAGACAGAACAGAACTTGTTTAGGTCAGATGGTTTGAGTAGAAGGTAGAAATCATGATGTAGATTGTTGAGTGTCGGTCTAACAGGTCAGGAAATGTAGGACAGAATGTAGAACCCTGTGGTGTAGTGCCTGAACCTGACTGAATGCATTGTTTTGGTCAGATGGTCTCAGTAGTAGGTAGAAATCAGGATATAGATTAGTTAGTATCGGTCTAACAGGTCAGCAAATGTAGGACAGAATGTAGAACCCTGTGGTGGAGTGCCTTAGCCTGACTGAATGCATGGTTTGGGTCAGATGGCCTGACTAGTTGGTAGATTTAGGGACCTTCATACCTGGTCTGGTAAGTCTAGATATTACAGAGTTTTCTTTTTTATACTGCCTGTGTAAACATAGGCTGTGTTGCATATTCTTAACAAAGTGCTGAGTTGCGTATTGTGACATGTAACAGCAGTAATATCATGCTGTATCATATTCTAGGTTATACATTTAGACAGGAGAAAGGCTAAAAGTATTGAAGGCATTATTGAAATGGAGCGCTGACTCCACCTGCTGGCCAATTTATTATAAAATTGTAATTGCTGCAGTGTACACAGCCTGAAGAAAGATTGAAGTTTGAAAGATTTGTAAAAGTCAAATGGCAGGAAAATATAAGCAGATTAAAAATATGGACTTAGATGAAGGGAAAGGTGATTAATTTTTTAATTTTTAAATAAACGATAAGCAGATTTCAGCTGCATTAACCAAGGTTGGTCTTAGACATATTAGGACAGTGGCTGTAGTGCCCCCGTTTGACCGATTGCCACCAAACTTGGAAGGTCTTTCTGAAGTCTAGTAACACAGATGTGCGTCAAATTTTGTGAGGATTGGATGAAGCATGCCAGAGATATAGCTATTTTAATAAAATGGGCATGGAAACAGTGTGGCCAGCAGGTGGAGTCAGCGCTCCATTTTAGAAATTGTATTCAATACTTTCAGGCCTTCTTATGTGTAAATTAAGTCTGATAATGTTCTATGAGGCAAATCGGTGAAAAATGAAAGTGAATAAGAAATATGGACTCAGGTGAAGGGAAAGGTAACAATTCTTTCAAGGTTTTATGAGAAATAAGGACATTTCAGCTGAATTTGCTAAGGTGGGTCTTAGAAATATATGGACAGTGGCTGTAGCGCCCCCATTTGACCGATTGGAACCAAAATTGGAGGGTCTGTCTGAGGTCCCTTACTACATTAGGCCGTCAAATTTGATGAGGATTGGCTGAAGCACAGCTGAGCTTTAGATGGTTGATTGAAATGAGCATGGATATGGTGCAGGTTTGTTGTAGCTGGTGGCCATAGCGTACAGGTTAAGATATTTTTATGAATTATCCATAATGGCAATGTCCTGATTGATGTACTACCAGAATGACCTACTTGGGCTGAACATTGTAGAAGTTACAGTAATATGTTATTTATTAAGTTTTTAAACATCACAAGGGAATGAAAATGACTATCATTGGGCATTGCATATGTCTTGATTTGGCATGACTCACAGAACTGGCAGTACAAAATATTTTAACCAGTAACATGTCACTAGAACAGAAATGAGATAAATGTAAGTTGAACTGATTTTCAAGGTTTATACAGACATGTTATGTTGTTGTAGCGCCCCCGTTTGACCGATCGGCACCAAATTTGGAGGGCCCTTCCGGACTACTATTCTACAGGATATATTAAAGTTTGGTGATGATTGGCTGAGGCAGGCCTGAGATATAGCTGTCTGATTGAATTGGGCATGGCACCTGTATGGTTTGTGTGTGGCTGGTGACTATACCTCATGGAAAGTTTATGATTTTTTTATGAATTATTTATTATGACTGTCTCCTGATTTAAATGATACCAGATTTGTGTAGGTTTGGTGAAAATCCTAGGAGGTTAACGAAATGTCTTGTTTTCAGACCAATATGAATTATGCAAAAACGCAAAGATGCAGAAGCAAGTTCTACATGTTGTTTGATTTGGCATGTCGTACTGAATTGACCTGGCAAGAAATGTCGATTGTAGGCTTCACCGTTCTCGAGAAATAGGCAGAAATGCAAAAGTTGTCACTGTTGCGCCCCCATCTGGCCGAGTGAGGTGTCCTTTACAGTTTAGGCAGAGGGTCAGAGCACAAATGTATCACCCAAATTTGATTTAGATTGGTCATTGAGAAGCCTGTGAAATGCCTGCTTGATTTTGATTGGCTGATGGCGGCCACTCTTTAAGGAATAATTACTGCCATTGTAGGTGACTGACCACAGGCTGCTTCCTAGTACATATCTACCAAATTTCAGTTAGATTGGCAAAGGCAGTCAGGAGATATTGCCAGTTTTTAGTTGTAGCGCCCCCTATTGACGAAATGCGGCCCGCCTCGGACCGTGTCCCCAGAATGGTGTAGGGAGGTAGCATTTCAAATTTGGTCAAGGTAGGCCAAGGCACGGCCAAGTTATAGCCGTCAGACCAAAACGGGCCAAATTTGGACATTGTTTGGGCGTGGCTAATGGCCGTAGGATATAAAAATGTCTGAATTTTGTGGATAATTCTTGATCAGCAGAGAATTCTGATTCGTCTGACACCTCATTTGTCTGATTTGGTAGGACAAGCCAGGACTTTAAGGAAAAAGTAGGATTGGCAAATTATGCAAATTAGCAAAAAATCTAAGTAGGCGGAGCTTCATAGTCCAAATGGCAAGTTGGTAGGGCTTTGCTGTCTGTATATGTAGAACAAAGAATTTCGATTGTAGGTCTAACAGGACAGGAGATATCGACCGAAACGTGTTGGGGGGCGCTAAGGCGCCCCCATCTGGCTGGCAGGACTGGGTAGGACAACCTGAGTAGTGGGTAGGAATTGACATCATCTGACCAAGTTTGGTTGGTCTAGCTCTTACAGTTTAGGCTGTACATTCAGTTTTAGGGCAGAAAAATAATAATAATAATAATAATAATAATAATCCTAAGAAAAACAATAATGGTCCATAAGGACTTCGTCCTTTGGACCCTTAATAAAAAGAAAAACCGTAAGAAAAACAATAATGGTCCATAAGCATTTCATGCTTTGGACCCTTAATAATAAAGATAACTGCAAGCAGTGACAATCGGGTCCAAAGCTAATGGAAAGAAGCAATGAAGAGGAATGAAGTGAATGGTATAAGATTAGAAGTTCACTAATTATTGCAAATGAAGTACAGACTGTAATTGATGAGCAATGAATTTAAATTGGCAGACAATAGTAAATGCTTCTATGAGATGATAGCTAACATTTGAACATTACCGTGGAAATGTTTATCAAGGTACGATGAAGGGAAAAGGGTAGATGAGAAACCAAAGGGAAATGTGGTGACTAGCTGTTTGAGAAATATTGCAATTGCTGCAGTGTACACAGGATGAAGTAACATTGAAGTTTGATAGATTTCTAAAAGTCAAATGGCAGTAACATATAAGCAGATTAAAAATATGGACTTAGATGAAGGGAAAGGTGATTAATATTTAAATGTCTAAATAAACAGTAAGGAGATGTCAGTTGCATTAACCAAGGTTGGTCTTAAATATATTAGGACAGTGGCTAAATTGGAAATGAAGTACAGACTGTAACTGATAGCCAATGCATTTAAATAGTCAGAAAATAGGAAATGCTACTATGAACATGCAGCTTTCTGGTTTTACTCTCTTTTCCAGTGCCTTATCTTCATATCAGTGACACCATACTCACCACATCAAGTTTCCCTGCGCCTATTTTTTCGACAACCAAAGCGTTCTCTAAAGAACTCAGAGACTGCACACAGACAGTATGAACTACAAACAGATACCTGAAGTGAAATGAACCAGAAATCATCTCCACTCACTATAGTCTGACAGCAAAGGTACTTTGAGTAAAATGTGCTGTTGCTTGTGGATATTTATTGCTGTGATGTCACAATTGTTTTTGTAGTATTTATTGAGTTATTTTCAGTTTTACTCTGCAATAACAAAACATTAATGATGTGTTGTAACAGTTCTGTACTACATAATATGTTACGTAATTTACAGTCATGATGCCATGGTTAAATTGATGTCAAAATAACAGTCCAGCTTTGTTTGTGATGCCTGTGTTGACTTACTGTACACTAAATTGTATATTCAAAAGAATATTGCCATGTTGGCAGTTTTGTAGTATATATATATGAGTGCTACTATCACACTTTGTGGTCTTTATACACTGTTTATGTAATAATGCTATGCACATCATATGCGAAATATTATGTCAATTGTGCTGGCTCAACTATTGTGGTGTCAATGTACTTTTTCAGCCTCCTCAAACAATGACACAAACGTAAATGTTTGGCTAAGACAGATGTATTTAATTGCAATTTTACAATGTGTATAATGTGTTTTCCATTATGTCTCTAATGAGTAATAATAAATATTATAATCATTAATACAGTCATCATTCTTAAGCATGTTAAATACACATGTAAATGTGAGAATAAATTTCAATTACGGTAGGTGAAACAGGCAGTAAAGGAAATATACATACAAAAAGTATTACAATGTCTTGAGCAACATTTAAGGAAAAACATACTACAGTATAATGACATTATATAGTAAATGGACATAATGTATAACATTAGCCTGCTGTATGCATGCAGTCCGTGGTGTGGCAGTTTGACTACTGCCATTAGCAGAAGCAGCCTTAGTACACCAATATAGGATAGAATATAGAACCCTTTGGTGAAGTGCCTCAGCCGAAGACAATGTATGGTTTGTGTCACATGGTCTAAGCAGTCGGTAGAAATAGGCACCTGCATACCTAATATTTTAAGTCTGTATCATACAAGTTAAGCTTACTTTATACTACCTCAGTGAACACATGCCGTCTTGTATATTCAAAACAACAGTGGCTTACTGCATTTGTAAAGTATTTTTCTAGACATAAGAAGCCCTAAGAGAATTGAATGGCATTAATGAAATAGAGGACGAACTCCACCTGCTGGCTAGTCTATAAAAAAATCCAAAAAATTGCAATATAAATAGAGCACTATCTCCACCTACTGGCCAATTTAATACAAAAAAGTGAAAAATCTGCAATATATACTGCCTGGCTTATAAATAAAATCTGATCATTATTTATAATTGAAATAGCATAAAAATGAAAGGAGCTTAAAAATATGGATTGAGGTGAAGGGAAAGTTAACAATTTGTTTGAAAGTATTATGAAGGATATTTTAGCTGAGGTAGGTATTAGACATACTAGGACAGTGGCTGTACTGCTCCCATTTGACTGATCGCCACCAAACCTGGAAGGTCTGTCTGTAGTCCAGTGATACTGAAGTGAACATATTTTGTAAGGATTGGATGAAGCATGCCTGAGATTTAGCTGTTTGAATGAAATGGAATTAGAAATAATGTGGCCAGCAGGTGCAGTCAACACTCCATTTTAGAAATACTATTTAATACTTTCAGGCCTTCTTATTTGTAAATGAAGTGTGATAATGGTGAAAAGGGAAATTGGTGAAAAATTAAAGGAAATTAAAAATTTGGACTAAGGTGAAGGGAAAGGTAACAATTCTTTGAAAGTTTCATGAGGAATAAGGACATTTCAGCTGAATCTGCTAAGGTGGGTCTTAGACATAATATAACAGTGGCTGTAGTACCCCCGTTTGCCCAATCACCACCAAACTTAGAAGGTCTGTCTGTAGTCTAGTGCTGCAAGAGTTAGTCAATTTATCCAATCCAATTTTTTGGGGATTGGATGAAGCACGGCTGAGATTTAGCTGTTTGAGTGAAATGGGAATGGAAATGGTGTGGCCAGCAGGTGGAGTTAGCGCTACATTTTAGAAATTGCATTAAATACTTTTAGGTCTTCTGATGTTTAAATGAAGTCTGATAATATTGAAATGAAATTAAAAATATTAACTGAGGAGAAGGGAAAGGTGACTATTGTTTGAATGTTTTATGAGAAAGAAGGACATTTTAGCTGAATTTGCTAGTTCCCCCTTTTGACCGATCAGCACCCAAGTTGGACGGTCTCTCTGAGGTGTAGTGCTACATTTGTGGGTCAAATTTTGTGAGGATTGGATGAAGCATGACTGAGATTTAGCTGTTTGAATGAATTGGGTATGGAAATAGTGTGGCTAGCAGGTGCAGTCACAGCTACATTTGATAAATGGTATTTAGTAATTAATATTTAGTATACAATTCAAAATATTTAGTTTGTTTGTGTATATATATATATGTATATATATATATTTAAAAAGTAAAGTGTGAAAGGTTTTAAGTGGTGTTTTTTTATGTTTTTTTTTCCAATGCGACAAAAACTGGTAGAGATAATTAAATGTTTGGCGAAATTTTTGTTTTATCTCGCTGGTAGGATAGCGGACTCCACAGTGTTAAAATGTGAAGGCATGTTACACGACTTGAAAAGTGGCTGAGAGGCGTCAGACTTCAGAGGGTTAAGGGCGATTGTTGATTAGAAGGACTTTGAAATTGTCAGTAAGTGCTGTAAGTAAAGGTCAGACTGTGGAGAAGCTTGGCGCTAGGCTAGTAGGAGCCGCAATGGAGACGTAAATTGTCTGCTGTATGGAAATAAAAATGTAACGGTTGTGTATGTGTAAAGCAATTAAAATTAAACTGTGTCGTAGGTTAAGGTGTAGGGGGTAAATAGTGCCATAATAAATGGTAATATGGAAAGAATAGTAGGGCAGTGAAAATGTAGAAGGTTTGAAGGCTTAGGAACACAACCTTTTGGCAATCCTACGAGACTTTTTGGCACCTCAGGTGCGCCTGCACACTCCCTGCACAAGATTATCAGGGCCAATCAACACGTATTGTTTTGCAAATGAAAGGGGGTTTCACGTTTTAACCTCGGGTTTGCAGAGAGACATTTCTACTGTAGTGTGGTTTGAGGAATCATAAAATATCGGTGGTAATATATAGGAATTTGAAATATAATTTAATCCTAATTTGTTTTTATTCTGGAATTGGTGTTTTAGTTTTGTAGGATTAGCGAAATATATTGCAGTTGCCTAAACCACCTTTAAAAGAAAAAATAAGTGCACGCGCATATATCAGTTTCTTGCAGATGTGCTGAGGCTGGGTTTGAACCGGCGACCTTGTGATTACAGGCACATGGCTTAGCCTACTGAGCCACACGCTTGAATACTTTTAAGTCTTCTCAAGTTTAAATGAAGTTTGATAATGTTGTACGAGGCAAATCAGTGAAAATGGAATTAAATTAAAATATTAACTTAGGTGAAGGGAAAGATGACCATTGTTTAAAGGTTTTATGAGAAATAAGAACATTTTAGCTGTATTTGCTAACGGTGGTCATAGAAATATATGGACAGTGGCTGTAGCACTGTCGTGTGACCGATCGGCAGGAAAGTTGGAGGGTCTGTCTGAGGTCTAATTCTACATTAGTACGTTAAATTTAGTGTTGATTGGATGAAGTATGAATGAGATTTAGTCGTTTCAATAAATTGGAAATGGAAATAATGTGGCGAGCAGGTGGAGTCAGCGCTACATTCGATAAATGGTATTTAGTATTTAATGTACAGTATAGTATTTACAGTATTTATTTTGTGTGTGTGTATATATACACATAGTTATAAATTAAAGCAGGTTTTCTACATATCGTATGTTATTTTTTATGTTATGAGGTGAATTACCAAAACACTCCATCAATCTGCTCCTGGTCTGGCCGTTTTGTCAAATTTTAGAACGCTCTGTGGCCCACTAGTCAAAAAGTTTGCCCACCCCTGGTGTATATGGTTTCGTATGACATTGAAGCGATTTTATGTATAACATGAGCATACACAGAATCGTTTCTGACCACTAAGAGTCGCCACACACGCTTACGTAGTTGTACACGTTAGAGGTGAAAGATACATTTACGGGCGTAGATCGGTGAAAGGAACCTACCATGATATTACCGAGGTATATCTGCATCATAAATGTCTCAAAGTAAAAACGAAATATTGTGTATGTATGTGCAGTATGAGAGAGAGACAGTCTGAGTTAGAAGAACCACAGTACATAGAGCTGTGTACTGTGACAGAAACAACTGTGACGAGTGTTAGTGGCTATAGAAATGGTTTTGTACGTTTTGTGTATGTGATTTTTTTATAATAAATGTGTATCTTGTACTTGAATAACAGTAAGTCTCTCTCTGTCATTAACACACATGCTTTTTAGATTTACATTATCTGATACATGAGGTGTTCACGTAAAAAATGTACTTACGTGCACATGTAGAAGATTGTCTGAAAAGTCGAACATTTATTATTTTATCATAATTTTTTATGTATCGTGGTAGACATGGAAGATATATGAAATATTTATTTCTCATTCTAATATATAAATATATTATATTTATACATTATATATATATTTTTGGAAGTGATACCACAGTTACCATATAGTATATTTCGAAGTTCCACTGTATTTGAAGTTATGGTATTGCAGAGTATGTATACCACATCTTACAACACACCGTTAGATAAAGTGTTTAGTGCAGTAGACCTGAGATGAAGAAGTGCATTTGGGCTGGCGGATGATCTTGACTGAGTGACCATGATTCATTTCCAAAATAAAAAGGTGCACATGTTAATAGTGGTGAGGAGGGGGCAGGCAGGTTGTGGTGTATGGTGGGGGGGGGGTGCTCGTCGTGAGGAGATTGTGTTTTTTTTTAGGAATGCTAGTGTTTATAAGTCCCTTATAGAAATGTGCACTTAACTGTATTTGAAAGGAGGTTTAGTTTGAAAACTACATGTTTCATCAGTAGTGTACAACTTCCATACATTCTATAGTACTTGCCTTTTATGTGATCGTTTTCAATGAAGGCTTTTCTGATCTTAAGTTTTTTTAGTTTTTGTTTTATTTGTCGGTTATCATCTATAAGGAGGTTTATTTAGGGTCTAGTAATGTGATGTAAAGAACACGCATAGCAGAAATAGACAGAGGCAAATGAAGCGCTACAGGTAGAGGTTTTTGCATTTACATTTGGAAAACAAATGGTCACTGTTAGGGATGTTGGTAGAAGAGCCTAATTTGGGTAACCGCGATTTAAAGCAAATATAAAATTACCGCGTTATGATAAGAGACGGGATGCACAGTATAATCGCTATGAATGCCATTTCTTGAGGGAGCGACATAGATATAAAGCTTTTCCCAGTTGAGTGGCAATGAAGCACTCTATTTTGTAAGATATAGCAGACACTTTGGAGGTATGCTTTATAAATGTTAGGTTATTAGGATTTTGCTGTGTACAGTCGAGCACGGTTATTACGATTTGGCTTATAACGAAAACACGCTTGTACCGCTTCGATTCCAAATCCCCGACCTTCAGTAACGTTAAATTTCTTAAAGAAAACAGTCATATAGCGATTCTTTTATAGGAAAATTTCGGCTATAACGATGTGTATTGTCTTCCCCAAAGAAATATTTTAATTAATTTTTATTCGGTTATAACGATTTGCCTCAATCATTACAGATTTAATAGTTTAAAATAAGTCGGACGTTAGGTTAATCGCGTAGCCAAAGCGAGCAGCAGTCAGTATGTTTACAGTACTAAATAGTTGTTTAATTACGAAATCCACGTTGCTTGCTAGTAAAAAAGATGTTTCGTTTTGATCATTACATGAAACAAAGCTTCATAGACAGAAGTAGAAGGTTAGTGTTATTTTGTACAGTCATAATACATTTGCCTAGCGATCAGTCATAATACATAGCAATCTTACATGAAACTGGATATAATGAAATTCGGTTATAACGAAAGAAATCTGCTGGCCCCAGAAAATCGTAATAACCGTGGTCGACTGTAGCATGTAGTGTGCTAGGAAATCACCATTAATATGGTTGCGTTTTACAAATTACACTTAGGAACTATGGGTACTGTAAGAAGAACCTGGCTGTTTAAGGATTGGAGGTATTAATTCGTTGTAACATGGAACACAGACGTCACACGCAAAATATATTTATTTAAAAGGAACAATTGAACACTTATGAAATATATAAATAACGTTATATAAAAAATATGAAACAATCTTGAAACACACACACAAAAACAACAAAACACAGCCACTGAGATAAAATATTGCAGACGATTGAAAACTAAAAAAAAAAAAAATCAGAACACACATCTAGGTAACTTAATTGAAATTAGCAACATCGTCAGTGACATCACCGTCTTGTTGCTTTGGAACTGTCTGGGTGATACTTGTGATCAGGCCTTCTTCATTTATTAGTATAGAAAACTGCCCTACACTGATAAAGTGTTCTTCCATATCTTCAACATCATTTAAAAGATGGGAGATACCTTGCTTCGTCAAATAACCACGCAATGCGGCATTAGTAATGGTTACCGTGTGGTCTTTGCCGTCTTGCGTAAGAGATATAGTTCCACTGTATGTGGCGTTGTAGTTTGTGCACTTTTGCAGTAGTTTGCAGCCGCTGCACCGCTGAACCGACGATTTAGGTTTAAACTCAGTTTGCGGTGTTTGGCATTTTGAACAGCGCAGTTTGCACAATATCTGAATGCCTGTTACAGTTCCTGATCGCTCGGAAAGTGTCTCCGCCTCATCGACAGTAGTGGATTCAGGGACTTCCAGGCCGCTAATTTGTTCTATGGACGTGGACGGAGTCCCCGACAGTGTTATTCGTCCGTCTCGTTCCCTGGTTGACAAGTTTGTAAATTTGTATGATTTTAGAGGTTCCACCTTTGTTATTTGAGTGTCCCACAAGGCGAGCTTCAGCTGTCCCGTTGGATCCCCTATTTGGAATTGTGTAACTTCCAACTCAGTGCCGTTGAAATTGATGGTTTTAGTGAAGCTGCCAGGCGCCAAAACCTTTGCTTCCAGGATAGCCACCTGTTATAGACACATATAGTAAATATACGACTGGTTAGAAGATACTATAACAATAGCTTACTTCACAAGACATGGGTATTATATCGCAATTTAGTTGAAAATTACCGCACGGTCATTTACATGTATTTTACGCCGCGATAAAAAGAGGACTAAATAAAGTGCGGTAAAAGTAGTTCATGCACCACAGAAATAGGGTAATCCTCGTTAATTTAAGTGTAGAGGCACGTTAGAATCGTATTTCTCAAAACGGATTTACGCGCTTTTAATGATTGGCAATGTAACGAAAACAACGCACGACTCCATTTCATCGTACTACTCAAACGATTATTCCATCTACTCACAGTTTGTCTAGGTCCTAGCATTTTAACCTGTGCAATGTTTTGCTTGATGCTGCTGGGGGGGACCCTCGGCAGAAAGGGCAGCCTGACGACCTCTAAGGTGGTGGATTTGTTGCAAAGAATATCAAAGCCCGTCGGATCTGAGAAGCCTAGAAAACATGAACGACAAATAAACACCACCTTTATTTAGGCTACATGGTCACTTAATTTGAAGCACATCTTCCTGTTCTGTTTTCTGTTATTTTTACAAAATTAATACTTACTTATGCTTCTCTTCACGTTGACGAGCCTCACTGCAGTGTTGTTTTTTGAGGCCTGAGCAAAACATGTCTGCTTTTCTGCAGAAAAGCAGACAACTTTGTGAAAGTTATCTCTGCTAGTCTGCAGCAGTGCAGTGAAATATTTTGAATTTCGTTTCGATACCATGTTTGGTGAGACGGAGTGTAAGAAGCCCTCCAATGTCTCGAAGTCGTCCTTTGCCATTTTCGCAGGGCTAGCCATAGCTGCAGAATGGTTCAACTAAAGGTTTCTGTGCACTGTGAGGTGTCAGACTGTTAGGCGGCAGAAGGCACAAAAATAGACACTGAAAATTCGCGAGAGTAGAAAATGCCGCCAAACCCGAGAAAAGTCGAGCGAAAATCCCCTAGAGGAGAAAAAGCTAAGTGCAAGAAAATTGCGCAGCTGCCAGAGTGAGAAGCATTGCAGAACTAGCGAAACACCACATATGAATTTTTATAGACGTTAAAGAGAAACTAGTACTGTAAACGTGTGCGTCGTTTCAGGTCTCCACATGTCTTTCTACTACTGTGCTTTCACAAACCCAATGTGTAGTTTTGGCCTAACCTATGAAGCACTTTGTAGTGCCTGCCTGAGCCGTCGAACATATACATCATAGACGTGCACTTATTATTATTTTTGTATTGAATGTTTACTGTAGCAATAAGGCACCATTTACATCAGGCAATCTTGTACATAGAAAACATGACTTATTGAACGAGTAATTGTCTTACTTCACCCAAGCGTACGCCATACGTAACAAATCGTTTGAGACATAAAAAGTAAATTTAAAATACAAAATTAGGACACAATGCTGAGGGCATTAACAAAAAAAAACAAGAAGAAAATTTTTATAGCAGAAATATAAAAATGATAAATTATCTGTTATAATAAACGTATTAATGTGTGAAATCCAGATGGAAATAAAAGTGCATTGTAAGGTACACACACCGAGTGTCATGGAAAATAATATAATAATCAATATTGTTATCGACCGGTGTGAGGAACTGAAGTTGCAATAATAATAATAATAATAATAATAATAATAATAATTGACACTTTATTAATCCCCGTGGGGAAATTCTTTTTACGCTTCCCTCAACTTGGTCATGTACAGCAAGGTGTCCGCGAAGGGCAGCAACCTGTAGCGGCGACCAGGAAGCTGGGGGTTCTGTTGAGTGGCACAATATTCTACAGTACTAATGTGCGTGCTGTAGCAACAAATTTCAACAAAAACGCACTTATAATAATATATGAACACCGTGTAACTGAAGAATCCACAGACGTGCTAAGGCTAGATTTGAACCCGCGATGTATTGACTACAGGAAGACGGCTTAGCCCACTGAGCCACACAAGCCTCTACAATGTTGAGCGGCAAAATATTTTACAGTACTTATGTGAGTGATGTAGCATGTATTTGTAATAATTTCAACTAAAACGCACTTGTAATAATCTATCAACACCGATAAATGAAAGGAAATTAAAATATGCAGTCAGGTAAACGGAAAGGTGACAATTATTTGAAGGTTTTTGAGAAAGAACAATTCAGCTGAAGGTGCTAAGGTGGCTGTTATAGGAACTTGTTTTTATGGTTTTGATTGGTTGACAAACGTGACCACTCCCACGTCTGAAGCAAGGTTTGTCCTATACATTTTACTTCTGGATTTGCGAGAGGTAAGACGCGACATATATCTTGTGGTGTATTTTTATTTGTATGTTCAAGCTTTGCTGTTTTCCAATTGTAAATGGTTTATTTTGTGGTATGGTTTTTAAAAATGTTTTTAGTTCGGTCTTAGGCAATAGTGTTTCAGCAGCGTAAGCGTCTGTTTTTGTGGTGTTAAATGTGGCACGACTAGCTGTTTTAATGGTGGCCATTTTTTGTTTTATGTGTTTGCTAAGCATGTTGACACATATGGCATAGCATCTTAGCGTGGTTATCAGTTAAATGGGAACTGCACTGAATTATAGTCTTATTTAGTCATTTCTCGTACAGCGCACTGTCACAACATTAAGTTCTGCGAAAGCATTATACTCGCTTACATAGGCCTATGTGTTAACGTGACATGGTCAGTAGTGCAGCGGGTAAGCAATCGGCAGCAGTAAATAACGTGTAAGTGGATGAGACAAATTGTCGTACACAAGCTCAGAGTATGTTTTAAACGCTGTGTGTCTGTGGCCTGTTTTACTTTTATATTTTAGCTTTTTTACTTACGGCAAACGTATCTCTGGTTAAAGGTTACTTTCATGTAGTAACATTTGGCATATTGTATGCATTTGTGGAATGAGACGTTATTAGGGTAAAGGGAAAAGTACTGTATTTTGCAAAAGGTAGCTCATGCTTGAAGTGCTTCTGTCATTGAAATTTGATAAATATTTTGTATTTGAAAAGAAATTTAAAGCATAATGGCGCGCAAAGGATTACTGTGTTACAACTGCGTTAGTGTCGCAGTTGTAATTCAGTAGTTTTATCTTTTAAAGAGTTCGGTTATGGTCTTTGTTAGAAAAGTATCTTTACTTGTATGTTAATAGTTTGCTACTACATGAAGAGTTAAGTTTGTATAATTTAGCTTAAATAAATAACGACGTAAAGTGGTAAGGTAATTAAGCATTACTTTAGAATAGTCGTGAGGGGGCGTTTTAGTGGCAGCCATTTCATGTATTGGTTTCGCTGAGGTAGGTAAACAGAGAGACAGGGACGTGTTTTTACGGTTTTGATTGGCTTACGTAAGTGGCCAGTACCATCTGAAGCAAGGCTTGTCCTGTACATTTTACTTCTGGCTTTGGAAAAGGTAAGACGATACATATATGTAATGGTGTATTTGTATGTGGCCGCTTTGCTGATTTCCAATTGTAGGTGGTTTATTTAGTGATCGCTAGTTTTTTAAAACATATTTTTGTTCGGTGTCAGGCAATAGTGTTTGAGCAGCGTAAGCGGTTGTTTAGTTAGTGTGAAATGCGCAACAGACAGCTGTTTCTGTGGCGGCCATTTTAGGTATCTTGTACATTTGCGCTTTACATTATCCCTGTTATTATATGCTTATGTTTTAAACTGATATATTTTGTACTGCAGCAGATAAGGATTTGGCAACAGTAAAACACGTGTAAGTGGTGAAAATTAATTTTGGTTCGGAAGCGCAAAGTATGTTTTAAACGCGCAGTGTGGCATGTCTTACTTTTTGTGTAGTGACATTTATAAGTACGGTAGACGTAATTACATATGTGTAATGCTATGGTTTTATTTGCTTTTTGAGGCGTTGCTGTTTTGTAACTGTGGGTGGTTTATGTTGTGTTAAGCTTTTTAAAAAAAAACATTTTTAGTTTGATAGTAGGCAATAGTGTTTGACTAGCGTAATCATTTGTGCCGTCGATGTTACATGCGCCACAGAAACAGTTAATGCGCCACAGAAAGCTGTTTCTGTGGCGGCATTTTTAGGTATCTTGTACATTTGCGCTTTACATTATCCTCGTTCTTATACGCTTATGTTTTAAACTGGTATGTTTTGTAATGCAGCAGATAAGGATTTGGCAGCAGTACAACACGTGTAAGTGGTCAAAATTAATCTTGGTTTAGAAGTGCAAAGTATGTTTTAAACGCTGTGTGTCTGTGGCATGTCGTACTTTTGTGTTTTAGCATTTATAATTAATTACGGTAGACGTAATTGCATATGTGTAATGCTTTGTTTTTATTCGGTTGTTGACGCTTTGCTGTTTTCCAATTGTAGGTGGTTTGTTTTGTGTTAAGGTTTTTTTAAAACATTTTTAGTTTGATGTTAGGCAATAGTGTTTCAGCAGCGTAATCGTTTGTTCCATCGGTGTTAACTGCGTCACAGAAAGCTCTTTCTGTGGCAGCCATTTTAGGTGTCTTGTTTTTGATTAGCATGTACATTTGCGCGTTACATTATCCCCGTTCTTACACGCTTATGTTTTGAAGTAATATATTTTGTAATGCAGCAGATAAGGATGTGGCAACAGTAAATCACGTGTAAGTGGTCAAAATTAATTTTGTTTCAGAGGCGCAAAGTATGTTTAAAACGCTGTGTGTCTGTGGCATATCGTACTTTTGTGTTTTAACATTTATAATTATGGTAGACGTGATTACATATATGTAATGCTATGTTTTTATTCGCTTGACGCTTTGCTGTTTTCTCACTGTGGGTGGTTTATTTTGTGTCAAGGTTTTTTAAAGCATATATAATTTATTTAATAAATTATATATATTAAATGCGCCGCAAAGCTGTTTCCGTGTCGGCCATTTTAGATGTCTTGTTTTTGCTGAGCATGCGCACATGTACGGAATACAAATGTATTTTGTATTTTTTTTCTCTTTCTCTTTTTGCAGTCTTTAGATCGGTCAGGGTTCATTTCACTGCATGTTGTACTTGTTATATCTATGTATGTGACAAAGAATCTTAATATTGAAATCTTGAATGGGACCACTATCCGGTAATCAATTTACAATAAAATATACTTTTATTTAGTTCACAACATTAAATTGTCTGAATGCGCTTCACTCTATCCCCATCTATGTACCCATATATTTTAAAGTAACATATTTTGCAATTCATCCGATAAGGATTCGGCAGCAGTACATTACGGTTTTACCGTAAGTTGAATGATAAACTTCCCAAGTGTTTACGTCGTAGTTGTAGACTTGTAAAGTAAGGCAATGACTGCTTAGTTACTACTGCAGCAGTTCACGGTAAATACCGACAGAATTAACCGGCAAGGAGCCATGCCTGCGTGTTTAGGAACTGTAACAGTACGAAAACAGATACAGACCGGTGTGAAACAAATGTATGTGAGGCTGCATTACATCGCAGCGATGTTTGTAGGGTGCAGTTTTGTCATTCCTCTCAGTCGATGTGAATTTACTGTGTATATTTCACAGTAAAAATGTAATATGTATTTTACTAGTAATGTAAGCCGTTATGAAAGAAACTTAATGTTAAAGGACTGCTTGGAATGCTACAGTAAAAAAATGTTTGGTATCCATGTTTCGTATACTAATGAAATGTATGACTTAACTGACGTGTATACATCTTGTCTTTATAGACTTTCAAGAGGTCTGATGACAGAGGGATCAAAGGTGAATATTTTGAAGCTGCTGTCTACCACCAGTTGTTTGAGAATGACCGTGGAGAAGGTTTCAAGTGTACATGGTGTTTTCAATAAAGACTGACTATTGAGAAATGTTGATGCTATGAAAGTCGTCTGTCACTTTTCTCTACAGATTTCTGCTGGAGAAAGACATTTCCAAGGAGAAAGTGATAAACGGTATGCTTTGTGCACTTGGAGAAGTTAGCATTGCCACTACATCAGTTTGCTATAGAAATAGAAGCTTAATATGTTAGTTGTTAAAATCTTATCTATCTAATTCAAGGTAACCCAGGGTTTTGGGTTACAATTTACTACCTGGAAGACTATTCCATATTTCAGCAGTATGCTGTAAATGCATTTGCTATAGGAAGAGAAGCATAGTATTTTATAGGTAATTGTTATTGCTTAATATGTTATAGTTGTTAATCTTATCTAGGTCTGATTTAAAGGAACCTACGGTTTTAGTTTGTGCTACACTAGTACGAAGACTTTTCTGTACTGTAGGTACATGCTGTGTAAAAAAAAAGTGCTTCCTTAAATTTAATTTAAAACATTAAAATTAACAGAGTTGTTTATGCAACAGCACATTGAATATGTAGTGGCAGAGGTGCTTTTTCCCCAATATGGTAAATGGCCATGATATTGATTTTAAGGTATATTTGTGTCTGTGAGATTAGTAATTTGTAGCATTTGTAATAAATTGCATTGTAGTGACAGGAAAAATTGAAATACATGTGAGAAACCCATCAGTTAGTGTTGAGGTGAAGCTTGTGTAATATTGTTTTGCAGTGTGACTTCACAGGTAAGTGTGTTATTTTAACAATGAAAGTCATGTGAGAGATTGTTTGTAGCATAAGGATTGTAATGCTTCATAAAATGTTTAGTGTGTAAATTGTGGTTTACTGTCCAGACACTTCAATATTGATTTAGCTGCATCACTGTTTCTAAGTAGCTGAGATGTGTCAGTGTACATAGTTCTCACAGAAAAACAGCATTGTAATTGCTTTAAGTAATGCATATCAATTATACTTAGTTTTGTGATAACTGATAATTACTGAGTCACCACACACTGCACAACCATAAAATGTCTTCTACATGTAACCCATATGGAACACTGTTGGGAACTGGCAGAAGAGAAGACGCTATGAAGTTCCATCCAAGGAGGAACAACTTGACAGATGCATCGTTAAAGCAGTTCATAAAATGTTTAGTGTGTAAATTGTGGTTCACTGTCCATACACTTCAATATTAATTTAGCTGCATCACTGATTCTAAGTAGCTGAGTTGTGTTAGTGTATGTCGTTCTCACAGAAGAACAGCATTGTAATTGTTTTAATACATATCAATCAAAATTAGTTTTGTGATAACTGATAATTACTGAGTCACCACACACACTGCACAACCATAAAATGTCTTCTACATGTAACCCGTATGGAACACTGTTTGAAACTGGCAGAAGAGAAGACGCTATGAAGTTCTATCCAAGGAGGAACAACTTGACAGATGCATCATTCGAGCAGTTGTTTGAGGTGGTACTTTGCTGAGGGTAACTCAGTGGTACCTTGCTTGTTGGGGATTTGAACCTGTGATTTTAAATTACAAGTGTACATCCCTAGCTATTAGGACGTATAATTGAGATGTCAGTGCAAAGTAAGGTGGTAAGCAGGTGTGCCTTGTGTTGTGTCCCCCCCCATGTTCATTTGCAGATGCCTCGCACCAAGGCGTCCAAGCGTTCAGCAGCAGCGAAGAAGAGGCTGATGGACCGGCGGCGAGCTGCTGATAGTTTTGATGTGGCTATGACTGATGACGGGGTTATGTCTTTTCCCCCCTACCGGAATACCAAAAAGATCACGACTGTGACTTTCCCGACGAGCCACGACCAACAACCTGAGCAGGCCGCACAGCTGCGGCCTGACTCTGTCATGGCTATGACTGACGGGGTTATTTCTTTTCCCCCCTACTGGAATACCAAAAAGATCCTGACTGTGACTTGTCCGACGAGCCATGACCACCAGGTTCCCACCCTGGGTGCCATTTGTAGGACTGATGACAATTTGTTTATACCTTCTCTTTATAAAGACAAGGCTTTGACTGATGACGAGGTTTTGCAGCCGCCTCAAAAAAGAAAGGCTGCAGGTATATTACCATCTATACGACCATCTATATTACCATCCATGCAACCATCTAATTCCTTGCCAACTCCTCCAACTCATTTTCCAACTCATTTTCCAACAAGTCTGGCAACAAGTCTGGCAACAAGTCTGGCAAAACCCTTGGCAAAACCCTTGGCAAAACCCTTGGCAAAACCCTTGCTAATGTCTGAACAAAAAAGTACCCTGGCTCAACAGCAGCATATGAACTGTGTAACTATCTGTGCATCTCCTCATTTTCCTCAGGCACGTATTGTGAGAGGCTCCTTCCATCAAGGACACCCACGATTTGGCGTTAACAGTAACAAGCAATGTGTTGCTAATAGTTTGATTGCCATACTAATGTGTAAGATAAAGAACGTTTTCAGCTGGTCAGTCACAGACATTGATCAAGTACTGCTGAACGGAGATGACCTCTACACTACCATCAGAGATGCTGGGGGAATTCAAGATGCTTCTAGGTATCTGTTTGTGAGAGATCTACCAACTGAGTACACATTAAATGGTGATAAATTTGAAATAAACTACCATGATGACATGTTTGTTGGCTTGTTTGGTGTGAGTGAATATGGAGATATGTGCAACATTCTCATGTCAGCTGATCAAGCGGTAAGAAGAGTATTCTCACTGTATGATGCGTGTCTTTTTACTCTTAAAGTAAATACATGTGCCATCATTAAGCAAGAGTCATGGTATGTGGTGATCGACTCCCATTCCCGACGAGGAGATGGAGCAAGTGACGCATCAGGCAGAAGTATATTGGTGTACCACTCTAACATAGATTCTTTGCTAGACCATGTGAATACCCTAGGACTGTCTTTAGATGCAACAGGGGAACAGTTTGAGATTACAGCTGTGAGTGTGACCAGTCGAAGCATTCTGCAGCAGCATCCAGATGGTAACTACTCAGTCACCAGTCTCAACCAGCCTACCAGCATGTCAGACCATCCAGATGGTAACTCCTCAGTCACCAGTCTCAACCAGTCTACCAGCATGTCAGAGACCCAATATGGTGTGGTAAGGCCAAATGTGACAGATGATACAGAACATGAGCTTGATGTCCATGTGAGCAATGAAGGTGATATAGTTTTTATCAGTGAGCTGTGCGGTGAGCAGTTTTTCTTCAGTCCTTTGACAACACAGCAGCAAAGAAGCCTTTCCTGTAAGCTTGGTGTGGTGTACATTGATCATGGTCATATAAACATTGCTGCAGAGTTTCCAATGGGTGATCCTTGCAAAACGGTGCCTATTACTGGTGATGGTAACTGCTTTTTCAGATGTCTGGCTTTTGCTATTACTGGAAATGAGAAGGAACACAGGAAAATTAGACGTGCTATTGTTGCTCACATACTAAGAAATGAATCTAAGTATATTGCTTGTCTTAGAGATGGTTACTCTTCTGCCAGTGAGTATGTGGATGCATCCCGAATGAAATATGTTGGTACTTGGGCTTCTGAGGTAGAGATTCAAGCTGCCGCTGATCTGCTTGGTGTGCATATTTTCACATACTCCGATAACAAATGGTTAAAGTACTCCACATGTATTGGTTCTGATCCGAGAGGTATGTACCTGAAACATTGTTATGAGTCACATTATGAGGTTGTGACTTGTGTGAAAGGGCGTGATACTGAATGTTGTGCCACACGATGCTCTGAAATTAACACACCATCTGAAATGGCATCAAGTCGTCGGAAACTGGAAATAGAAAAAAGACGGTATGATGTAAGTGACGTGTACAGGGAGCAACAACTTGCCAGAAAGATGAAGCGCTATCATGATGATGATGACTACCGAGACCGTGTTAAACAATCAGGTATCAGTAAGTATGCTACAGATATGGAGTACCGCGAATGTGTACAACAGTCAAGTGTAAGTAAGTACGTCACAGACACTGAACATAGACAACATGTGAAGCAGTTAAGTGTCAAGAAATATGCTATGGACATTGAACATAGGCAACATGTGAAGCAGTCAAGTGTGCAGAAGTATGCCACAGACATAGAACACAGGCAATGTGTGAAGCAGTCAAGTGTGAAGAAATATGCCACGGACATTCAACATAGGCAATGTGTGAAGCAGTCAAGTGTTGAGAAGTACGCCACTGACATTGAACACAGGCAATGTGTGAAGCAGTCAAGTGTGCAGAAGTATGCCACTGACATTGAACACAGGCAACGTGTGAAGCAGTCAAGTGTGCAGAAGTATGCCACTAACATTGAACACAGGCAACGTGTGAAAGACTTTTTGGGTAGTAAGTATGCCACAAATGAGAGTTACAGAGAAGCTGTGAAGAAACAGAAATTTGAAGCCTACCATTCTAATCCAGTGTACCAATCAGCTCAGAAGCAAAGTTGCAGTAATAGATACAAAACAGACAGCTGTTATGCCACTGCAGTAAAAAGCAGAAATATTGAAAAACGGACTAAAGAGAAGGATAACAGAAAAGACATTAACTATGTGATTGAACAGTTTAGACAGAAAATAAGTAAAGGCCCAGAATACATTTGTTCAGTGTGTCATCGAATGCTATTTAAACACCAAGTTGTGATGTGCAAGAAAGATCAGTACTTCAGAAAATCACAGGCAGTTGCGTTGGTGGCTTCACAGTGTATAACTGAGACATACTTGCATAAATGTATAGATATGTGTTCTGATGATTGTAGCAGTGTTATTGGCTCTAGAGGTTCCTTGTGGATCTGCCACACGTGTCACAGAAAGATTCTTGATGGGAAACTTCCAGCAGAGAGTGTTGCAAACAATCTAGCTTTAGACCCTGTCCCTGTAGAGTTACAGCATCTAAATTCACTGGAACAGCATCTGATTTCTATGCATATTCCTTTTATGAGAATTGTGTCTTTGCCAAAAGGTGGACAAAATGGTGTTCATGGTCCTGTGACTTGTGTCCCATCTAGTGTTCCAAATGTAGCTGAAGTTTTACCGAGAGTTGACAATGATGACCTTATGATTCGTGTAAAGTTGAAGAGGAAGTTAACTTACAAAGGGCATTACAAATATGAATTTGTGCATCCAGAAAAAATAAAGAAGGCTTTGGTGTATCTTACAGAGAATAACAAATTTTACAGCAATGTGGAGTTCAACAATGACTGGATTAATCCCCTGCAGAAAACTAAAGAAGTACCTGGTTATGTAAGTGACACACATGCAGATGAAGAGCATAATGAAAATAACATAGATGATGAGGAAATGGATGAAACTTTGCATGATAGACAACAACATGGCATGTATATGGATACGTGTCTTCAACCTGTAGACATAGCACAAGAGATCTTGGATCAGCACTTTGATGGAATCATGTCGATGGCACCTGCAGAAGGAAACAATCCAGTGAGGCTTCTAACTGATGAGTCAAATGAAGCTAAATGTTTTCCAGTCCTTTTCCCAAAAGGAACAGGTACTTTTCATGACAGAAAGAAGGAAAAACTGACACTGTGTAGGTATTTAAATACAAGAATTCTTAATGCAGATGGACGTTTTGGAAAAAACTTAGACTATATATTTTATGGGCAGTATTTGTCTGAGCTTCAGCAGGTTGTGTCAAATGTGTCAATTGCTGTGAGAAAAGGCTATGATGCACGGGATAAGTGTCCTGTCACATCAGAAACTTTGACAAATAAGGAGGCTCTACAAAAGATGTTCAATTTTGATGAAGGTTATAAATTTCTAAGACCAATCAGAGGCACCCCTGTTTTTTGGCAAAGTGTTCAGAAAGATTTGTTTGCAATGGTAAGACAGCTTGGTATTCCCACATGGTTTTGCTCCTTTTCTTCTGCTGATTTACGCTGGACAGAACTGATGACAGCAATCTTCAAACAAGATGGCATAGATGCATCAAGTGCTGAGCTCGACTGGTCAGAAAGGTGTGCACTGTTGAAAAACAATCCTGTGACAGCTGCCAGAATGTTTGACTATCGATTCCACTGCTTCCTGAAAGATGTCATCATGTCAGAAGCACAACCCATTGGCAAAATAGTTGATTATTTCTACAGAATAGAATTTCAGCAACGGGGATCACCTCACACTCACTGTTTGTTTTGGGTGGAAGACGCACCTAAGGTTGGCAAAGATGATGAAGATGAAGTATCAGCTTTCATTGATCACTATGTGACATGTGAAATGCCAGAGGGTAACGATGAAATGCATGAAATTGTATGTAGTGTACAGCAACATAGTAAGAGGCACTCAAAAACATGCAAGAAAAAAGGGAAAACTTGTAGATTCAATTTCCCACGTCCTCCAAGCAACAGAACATTTCTGTCATCATGCAAAGTTGGAGATGGTGAGACAGACGGACAGCCCCTGAAAAAAGAAGTAGCAGACGCTATCATGAAAAAAGTGAAGGATGCTGTACTAAACCCTGAGGCCAACTATGACTCTGTTGATTCCTTATTTAGTACAATTGGTATCAGTCAGGAAATATTTGAAGCTGCGTACTCAAGAATCACAAAAAAAACTACCATTGTTCTTAAGAGGAGACCATGTGAAGTGTGGGTGAACCAATATAACAGACACCTTTTACGCTGTTGGAATGCAAACATGGACATTCAGTTTGTGGTTGATGCATATTCATGTATTGTGTACATCATTTCCTACATTTCCAAAGCTGAGAGAGAGATGGGACTGCTACTGGCAAATGCTCAGAAAGAGGCCACCCAGCAAGGTAACCTTGATGCAAAAGAAGCTCTTCGGCAACTTGGCAGTGTTTTCCTGCACAATCGTGAAGTTTCAGCTCAAGAAAGTGTTTATCGTCTGACTAACATGAGGTTGAAAGAGGGATCACGGAAGGTGCAGTTTATCCCAACTGGAGAAAATGTGGTGAAAATGAGCCTTCCATTGAACGTCATACGGAAGAAAGCTGAGTGTGAGAATGAGGATGAACAAGGAATTTGGATGAACAGTATCACTGATAGATATAAAGCCAGACCAGAAACAGAAGTGTTTGCAGGAATGTGCCTGGCGAGATTTGCATCTGAGTACAGAATACTATGTAAGTCTCAGAGCTCATGCCCTGGAAGTGTGCAGTTGGACAGAAAATTAGGATTTGTGAAGAAAAGGACACGCACAGATGCAGCTGTTGTTCGGTATGCTCGCTTTTCACCCACAAAGGACCCAGAAAAATATTACCACAGCATTTTGCAACTTTTTCTGCCACATTATTTCGATGCACAGTTAAAACCTTCTACTTTTGGCAGTTACCAGGAATTCTATGAGACTGGTTGTGTCAAGTTTCTTGATGAATTGCATTCAGTGAAACTGGTTGTGCAGTCAAACATGTCAAGTTTTGAAAAAGAATCAAGTGCAATAGACAAAGCTCAGGAAGACCTACAGCTGCATGGTGCAATGGAAGATGCTTGGGCAGAGATTTGTCCAGAGACTGAACGTGAACGGTTAGAGTGTCTTGCCAGCAAATCCAACATTACACCAGAAATGAGAGAACAATGTGATGAGATACCAGATTTGTTACCAAGACTGAGTCACTATATGTTGCATGACAATCCTTGTGGTATGTCCAAGCAGGAAGCGTTGGCTTTGCTTCGCTCACTGAATAACAAGCAATCTGGCATCTTTTACAAAATACGAAACTGGTGTTTACAGAAGGCACGTGGTGAAAACCCAGAACCATTTCATGTATTCATATCTGGACCTGGAGGTGTGGGCAAGTCAGTCTTGATCAAAGCAATACATTATGAGGCAGCTCGTATCTTGCGTCAGTTGTCACATAATCCAGATGAGACACATGTGTTACTGACTGCTCCAACTGGAGTTAGTGCTTACAACATAAAAGCTGCAACGATACACACTTGTTTCCATATTGCAACAGATGTAAAGTTGCCATATGAACCACTTGGAGATGAAAAACTAAATTCATTGAGAGCTGAACTGGGAAACCTGCAGATATTGATTATCGATGAAATTTCAATGGTTGATCACAAGCTGCTTGCGTATATTCATGGCAGATTAAGACAAATCAAACAAATTGGAGATTATTCTGCTTTTGGAAATGTTTCAATCATTGCTGTTGGAGATTTCTACCAACTTTGTCCTGTGAAAGGGAAAGCTTTGTATACTGAGGGTAAAGGTGTGAATCTATGGCAGAATCATTTTGCTATGGTGGAGCTCACTGAAATTATGAGACAGAAAGATATGGAGTTTGCACAGTTGCTGAATCGACTAAGAAAACGCAAAAGGGGTGATGCAATGCTGGCGGAAGACATCGCTATGCTGAAACAATGTGTGACAGGCGAAGGACAAGACAGTACTGCTCTTCATATTTATGCAACCAATGATGAAGTTGATCAGCATAACTACCATATGCTGCAGAAGATCTGCTCAGACCATGTCATCATTCATGCTCAGGATTTTGAAAGGGTTGCTGCAACTGGCAGACTGGAAAGGAAACATGGACATCATGCCAATGTTCAGAAGACATGTCTCCTAGAATCACTACATGTAGGTGTCAATGCACGAGTAATGCTGCTGAAAAACATCGATGTTTCAGACGGCCTGGTAAATGGTGCATTTGGTACAGTCAGTGACATCCGCTTTGATACTGATGAGGATTTTCCATCAGAGATATACATCACATTTGACAATGAAGCAGCTGGAAAGTCACTCAGGGGAAAGAAGCCATGCCTCAAAGTAGGGTTGGACAAAGCTACACGAATTAAACCAGAGGAGGAGAGAGTGACAAACAGTGGTGGAACACGACGGCAGTTTCCATTGAAATTAGCTTGGGCTTGTACAGTACACAAGGTACAAGGTCTGACAGTGGATAAGGCTGTTGTATCACTAAAGAAGATATTTACAGCTGGACAAGCGTATGTCGCATTAAGCCGTGTGACTTCTTTGGAAGGCCTCATAATCGAAGACTTTAAGGAGACTGCTATATATGCAAAACAAGACATTGAGACTGCAATGCAAAGCATGCCTGTGTTTATTGAGCCTGTCATGGAAGTGCCATCATCATGCAAAATTCTCCTGCATAATGTTGAAGGACTTACATGTCACCTGGATGACATAAAGAAAGACAGAAGGTATATGGAAGCTGATATCATCTGCTTGACAGAGACATGGTTAAATTCGGAGGAAGACACAGAAGATGTAAAGCTGCCTGGATTTTCATACCATGGGAAGCCCAGACATCAGGCATATGATGGTAGTGATGCTATCTTTGCTGAACTGAAAAAGCAACAACATGGTGGTGTGGGTTTGTATTGTAAAGAACATACCAACTGTACTGTGACTGATGTGCAGTGTGTCAACATTGAGTTTGTGCAGTTCAGTGTGGGCCTACTAAGAACAACAGTCTTGGTACTATACAGACCACCCTCATATAATCTGACAATCTTTCAGAAGAACCTGATGCAGTTGATCACTTGGTTGGACAGCGTGGAAGGTGGGAAAATCATCATGGGTGACTTCAATGAAAATCTTTTGCAAGTAAGTACAATTGCTAATTTTATGGAAGAACATGGGTATACTCAACTTGTCAAAGAAGCAACAACTGGGAAAGGCACTTTGATTGATCATGTGTATGTGAAAGACATTGTGACTAACAGCATCTCTGTTTCAGTAATGCCAACGTATTTCAGCCATCATGAATGTGTAGTGCTACATTATCTATAGGAAACTATAAAAAAACAAAAAAAAATGTGTCATGCAGTAAATCATTTGGCAGTAAGTACAATTGCTAATTTTATGGAAGAACATAGGTATGCTCAACTTGTGAAAGAAGCAACCACTGGGAAAAGCAGTTTGATTGATCATGTGTATGTGAAAGACATTTTGACTAACAGAATTTTTGTTTCAGCAATGCCGACGTATTTCAGCCATCATGAATGTGTGGTGCTACATTATCTGTAAGAAACTGTATGAAAGATCAGTAAGAAACATAAATTTTGTGCTGCAGTGATTGTTTTCTGGGGTGCATCAGCCTTGGGAGGCTGGCACTGCGGCTGGGGCTGTGGCTGTCCTTAGGGGGGATTGGCAGGGAGGCTTGGCCTGGTGCCAAGCTTTAGGGGTTAGGCCTGGGGCTGGCCATCAGTAGCTACCACTGGGGTTGCCAGTAGGCTGTGGGGGGATAGGACTGGGGCTGGCCTTCAGAAGGCTGCAACTGGGCCTCATAGGTTAGCAGTGGAGCTGGTGTTTCAGGGCTTGCCATTTAGCCTGAGGCTGATGTTGGGCTTTGGGGGTTGGGGTCGACCTTGAGGTGGCTGCTGCTGGGCCTGCAGCTGGCACCATGCTTTAGGGGGCTGCAGCTGGGCTTCAGAGAGCTGGCACTAGGGCTGAGGCAGGGGGGACTAAGGCTGGACATGGCGGCCTGTTGCTGGAGAGTAGTCTGAGGTGGGCTGATTGGGTTACCACTAGGCATAGGACTAAGGTTACGGGACAGTCACTAGGGCTAGGCATAAGGGGGCTAGGATGGGGCACCTGGCACTGGGGGCTGGTGTGGGGGCTAGGGGAAGATTAGGGCAGAGCAAGCAATGTGGGCTTTGAAAAGGGAGGTAATGTGCTCTGTCAAGTACCTCACAACAGCAGTATCCCAAAATTTTGAAATGCTATAAATTAAAAAAAAAGAAATTTTAGATATCCTGTAATATAATTGACTATTCATAAAAAGTATTGTTGCGAACATAGAAATTCTGTGTTGTGGGCCAGTACAGTGCACTGAACCTCTTTACAAAGCACCACACCTTTCAAAAATGTAAATGTGTTGTTTTGTATATAACATGTTAGCTACCAAGCATAAGCATAGGCTAATCTTAGGGGAGGGGTTTTGGGCTTCAGCTTCTGGGACAGGGGGCCTAGAGCTGGGGCTCGCTGGGAAGCAGGGGAGGATGGGGCACCAGGCACTGGGGGTGGGTGTGGGGGCTAGGGGAAGATTAGCACAGAGGACGTGATATAGGCTTGGAAAAGGGAGGTAATGTTTTCTGTTAAGTGCCTCACAACAGCAGTATGCCAAACTTGTTGATAGTATGAATTTTCCACAAAACATAAACAATTTTATATGTCCTGTCATATAATTGACTATTCATGAAGTGCATTGTTGCCTATATAGAAATTTTGTGTTGTGGGACAGTACAGTGCACTGAACCTCTTTACACAGCACCACACACTTGGAAAATGTAAATGTGTAGTTGTTTATATAACATGGAATATATAATTACAATGAATTAAATGTAAGGAAATGAAGAAGTACCATCAGATGTAGACAGTACCAAACTAATGTCTTGTACTGCAAAACATGCTAAAAAGACACAGAATTTCACAGAGCAAGCCTTTGATCAAAAAGAATGGTGAGAGGGCGAAGAGGCACAGACATCTATGGGCTAAGGTAAAACCATATACTGACATCTGTCTGTATACTGTTGTACAGTGTACTTTGACACTGTAAAAGGAAATGTTTGACATATGTACATTGACTGTATTATGGTATAATGTATATGATGCAATTTTTGGAGTAATGTGTATGTTTTGTGTGTTTCTTCAAACAGCTAAAATGAAGTAACACTAAACAGTCATACAAGTGGATGACCTAAGATCTAAGTGGGAAAGCTGGGCAGTGAGTGTGAGACATTTATCTAAACACAATGGATGTGCCATGACTGGTTGGGCAAAGCAAAGGTGCGTGAGTGACAGTTTCTCACTTAACATGAGCATGTTAGTTAAAACATACCAGTTTGCAGTGTATGAGCTTATAAATTGGGTAACTAAGCATTGTCAGAAATCCCTACTACATTGTCATATTGCAGATTTTAACCTGCCTTCTCCTATGTATAACCTCAGGTCACTAAAGCACAATTGTCATGTGCTTCCCTGATGATCAACCTAAGGCACATCTGTCTGTCCAAGCTCTGCTATACTGCATCCTTCATCATACAGCTGTATATTGGGAGTGTGACGCATCACACTGAATGCTACATGACCAGAGCAGGCACTGACCTTGTGAGTTTGCCTTTTTCAGAGATTTCTTCCTCTTTGGTGTAGTTTTAGTTTTACTCTGTCAGTGTTTGTCTAACTTACATGGCAGTTTATGCTTTATCTTTTAATCTTTTCCAGCGCCTGCTGTTGATGACACTGACCCCATGCCCAACACATCAAGTTTCATTAACACATACTGCCTGGTACATTGGAACAATGAGATGGGCTGGCCTGGTGAGTTTACCTCTTTGAAACATTATTTTTTCTGTGAAGTAGTTTTACTTTACAACTGCAAGTGTCTGATTGGCTGACATGCAGCGTTCTGTTTTTACTCTCTTTTCCAGTGCCTTATCTTCATATCAGTGACACCATACTCACCACATCAAGTTTCCCTGCGCCCATTTTGTCGACAAGCAAAGCGTTCTCTAAAGAACTCAGAGACTGCACACAGACAGTATGAACTACACACAGATACCTGAAGTGAAATGCACCAGAAATCATCTCTACACAATATAGTCTGACAGCAAAGGTACTTTGAGTAAAATGTGCTGTTGCTTGTGGATGTTTATTGCTGTGATGACTCACATTTTTTTTTTTAGTATTTCTTGAGTTATTTCCACTTTTACTCTGCAATAACAAAACATTAATGATGTGTTGTAACAGTTCTGTACTACATAATATGTTATGTAATTCATAGTCATGATACCATGGTTAAATTGATGTCAAAATAATGGTCCAGCTTTGTTTGTGATGCCTGTGTTGACTTGTATATTCAAAAGAATATTGCCATGTTGGGAGTTCTGTAGTATATATATATATGAGTGCTACTATCACACTTTGTGGTCTTTATACACTGTTTATGTAACAATGGTATGCACATCATATGCGAAATATTATGTCAATTGTGCTGGCTCAACAATTGTGGCCTCTATGTACTTTTTCAGCCTCTGCAAACAATGACACAAACCTAAATGTTTGGCTAAGACAGATGTATTTAATTGCAATTTTACAATGTGTATAATATGTTTTACATTATGTCTCTAATGAGTAATAATAAATATTATAATCATTAATACAGTCATCATTCTTAAGCATGTTAAATACACATGTAAATGTCAGAATAAATTTCAATTACGGTAGGTGAAACAGGCAGTAAAGGAAATATACATACAAAAAGTATTACAATGTCCTGAGCAACATTTAAGGAAAAACATACTACACTATAATGACATTATATAGTAAATGGCCATAATGTATAATATTAGCCTGCTGTATGCATGCAGTCCCTGGTGTGGCAGTTTGACTACTGCCATTAGCAGAAGCAGCCTTAGTACACCAATATAGGATAGAATATAGAACCCTTTGGTGAAGTGCCTCAGCCCAAGACAATGTATGGTTTGTGTCAGATGGTCTAAGTAGTCGGTAGAAATAGGCACCTGCATACCTAATATTTTAAGTCTTGATCATACAAGTTAAGCTTACTTTATACTACCTCAGTGAACACATGCCATCTTGTATATTCAAAACAACAGTGGCTTACTCCATTTGTGAAGTATTCTTCTAGACATAAGAAGCCCTAAAAGAATTGAATGGCATTAATGAAATAGAGGACAAACTACACCTGCTGGCGAATCTATAAAAAAAAAATCAAAAAAAGTGCAATATAAATATAGCACCATCTCCACCTACTGGCCAATTTAATACAAAAAAGCGAAAAATCTGCAATATATACTGCCTGGCTTATAAATAAAATCTGATAATTTTCTATAACTCAAATAGCATAAAAATGAAAGGAGCTTAAAAATACGGACTGAGGTGAAGGGAAAGTTAATTCCTTGAAAGTATTATGAAGGATATTTCAGCTGAATTAGCCAAGGTAGGTATTAGACACACTAGGACAGTGGCTGTACCGCTCCAGATTGACTGATCGCCACCAAACTTGGAAGATCTGTCTGTAGTCCAGTCATACAGAAGTGAATCAAATTTTGTAAGGATCGGATGAAGCATGCCTGAGATTTAGCTGTTTGAATGAAATGGGAATGGAAATGTTGTGGCCAGCAGGTGGAGTCAGCGCTCCATTTTAGAAATGATATTAAATGCTTTCTGACCTTCTCATTTGTAAATGAAGTCTGATAATGTTGTATAAGGCAAATTGTTGAAAAATGAAAGGAACTTAAAAATATGGACTAAGGTGTAGGGAAAGGTAACAATTCTTTGAAGGATTTATGAGAAAGAAGTACATTTCAGCTGAATTTGCTAAGGTGGGTCTTAGACATATATAAACAGTAGCTGTAGCACCCCCATTTGACCGATCGGCACCAAATTTGGAGGGTCTGTCTGGGGTCCACTGCTACATAAACCAGTCAAATTTGATGAGGATTTGATGAAGAATGCCACAGATTTAGCTGATTGATTGAAATGAGCATGGAAATGCTGGAGGTTCAGTGTGGCTGGTGGCCATATTGTACAGGCAGGTGAAGTTATCTTTATAAATTATACATAAGCGCAGTGTCCTCATTGATCTACTACCAGAATGACCTACTTCGGCTGGACATTGCAGTAGTTACAGTAATATGTTATTTATTAAGTTTTTAAATATCACAAGGGAATGCAAATGACTATCATGGGACATTGCATATATTTTGATTTGGCATGACTCACAGATCTTGCAGGAAAAAAGATTTTAACCAGTATTATGTCACTTGATCAAAAATGAGAACAAAGTAAGTTGAACTGATTTTGCAGGTTTAGACAGACATGTTATATTGCTGTAGCACCCCCGTTTGATCGATCGGCACCAAATTTGGAGGGCCCTTCCCCAATAATGTCCTACATTATATATTTAATATTGGTGATGATTGGCAGAGGTACACCTGAGATATAGCTGTCTGATTGAAATGGGTGTGGCACCGGTATGGTTCGGGTGTGGCTGGTGGCCGTACCTCATGGAAAGTATATGATGTTTTGGATAATTTTATATATGGACTGTCTCCTGATTTAAATGATACCAGATATGTGTATGATTGGTGAAAACCCTAGGAGGCTAACAAAAAGCCCTGTTTTCAGACTTTTACAAAATAGGCAAAAAGGGCAAGAGTTATGATGAAGTTCTTTAAACCATTAAATTTGCCATGATCTAGTGGATAGGATTCGCAACAATTGTCAATTTAATCTTTAACAGTTCAGGAGAAATAGGCAGAAATGCAAAACTTGTTGCTGTAGCGCCCCCATCTGGCTGATTGCGGTGTCCTTAACAGGGTATGCTAAGGTTCAGGAATCAAATGTGACAGCCTGTTTTGGTTGAGATTCGGTATTGTTTAGCCTGTCAAATGGCTGCTTCAATTTGATTGGCTGATAATGACCATGATTTTATGATCAATGACTACTATGATATATGTCTGATCTCAGAATTGGTCGTAGTATGGATTTGCCAAATTTTAGTTTGATTGGTCAAGGCAGTCAGGAGATATTGGTAGTTTTTAGTTGTAGCGCCCCCTATTGATGAAATGGGGCCAGCTTTATATATAGTCCCCAGAATCGCGCTGGGAGGAAAGATTTCAAATTTGGTTAAGATTGGTTAAAGCAGAGCCAAGTTATAGCAATCAGACTGAAACTGGCCAAATTCATGCAAAGTTTGGGCGTGGCTGAAGACCATATGATAGAGAAATTTTAGGATTTTTTTTAATAAGTCTTGATCAGCTCAAAGAACTGATTGGTTTGACACCTAATATGTCTGATTTGGACAGACGGGGTAGGACTTGAGGGCAGAAATAGGATTTGCAAATTATGCAAATTAGCAAAAAATCAAAGTAGGCGGAGCTTCATAGTCCAAATGGCAAGTTGGTAGAGCAAAGCTGTCTGTATCAGCAGAAAAAGTAATTTCAATAATAGGACTAATAGGACAGTAGATATGGACTGAAACGCATTGGGGGGCGCTAGAGCGCCCCCATCTGGCTGACAGGCCTGGGTCAGAGAATCTGAGTAGCGGGTAGGAATTGACATCATATTACCAAGTTTGGTTGGTCTAGCTCTTACGGTTTAGGCTGTACATTCAGTTTTACGGCAGGAAAAAAATAATAATAAAGATAACTGCAAGCAGTGACAATCGGGTCCAAAGCAAATGGACAGAAGCAATGAAGAGGAATGAAGTGAATGGCATAAGATTAGAAGTTCACTAATTATTGTAAATGAAGTACAGACTGTAATTGATGAGCAATGCATTTAAATAATCAGAAAATAGGAAATGCTACTATGAGATGATAACTAACATTTGAACATTACTGTAGAAATGTTTATCAAGGTACAATAAAGGGAAAAGGGTAGATGAGAAATAGAAGGGATATGTGGTGACTAGTTGTTGGAGAAATATTGCAATTGCTGCAGTGTACATAGGCTGAAGTAACATTGAAGTTTGATAGATTTCTAAAAGTTAAATGGCAGTAATATATGAGATTAAAAATATGGACTTAGATGAAGGGAAAGGTGATTAATATTTAAATGTTTAAATAAACAATAAGGAGATGTCAGCTGCATTAACCAAGGTTGGTCTTAGACATATTATGACGGTGGCTAAATTGGAAATGAAGTACAGACTGTAACGGATGGCCAATGCATTTAAATAGACAGAAAGTAGGAAAATGGTAGATGAGAAAGAACGGACATGTGGTGACTAGTTGTTGGAAAAAATTGAAATTGCTGCAGTGTACATCACTGAAGTTTGATAGATTTCTAAAAGTGAAATGGCTGGAAAATGAAAGCAATTTAATAATATGGACTGAGATGAGGGGAAAGATGATTAATTTTTAATATTTCATGAGAAATAAGCTAATTTCAGCTGCATTATCGAAGGTTGGTCTTAGACATGTTATGACATTGGCTAAATTGGAAATGAAGTACAGACTGTAACTGATGGCCAATGTTTTTAAATAGTCAGAAAAAGTAGAAAATGCTTCTATGATAAGATAATACCTGATATTTTGAACATTGACTTTGATATGTTGATTAAGGTACGATAAACGGAAGAGGGTAGATCAGAAACAGAAGGGACATGTGGTGACTAGCTGTTGGAAGAAATTGCAATTGTTGCACTGTACACAGCCTGAAGTATCTCTGAACTTTGATACATTTCTAAAAGTGAAATGAAATGAAAATGTCAATAATCTTTGAAGGTTTGATGAAAAATAAATTTCAGCTGCATTAACTATTAATACATTTTGACAGTGGCAGAAGCGCCCCCATTTAACCGAATGTCACCAAAGTTAGATGGTCTATTCATAGTCCAGTGCTACAGAAGTGAGTCAAATTTTGTGCGAATTCGATGAAGTATCAATGAGGTTTAGCAGACTTGATGAATTCGGTATGGAAATAGTGAGGCCAGCAGGTGGAGTTAGCGCTACATTTGATAATTGGTAGCATGCAGTCCCTGGTGTGGCAGTTTGACTACTGCCATTAGCAGAAGCAGCCTTAGTACAACAATATAAGATACAATATATAACCATTTGCTGAAGTGCCTCAGCCCAAAAGAATTTGTTTTTTGTGTCAGATGGTCTAAGTAGACGGTAGAAATAGGCACCTGCATACCTAATATTTTAAGTCTAGATCATACAAGTTAAGCTTACTTTATAGTACCTCAGTGAACACATGCTGTCTTGTATATTAAAAAAAACAACTGGCTTATTGCATTTGTAAAGTATTCTAGACATAAGAAGCCCTGAAAGAATTTAATGCCATTAATGAAATACAGGACGAACTACACCTGCTGGCTAATCTATAAAAAAAAATCTAAAAAACTGCAATATAAATAGAGCACCATCTCCACCTACTGGCCAATTTAATACAAAAAAGCGAAAAATCTGCAATATATACTGCCTGGCTTATAAATAAAATCTGATAATTTTCTATGAGTCAAATAGCAGAAAAATGAAAGGAGCTTAAAAATATGGACTGAGGTGAAGGGAAAGTTAATTCCTTGAAAGTATTATGAAGGATATTTCAGCTGAATTACCCAAGGTAGTGAATCAAATTTTGTAAGGATCGGATGAAGCATGCCTGAGATTTAGCTGTTTGAATGAAATGGGAATGGAAATGGTGTGGCCAGCAGGTGGAGTCAGCGCTCCATTTTAGAAATGATATTAAATGCTTTCTGACCTTCTCATTTGTAAATGAAGTCTGATAATGTTGTATAAGGCAAATTGGTGAAAAATGAAAGGAAATTAAAAATATGGACTCAGCTGAAGGGAAAGGTAACAATTATTTGAAGGTTTCATGAGGAATAAGGACATTTCAGCTGAATCTGCTAAGGTGGGTCTTACACATATATGGACAGTGGCTGTCACGCCCCCATTTGACCGATCAGCACCAAATTTGGACGGTCTGTCTGAGGTGCAGTGGTACATTAGTGGGTCAAATTTGGTGATGATCAGATGAAGTATTCCTCTGATTTAGCTGTTTGATTGAAATGATCATGGAAATGCTGTAGGTTCAGTGTGGCTGGTGGCTATACTGTACAGGCAAGTGAAGTTATCTTTATAAATTATACATATGGGCAGTGTCCTGATTTTTATACTACCAGATTGACCTACTTAGGATGGACATTGCAGTAGTTACAGTAATATGTTATTTATTAAGTTTTTAAATATGACAAGGGAATGCAAATGACTATCATGGGACATTGCATATTTCTTGATTTGACATGACTCACAGAACTTGCAGGGCAAAAGATTTTAACCAGTAATATGTCACTGGATCAAAAATGAGATAAATGTAAGTTGAGCTGATTTTGCAGTTTATACAGTGATGTTATATTGCTGTAGCACCCCCGTTTGACTGATCGGCACCAAATTTGGAGGGCCCTTCTCCAGTAATATCCTACATTATATATTTAAGTTTGATGATGATTGGTTGAGGCAGGCCTGAGATATAGCTGTCTGATTGAAATGGGTGTGGCACCACTATGGTTTGGGTGTGGCTGGTGGCCATACCTCATGGAAAGTTTATGATTTTTTTAATAATTTTATATAGGGACTGTCTCCTGATTTAAATGATACCAGATTTGTGTAGGTTTGGTGAAAATCCTAGGAGGATAAGAAAAAAGTACTGTTTTAAGACTTTTACAAAATAGGCAAAAATGGCAAGAGATATGATGAAGTTCTTTATACGATTAAATTTGTCATGAGCTAGTGGATAGCTTAAGCAACAATTGTCAATTTTATAATTAACAGTTCAGGAGAAATAGGCAGAAATGTGCTGTAGCGCCCCCATATGGCAGATTGACATGTCCTTTACAGGGTGGGCTCAGGGTCACAATACAAATGTATAACCAAAATTTGGTTTGGATTGCTCATTGTTTAGCTGGTCAAATGGCTGCTTGATTTTGATTGGCTAATGGTGGCCAGGATTTTACAACTAATGACTGCCATTTTACTTCTCTGACCTCAGGCTTGTACATAGTACATATCTGCCAAATTTCAATTAGATTGGTTAAGGCATTCAGGAGATATTGGCAGTTATTAGTTGTAGCGCCCCCTATTGACGAAATGTGGGCCGCATTGTATGTTGACCCCATGATAGAGCAGGGAGGTTGGATTGTAAGTTTGGTTCAGGTAGGCTAAGGTATGGAGAAGTTATAGCATTCAGACTGAAATAGGCCAAATTTAGGTGGGATTTGGGCATGGGTAGTGGCCATAAAATAGACAAATGTCAGACTTTCTTGAATCTATTTTAATCAGCTAAGTGGACTGATCGGTTTGACACCTCATTTGTCTGATTTGGTCCAATATTGTAGGACTTGAAGGCAGAAGTCAGTTTCACAAATTATGCAAATTAGCAAAAAATCTAAGTAGGCGGAGCTTCATAGTCCAAATAGCAAGTTGGTAGAGCAAAGCTGTCTGTATCAGCAGAAAAAATAATTTCAATTATAGGACTAATAGGACAGGAGCTATGGATTGAAACGCGTTGGGGGGCGCTAGAGCGCCCCCATCTGGCTGACAGGCCTGGGTCAGAGAATCTGAGTAGCGGGTAGGAATTGACATCATATTACCAATTTTGGTTGGTCTAGCACTTACGGTTTAGGCTGTGCATTCAGTTTTAGGGCGCGAAAAATAATAATAATAACTAGAAACTGCAGGCAGTTACTGAAGGGTCCAAAGGGTATGAAAAGTAGGACAGGTAGGACAAGTAGGACAGGTAGGACAAGTAATAGAGCAATAACGGCAGAGGACTGGTGACCAGGGTAGTAGAAAGTCAGACAGAATTAGACTGCCATAACAGGATGCAGATTTAGTGTAGCTCTATTGCGACAGGAGATGTAGGGCAAACTGTAGAGGAGGGTACTAACAAGTCAGACAGAACTACAGGTCAGCAGATGTCAGACAGAACAGAACTTGTTTCAGTCAGATGGTTTGAGTAGCAGGTAGAAATCAGGATGGAGATTGTTTAGTGTCGGTCTAACAGGTCAGGAAATGTAGGAAAGAATGTAGAACCCTGTGGTGTAGTGCCTGAACCTGACTGAATGCATTATTTTGGTCAGATGGTCTCAGTAGTAGGTAGAAATCAGGATATAGATTAAATATTATCGGTCTAAAAGGTCAGCAAATGTAGGACAGAATGTAGAACCCTGTGGTGGAGTGCCTTAGCCTGACTGAATGCATGGTTTGGGTCAGATGGCCTGACTAGTTGGTAGATTTAGGGACCTTCATACCTGGTCTGGTAAGTCTAGATATTACAGAGTTGCTTTGTTATACTGCCTGTGTAAACATAGGCTGTGTTGCATATTCTTAACAAAGTGCTGAGTTGCGTAGTGTGACATGTAACAGCAGTAATATCATGCTGTATCCTATTCTAGGTCGTACATTTAGACAGGAGAAAGGCTAAAAGTATTGAAGGCATTATTGAAATGGAGCGCTGACTCCACCTGCTGGCCAATTTATTATAAAATTGTAATTGCTGCAGTGTACACAGCCTGAAGAAAGATTGAAGTTTGAAAGATTTGTAAAAGTCAAATGGCAGGAAAATATAAGCAGATTAAAAATATGGACTCAGATGAAGGGAAAGGTGATTAATATTTTAATTTTTAAATAAACAATAAGCAGATTTCAGCTGCATTAACCAAGGTTGGTCTTAGACATAGTAGGACAGTGGCTGTAGTGCCCCCGTTTGACCGATTGCCACCAAACTTGGAAGGTATTTCTGAAGTCTAGTAACACAGATGTGCGTCAAATTTTGTGAGGATTGGATGAAGCACGCCAGAGATATAGCTATTTGAATGAAATGGGCATGGAAATAGTGTGGCCAGCAGGTGGAGTCAGCGCTCCATTTTAGAAATTGTATTCAATACTTTCAGGCCTTCTTATGTGTAAATTAAGTCTGATAATGTTCTATGAGGCAAATTGGTGAAAAATTAAAGCAAATAAAAAATATAGACTCAGGTGAAGGGAAAGGTAACACTTCTTTCAAGGTTTTATGAGAAATAAGGACATTTCAGCTTAATTTGCTAAGGTGGGTCTTAGAAATATATGGACAGTGGTTGTAGCGCCCCCGTTTGACCGATCGGCACCAAATTTGGACGGCCCTTCCGGAGTACTATCCTACACGACATATTAAAGTTTGGTGATGATTGGCTGAGGCATGCCTGAGATATAGCTGTCTGATTGAAATGGCCATGGCACCTGTATGGTTTGGGTGTGGCTGGTGGCCAGCGATTATTGCGGCTGGTGTGGCTGCTTCCCAGCGATTATTAATTGCTTTTATAAAACCAAGACCTAAATGAGAATGATACTAAAAAAACATTAGCATAACTTAAACCATCTAAAAACAGAAAACAGCAAATCGTCAACAAACTACAATTAAAAAGATGTGCCGTCAGACAATATTACAGATATTCTTACCTCTTGCAATGCCAGCAGCAAAATCTAAAAGACAAGCCTTGCAATGGCGGACACCGGAAAGCGGTCACGTACGGCAGCCAATCAGAACCGTAAAAACATGTCCCCCTTTTGGCGAATGTCTACTGAGCACAAACAAAATGTCCGCCACAGAAAGGCGTCTTCGCCGCTATGTAAGGGATAATGTACAGTCAGCCGGTAGTTATCGCAGAAATAAGCCCCGACAGTGTGATCAGGACCCGACGCGAAGCGGAGGGCCTTGTATCACACTGAAGGGGCTTATTTCGCGATGACTACCGGCTGCCTGTACATTATACCGCTTATTACACAGCTATTTGTCACATAAGGAAAAAACCTGGACATCAATATAAATTTGAAACATTTTATTGGCATATTTGTTTTAAATTAGCATTTTTACCCTTCCGCGAAACGATATAGTACCACGTGACCATGCGTTATTACTTTGGAGAGGTTATTTGAAAAGAACGAACCTGCAAATGTCTCAACTGACCAATCAGAATCAAGCATTCCAGAGAGCCATGTAATAAGCCGAATTAATGCTTAACCAGTTTATCCCTTTATGAAGTTAGTTTAGTCTAAATTAATAAATTCAACAGACTTAGCTCTTAAAGCATATAGCAGCAAACCTTTAACATACAACTAAAAACACCTTCGGCTGACAAAGAGCATATGATAACCTAGGCTGACCAGATAATCCATGTCAGGGAGGACACTTTAAGCTACTCCAGGTTTTACAAACTACTTTAAAACTGAAAGGCACCTGTGTTTGGCTAAATAGCTCACTTCTTCTTGTGCTTTGACTGGTTTGATTGAAAAACTCATCCAGCTGTTACACATTAACATTAGTGGCATATGCATGATTATAGGAGACTGATCAATCAGCACACAGCAAGAATTCGGTGCTTAACTGAGATCCAGGTCCTTTTAATTTAAATGGTATTTTACAAATCCTGTCCTAGCTCAATGTGTCCTCCCTGACATGGATTATCTGGTCACCCTAGATAACCCAATTAAAAAAGTAATAAAGTACAACTCCGACACTGACCAAAAAGCAATCATTTGCGTGCCGTTTGCGGTAAATCCCTTGTTGTAAACAATAACTACTAATCGAATTTTAATAACACAGAAGGATTCAAACATCGCCTGGCTGTTTCAGAATGCTTCGTTTTTGCTTAACCCGATAACATGTCTTATTGTAGGCAGTCCGGGCTAAATGTTAGTAAACGAAAATAAAGTTTATTTATTTAAAACTGAGGTACGCCTATCTAAAATCCAACAACAAGCAATCCAGCGAAAGAGGAAATGCTGCTTTCTGAAACTGACCCCAGCCGTTCGTAAAACTATTTATATTCATGGCTATATTTCACTGTTTGTCCGCTTTTTAGTCTTCACCGAGTAGGCCTATAGTCAATTAAACCGCAGATAATACCTAAGTAATAACAGGCGCTCTAAAACTACTAAAACGTTAAAACTGGACTGCATTATGCGTCTAGTTTCGGTCGCAAACCTACAGTCGATTTGTACGACAGACACGCGTATTTAATAAATGCTTCCCAGCGATTATTAATTGCTTTTATAAAACAAAGACCGAACTGAGAATGATACTAAAAAAAACCTTAGCATAACTTAAACCATCTAAAAACAGAAAACAGCAAGTCGTCAACAAACTACAATTAAAAAGATATGTCGTCAGACAATATTACATATATTCTTACCTCTTGCAACGCGACCAGCAAAATCAAAAAGACAAGCCTTGCTGTGGCGGGGGAATGTGGTCACGTACGGCAGCCAATCAGAACCGTAAAAACACATCCCCCTGTCGGCGAATGTCTACTGAGCTTAAACAAGAGAAAGGCGTCTTCGCCGATATGCCGAATTAATGCTTAACCAGCTTATCCCTTTATGAAGTTAGTTTAGTCTAAATTAATAAATTCCACAGACTTAGCTCTTAAAGCATATAGCAGCAAACCTTTAACATACAACTAAAAACACCTTCGGCTGACAAAGAGCATATGATAACCCAATTAAAAAAGTAATAAAGTACAACTCCGACACTGACCAAAAAGCAATCATTTGCGTCCGTTTGCGGTAAATCCCTTGTTGTAAACAATAACTACTAATCGAATTTTAATAACACAGAAGGATTCAAAACATCAAGATTTCAAACATCGCCTGGCTGTTTCAGAATGCTTCGTTTTTGCTTAACCCGATAACATGTCTTATTGTAGGCAGTCCGGGCTAAATGTTAGTAAACGAAAATAAAGTTTATTTATTTAAAACTGAGGTACGCCTATCTAAAACATTAAAACTGGACTGCATTATGCGTTTAGTTTCGGTCGCAAACCTACAATCGATTTGTACGACAGACACGCGTATTTAATAAACGCTTCCCAGCGATTATTAATTGCTTTTGTAAAACCAAGACTGAACTGAGAATGATACTAAAGAAACCTTAGCACAACTTAAACCATCTAAAAACAGAAAACACCAAATCGTAAACAAACTACAGTTAAAAAGATCTGCCGTCAGACAATATTACAAATACACTTACCTCTTGCAACGCCAGCAGCAAAATCTAAAATACAAGCCTTGTATAGCGGACACCTGGAAGCGGTCACGTACAGTACGGCAGCCAATTAGAACCGTAAAAACACGTCCCCCTGTCGGCAAATGTGTGTCAATATGTTGTAATTACATATTCTAAACTACAAACATTTTCTGATATATTAGACTGTGAAACTAACATATTTGGCAAGCTTGTAATAAGTGTAGTCTAACAAAATACAATTAAGCAAATCGCCTGCACTGTTCATTAGCTCAGAAAATGCGGGCTTTGACACAATTTAATGTTATGAAAATGCGCTATACAAATGAACAGTATATTTTCATGAGAGGTCGATTTGGCTACATACAGTATGTATATGCTCTCCTCTCAATAAATAGAACATTTTAAATCATAATGAAGTTCACAAACAAACATTCCCATAGTACGATTTGCCTTTAAACCCAAACAACTTCAAAAACATGAAACATTCACAGTCAATTTGACGTGGTTTTACTTTATAACACATAAAACACAAACCAAAATACAACCGAATTCGCCCTTCTCATGTAATACAAACTGTCATGTCACAAATAAATAGGTCAAACAAGAAGTAATGTACAGTACAATTAGTAGTCCCATACTACTGCCATTTACACAAACTTTATACAAAAAACTTCAAAACTTCACGCTCACAGCAACAGTAATGTACAGTACAAGTAGCCCTATACACCTGCTATTTACACAAACTTTATACAAAAAACTTCAAAACGTCACGCTCACAGCAACAGTAATGTACAGTACAAGTAGTCATATACTACTGCTATTTACACAAACTTTATACAAAAAACCTCAAAACTTCACGCTCAGACTGTCAGAGCAACACAACAAACATATTAAACTAAAAACAGAACACGCTAATACAAAACAAACTACTCCGGCGAGTCATCACATCTCTAGCTAGACGAAGGGACTGCGCTATCTGCAATGTCTACAATAGAAGAAACGTTGCATTCGTCGTCAAAAGAGAACTGAAGGCATTCCTCAAAAAGAAGATGCTCTTCAATAGCTTCCTCTTTGTCCATTAATGATGTTATATTCCGTCGTTTTAAATAGTCCACCAGAGTACAGTGTCCGACAGTCAATGTATAATCTGCGCCGTCATCATTTTTCACTTTTAAAGTTCCGCGTAATACTTTTGAAAATGCCCCCGATTTCTGCAGCATCCTGCAGCTCTGGCATCGTGCAAACCTGCTCTGGCTGTCCCAAGTATCCTGCCGGCTTCCACACAGGGCACACTTCAGGCTTGCCTTAATCTCAGCTCCACATATGGAAGCCTTCACCGTCACAACCGATTCCTCTTCTTGTACAGCGTCCGCGTCTCCCACATCCAAATCGCAGATCTTCTCAATCATGCTCTCTACGGTTGTTGTTAGTTCCACTTTCCCTTCAAAAACTCTAGTCGAAAGCTCCGTAAAGACGTAAGATGAGTCAACCTCCACGTCATGGATCAGTCTCTCCCAAACGCAAAGACTCATCTGGGCAGTTCCATCAAAGACTGTGAATCTCTTCACCTCTTTGTCGCTGCCTCTAATGCTTACAGTTTTCTGCAATGACGCTGCCACGACCTTGGCTTTCACCAAAGGCACCTATAGGAATGAACACCAGTCATTACTTTTCTAAACTTCTCATCCAGAAATAGCGAAATTTTACAAAAGGTGTACATTGTCATTGCAAACTTATTCTTAAACGCACCTTCTTGCCTGCCGGCAGAGCTGTGACATCAACCAGTGTCTGCCTAACGGGTGCTGCAGGTTTCCGAAAAGGAAACGTCACCTTCGTTACAGACAGCTCGGTCAACTGGTTCCCCATCACGTCGAAGTCAGACGTGCCTTTAAAACCTACCAAAAAAAAAAAAAAACCAACAGACATTAATACATACTCAGTAACAACCATGTCCTGGAAAACTGTGCTCTGTAAAGCAATACTTACTCAAAGCCTTTCTGACATGTGTCAGGCGTATTGCCGTGCCATTATCTGAAGCTTGGCTGAACAGCGCACGCTTTCTCGGACTGAAGATGGTCACATCGTGAAATTCTTCACGTCCAGTCTGTAGTACAGCATTAAAAAAACCTCTGTTTTTAGTGGTGAATTTTAATGCTGAGATAGAGTGGATATAGCCACTGACTACGTCTGTGTCCATCCTCATTTTCTTCGCTGGAGTCTCCATGTCGAAAAAGCAATTAGAAAAACATGCAAAACACCCCAATATATATACTGCTGGGACATGCCATTAACCTCCCCTTATTACACGACTCTCTGGAATGCTTGATTCTGATTGGTCAGGTGAGACATTTGCAGGTTTGTTCTTTTCAAATAATAACCGCTCTTTTCAAATAATAACCGCTCCAAAGTAATAACGCATAGCCGCTACTACTTGTATGTTTAAAATGTTAGTCACGTCGTACTATATCGTTTCGCCGAAAGATAAAAATGTTAATTTAAAACAAATATGCCAAGAAAATGTTTCAAATTCATATTCATATATTGTCTCGTGTAGAGTTAATGTTGTCTACACTGACTATAATTTATGTTTTTGTATTTGGGTACATATGTTTGTTCCTTATTTTATTTTTCCTTATTTATATAATTCTCTATGTCCGACATGGGGACTGCACCTAATTTAGTTGTACTTGTTACAATGACAATAAAGTTATTCTGATATTCATGTCCAGTTTTTTTCCTTATGTGGCAAGTAGCCATGTAATAAACTGGATAATGTACAGGCAGCCGGTAATTATCGCGAAATAAGCCCCGACAGTGTGATACAAGAAGCGGAGAGTCTTGTATCACACTGAAGGGGCTTATTTCGCGATAATTACTGGCTGCCTGTACATTATCCCTTACTTACACGGCTACTTGCCACATAAGGAAAAAAACTGGACATGAATATGAATTTGAAACATTGGCGTCGGGTCCTGATCACACGGTCGGGGCTTATTTCGCGATAACTACCGGCTGCCTGTACATTATCCCGCTTATTACACGACTCTCTGGAATGCTTGATTCTGATTGGTCAGTTGAGACATTTGCAGGTTCGTTCTTTTCAAATAATAACCGCTCTTTTCAAATAATAACCGCTCCAAAGTAATAACCCCTAGCCGCTACTACTTGTATGTTTAAAATGTTAGTCACGTTGTACTAATTATCGCGAAATAAGCCCCTTCAGTGTGATACAAGAAGCGGAGGGTCTTGTATCACACTGAAGGGGCTTATTTCGCGATAACTACCGGCTGCCTGTACATTATCCCTTACTTACACGGCTACTTGCCACATAAGGAAAAAAACTGGACATGAATATGAATTTGAAACATTGGCGTCGGGTCCTGATCACACTGTCGGGGCTTATTTCGCGATAACTACCGGCTGCCTGTACATTATCCAGTTTATTACACGGCTACTTGCCACATAAGGAAAAAAACTGGACATGAATATCAGAATAACTTTATTGTCATTGTGACAAGTACAATGAAATTAGGTGCAGTCCCCATGTCGGACATAGAAAATTATATAAATAAGGAAAAATAAAATAAGGAACAAACATATGTACCCAAATACAAAAACATAAATTATAGTCAGTGTAGACAACATTAACTCTACACGAGACAATATATGAATATGAATTTGAAACATTTTCTTGGCATATTTGTTTTAAATTAACATTTTTATCTTTCCGCGAAACGATATAGTACGACGTGACTAACATTTTAAACATACAAGTAGTAGCGGCTATGCATTATTACTTTGGAGCGGTTATTATTTGAAAAGAGCGGTTATTATTTGAAAAGAACGAACCTGCAAATGTCTCAACTGACCAATCAGAATCAAGCATTCCAGAGAGTCGTGTAATAAGCGGGATAATGTACAGGCAGCCGGTAGTTATCGCGAAATAAGCCCCTTCAGTATGATACAAGACTCTCCGCTTCTTGTATCACACTGTCGGGGCTTATTTCGCGATAATTACCGGCTGCCTGTACATTATCCAGTTTATTACACGGCTACTTGCCACATAAGGAAAAAAACTGGACATGAATATCAGAATAACTTTATTGTCATTGTAACAAGTACAACTAAATTAGGTGCAGTCCCCATGTCGGACATAGAGAATTATATAAATAAGGAAAAATAAAATAAGGAACAAACATATGTACCCAAATACAAAAACATAAATTATAGTCAGTGTAGACAACATTAACTCTACACGAGACAATATATGAATATGAATTTGAAACATTTTCTTGGCATATTTGTTTTAAATTAACATTTTTATCTTTCGGCGAAACGATATAGTACGATGTGACTAACATTTTAAACATACAAGTAGTAGCGGCTATGCGTTATTACTTTGGAGCGGTTATTATTTGAAAAGAGCGGTTATTATTTGAAAAGAACAAACCTGCAAATGTCTCACCTGACCAATCAGAATCAAGCATTCCAGAGAGTCGTGTAATAAGGGGAGGTTAATGGCATGTCCCAGCAGTATATATATTGGGGTGTTTTGCATGTTTTTCTAATTGCTTTTTCGACATGGAGACTCCAGCGAAGAAAATGAGGATGGACACAGACGTAGTCAGTGGCTATATCCACTCTATCTCAGCATTAAAATTCACCACTAAAAACAGAGGTTTTTTTAATGCTGTACTACAGACTGGACGTGAAGAATTTCACGATGTGACCATCTTCAGTCCGAGAAAGCGTGCGCTGTTCAGCCAAGCTTCAGATAATGGCACGGCAATACGCCTGACACATGTCAGAAAGGCTTTGAGTAAGTATTGCTTTACAGAGCACAGTTTTCCAGGACATGGTTGTTACTGAGTATGTATTAATGTCTGTTGGGTTTTTTTTTTTTGGTAGGTTTTAAAGGCACGTCTGACTTCGACGTGATGGGGAACCAGTTGACCGAGCTGTCTGTAACGAAGGTGACGTTTCCTTTTCGGAAACCTGCAGCACCCGTTAGGCAGACACTGGTTGATGTCACAGCTCTGCCGGCAGGCAAGAAGGTGCGTTTAAGAATAAGTTTGCAATGACAATGTACACCTTTTGTAAAATTTCGCTATTTCTGGATGAGAAGTTTAGAAAAGTAATGACTGGTGTTCATTCCTATAGGTGCCTTTGGTGAAAGCCAAGGTCGTGGCAGCGTCATTGCAGAAAACTGTAAGCATTAGAGGCAGCGACAAAGAGGTGAAGAGATTCACAGTCTTTGATGGAACTGCCCAGATGAGTCTTTGCGTTTGGGAGAGACTGATCCATGACGTGGAGGTTGACTCATCTTACGTCTTTACGGAGCTTTCGACTAGAGTTTTTGAAGGGAAAGTGGAACTAACAACAACCGTAGAGAGCATGATTGAGAAGATCTGCGATTTGGATGTGGGAGACGCGGACGCTGTACAAGAAGAGGAATCGGTTGTGACGGTGAAGGCTTCCATATGTGGAGCTGAGATTAAGGCAAGCCTGAAGTGTGCCCTGTGTGGAAGCCGGCAGGATACTTGGGACAGCCAGAGCAGGTTTGCACGATGCCAGAGCTGCAGGATGCTGCAGAAATCGGGGGCATTTTCAAAAGTATTACGCGGAACTTTAAAAGTGAAAAATGATGACGGCGCAGATTATACATTGACTGTCGGACACTGTACTCTGGTGGACTATTTAAAACGACGGAATATAACATCATTAATGGACAAAGAGGAAGCTATTGAAGAGCATCTTCTTTTTGAGGAATGCCTTCAGTTCTCTTTTGACGACGAATGCAACGTTTCTTCTATTGTAGACATTGCAGATAGCGCAGTCCCTTCGTCTAGCTAGAGATGTGATGACTCGCCGGAGTAGTTTGTTTTGTATTAGCGTGATCTGTTTTTAGTTTAATATGTTTGTTGTGTTGCTCTGACAGTCTGAGCGTGAAGTTTTGATGTTTTTTGTATAAAGTTTGTGTAAATAGCAGTAGTATATGACTACTTGTACTGTACATTACTGTTGCTGTGAGCGTGACGTTTTGAAGTTTTTTGTATAAAGTTTGTGTAAATAGCAGGTGTATAGGGCTACTTGTACTGTACATTACTGTTGCTGTGAGCGTGAAGTTTTGAAGTTTTTTGTATAAAGTTTGTGTAAATGGCAGTAGTATGGGACTACTAATTGTACTGTACATTACTTCTTGTTTGACCTATTTGTTTGTGACATGACAGTTTGTATTACATGAGAAGGGCGAATTCGGTTGTATTTTGGTTTGTGTTTTATGTGTTATAAAGTAAAACCACGTCAAATTGACTGTGAATGTTTCATGTTTTTGAAGTTGTTTGGGTTTAAAGGCAAATCGTACTATGGGAATGTTTGTTTGTGAACTTCATTATGATTTAAAATGTTCTATTTATTGAGAGGAGAGCATATACATACTGTATGTAGCCAAATCGACCTCTCATGAAAATATACTGTTCATTTGTATAGCTCATTTTCATAACATTAAATTGTGTCAAAGCCCGCATTTTCTGAGCTAATGAACAGTGCAGGCGATTTGCTTAATTGTATTTTGTTAGACTACACTTATTACAAGCTTGCCAAATATGTTAGTTTCACAGTCTAATATATCAGAAAATGTTTGTAGTTTAGAATATGTAATTACAACATATTGACACACATTCGCCGACAGGGGGACGTGTTTTTACGGTTCTAATTGGCTGCCGTACTGTACGTGACCGCTTCCAGGTGTCCGCTATACAAGGCTTGTATTTTAGATTTTGCTGCTGGCGTTGCAAGAGGTAAGTGTATTTGTAATATTGTCTGACGGCAGATCTTTTTAACTGTAGTTTGTTTACGATTTGGTGTTTTCTGTTTTTAGATGGTTTAAGTTGTGCTAAGGTTTCTTTAGTATCATTCTCAGTTCAGTCTTGGTTTTACAAAAGCAATTAATAATCGCTGGGAAGCGTTTATTAAATACGCGTGTCTGTCGTACAAATCGATTGTAGGTTTGCGACCGAAACTAAACGCATAATGCAGTCCAGTTTTAATGTTTTAGATAGGCGTACCTCAGTTTTAAATAAATAAACTTTATTTTCGTTTACTAACATTTAGCCCGGACTGCCTACAATAAGACATGTTATCGGGTTAAGCAAAAACGAAGCATTCTGAAACAGCCAGGCGATGTTTGAAATCTTGATGTTTTGAATCCTTCTGTGTTATTAAAATTCGATTAGTAGTTATTGTTTACAACAAGGGATTTACCGCAAACGGCACGCAAATGATTGCTTTTTGGTCAGTGTCGGAGTTGTACTTTATTACTTTTTTAATTGGGTTATCATATGCTCTTTGTCAGCCGAAGGTGTTTTTAGTTGTATGTTAAAGGTTTGCTGCTATATGCTTTAAGAGCTAAGTCTGTGGAATTTATTAATTTAGACTAAACTAACTTCATAAAGGGATAAACTGGTTAAGCATTAATTGGGCATAGGCGAAGACGCCTTTCTCTTGTTTAAGCTCAGTAGACATTCGCCGACAGGGGGACGTGTTTTTACGGTTCTGATTGGCTGCCGTACGTGACCACATTCCCCCGCCATAGCAAGGCTTGTCTTTTTGATTTTGCTGGTCGCGTTGCAAGAGGTAAGAATATAGGCTATGTAATATTGTCTGACGACACATCTTTTTAATTGTAGTTTGTTGACGACTTGCTGTTTTCTGTTTTTAGATGGTTTAAGTTGTGCTAAGGTTTTTTTTAGTATCATTCTCAGTTCGGTCTTTGTTTTATAAAAGCAATTAATAATCGCTGGGAAGCATTTATTAAATACGCGTGTCTGTCGTACAAATCGATTGTAGGTTTGCGACCGAAACTAGACGCATAATGCAGTCCAGTTTTAACGTTTTAGTAGTTTTAGAGCGCCTGTTATTACTTAGGTATTATCTGCGGTTTAATTGACTATAGGCCTACTCGGTGAAGACTAAAAAGCGGGCAAACAGTGAAATATAGCCATGAATATAAATAGTTTTACGAACGGCTGCGGTCAGTTTCAGAAAGCAGCATTTCCTCTTTCGCTGGATTGCTTGTTGTTGGATTTTAGATAGGCGTACCTCAGTTTTAAATAAATAAACTTTATTTTCGTTTACTAACATTTAGCCCGGACTGCCTACAATAAGACATGTTATCGGGTTAAGCAAAAACGAAGCATTCTGAAACAGCCAGGCGATGTTTGAAATCCTTCTGTGTTATTAAAATTCGATTAGTAGTTATTGTTTACAACAAGGAATTTACCGCAAACGGCACGCAAATGATTGCTTTTTGGTCAGTGTCGGATTTGTACTTTATTACTTTTTTAATTGGGTTATCATATGCTCTTTGTCAGCCGAAGGTGTTTTTAGTTGTATGTTAAAGGTTTGCTGCTATATGCTTTAAGAGCTAAGTCTGTGGAATTTATTAATTTAGACTAAACTAACTTCATAAAGGGATAAGCTGGTTAAGCATTAATTCGGCATAGCGGCGAAGACGCCTTTCTGAGGCGGACATTTTGTTTAAGCTCAGTATAGACATTCGCCGACAGGGGGATGTGTTTTTAGGGTTCTGATTGGCTGCCGTACGTGACCGCTTCCCCCCGCCATAGCAAGGCTTGTCTTTTTGATTTTGCTGCTAGCGTTGCAAGAGGTAAGAATATATGTAATATTGTCTGACGACACATCTTTTTAATTGTTGTTTAAATTGTTGTTTGTTGACGATTTGCTGTTTTCTGTTTTTAGATGGTTTAAGATGTGCTAAGGTTTTTTTTTAGTATTCTCAGTTCGGTCTTGGTTTTATAAAAGCAATTAATAATCGCTGGGAAGCATTTATTAAATACGCGTGTCTGTCGTACAAATCGATTGTAGGTTTGCAACCGAAACTACTAACATTTAGCCCGGACTCCCTACAATAACACATGTTATCGAGTTAAGCAAAAACGAAGTATTCTGAAACAGCCTGGCGATGTTTGAAATCCTTCTGTGTTATTAAAATTCGATTAGTAGTTATTGTTTACAACAAGTGATTGTCAGCCGAAGGTGTTTTTAGTTGTATGTTAAAGGTTTGCTGCTATATGCTTTAAGAGTTAAGTCTGTGGAATATTAATTTAGATTAAACAACTAACTTTATAAAAGGATAAGCTGGTAAAGCATTAATTCGGCATAGCGGCGAAGACGCCTTTCTGTGGCGGACATTTTGTTTTCGCGGCAGACATTTTCTTTACGCTCAGTAGACATTCGCCGAAAGGGGGACTTGTTTTTACGGTTCTGATTGTCTGCCGTACGTGACCGCTTCCAGGTCTCCGCTATAGCAAGGCTTGTGTTTTAGATTTTGCTGCTCGCGTTGCAAGAGGTAAGAATATATGTAGTATTGTCTTTGTGCCATTGCACTACTAAGAATGGTACAGTGCAAAATCTGTCTGTACGTTTATGGGAAGTTTATCATGCAGCTGCATATACTAATGAAATGTATGTACAAATGCACCTGTCAATCATTAACTGATGCATGTTGTCTTTGTAGACTGAAGGGCTGTGATATCACAGGAATCAAAAGTAAATATTTTTAGGGTGATGTCTATCAGCAATCGTGTTTGAGGTTTTCTTAAGTTGAATAACATTGAAAGGTATATCAACTTTACATGGTGTTTTCAATGAAGGTGACTGTTGGCAAATGTTTATGAAATGAAACTTGTGTGTCACTTTTCTCTGCAGAGTTGTGCTGGACTGCCACCCTTGAGGAGAAAGTGATATACGGTATGCTTTGTGTACTTAGACAACATACACTGACATACACTGTGTGCAGAATTAGGCAAGTAATATTTCCGGAGATATTTCTTGCCAACAGTTGGGCAGAATTATACATTCTGAAGTTTTTCTTTTGCTCTAAGTAAATGTACTTAGAGAAAATGTTACATTATAGTTTCACAAAGGAAAATAAAAGAAAAGCACTTCTGTGGGCACAATTATCAAGCAATCAGAAACTAAGTGGATTTTTTTCACTTAACTATCAACAGAAATAATAATGAAATTGTCTGAAGTCTATATAAGGAACAACGAACGTCACCAAGTTTATTGTCCTGTATCGTCACCTTTATTCTGAATGACCATCATCAGCCTGTTTGCCATTGAACCACCGAAGTCTTTGTTTTGATCCTGTCTTATATTAGCCACGTCAGCTAGGACCGTGTCCCAGATGCTGATCTGAGAAGTGTCCTGCTTGCTTGGTAAATCTCATACTTCACTCGGGCTGTGTAGCTCTTAATGGGCGTTGAGTCAGGCGATGATGACAGCCTGGTCATAAGTCAGTGACCTTTTTTGTCTAATCTATGGAATACTTTGATGCATGGGAAGGGGCACTGTCTTGCATGCATATCAAGGAGACAGGCACTGTTGTGCATGAATATCATAGGAAGGGGCAGTGTTCTGCATGCATGTCATAACATTTTTGAAAGCTGCTGAAATTTCCTCTAGAAATTGGCAGTAGTTAATTTTATACCACCTGGAAGTCTGAAAGAGCCAACAAGTTCATCACTGATAACTGCAGCCCACACCATCACTTCTCCACTGCCCTGTGGGTGCTCGAAGAAGATGACCATCCATGGACCTATCCATCTGCTACAAGAGTCACTCTCACCTCATCTGATTTTTTTCACAAAACCTTTATAAAATCATTCTTGACATGTCTGTGTGCATTCTTGACTTTTTAGCTTGCATACCTTTATTGCGTAGAGCTTATATTACAGCAATTCTGATCCTAGTGATTTCATGTAACACACTACAAAGTGCTTCCAGAGCGTTCAGATTGCAGTTGTTAAAAGTGGTGGCATTTGATTCTAAAGTCTTCTTTTTAATTGAACACATAACTTTGGCAGTTATTTTGTTGCCTCGCTATATGCTGCTTCCATCCTCTTTGTGTGTTGCCCACAAAACAATCAATTGTACAATAATTATGTTTTGAATGTTTAGCAGGTTTGGTTATTTCGACTGGCACTTTAATATTTTGATTTTCTTCTGTCTGCAAGGTGCTTTTCTGGCCCATTTCAGTAATCATAAACATGCTTCATTCTGCATAGGAAAGTATGTTTTCCTGTTATCAAAACAAAGTACTCAGATCAAAAACCAAACATTTTGCCATTTTTAAACATTCTGTTTTAGGTTCATCTGGACTGAAAACATTGGTCGACAAGATACAAATAAAGTACATGCCTAATTCTGCACACAGTGTACATATCACAAACGTGGGTCAGTTAGTGTTGAGGTGAAACTTTTGTGTGTAATGCAGATGTGACAGGTAAGTGTTTTGTCTGATTAAAAAAAAAACATAAGTCATGAGGCATATTTATTTTAGGATAATGAGTGTAATGGTTAAAATTCAGTTTGTAGGTTGTGTAACTTCCAGACAGTTGCTGAGTCAGCTGCATCACTGACTTACTGTAAGTGGTGAGAAAGCTGTTAGTGGAACTGCTCCTGATTGATGTGCACTATGTATACACATTTGATGGCTTTGTGACAACATCAGTGCAAAGTACAGTTGCAAGCAGGTGTGCTTCTCCCCCCCCCCCCCCGTTCATCTGCAGATGCCTCGCACAAAGGCTTCCCGGCGTTCCGCAGCAGCGAAGAAGAGGCTGTTGGACCGGCAGCGAGCTCCTGATAGTTTTGATGTGGCTATGACTGATGACGGGGTTAACCCGTTTCCCCCCTCTCGGAATACCAAAACGGCGATGACTGTGACTAATCGGACGAGCCACAACCAACGGACTGACCCCGCTGCTGCTGCCGTCCATGTCGTGGCTATGACTGATGACGGGGTTAACCCGTTTCCCCCCTCTCGGAATACCAAAACGGCGATGACTGTGACTTTCCTGACGAGCCACGACCAACAACCTGAGCAGGCCGCACAGCAGCGGCCTGTGTCCGTCATGGCTATGACTGATGACGGGGTTAACCCGTTCCCCCCCTCTCGGAATACCAAAACGGCGATGACTGTGACTTTTCCGACGAGCCATGACCACCGGGTTCCCGCCCTGGGTGCCATTTGTAGGACCGTCGACGAGTTCTGTATGCCTTTTCTTGATAAAGATAAGGCAAGGACGGACGAGGTACTGCAGCCCCCTCATAAAAGAAAGGCTGCAAAGTGGACTGACCCCAAAAGTGAACCAGAATGTGAACCAGCATGCGAACTTGAAACAAAACTTGAAACAAAACTTGAAACAGAACTTGAAACAGAACTTGAAAGTGAACTTGAACTGAGAAATACCCTGGCAGTGCCAAACTATTACCCAACCGTGGATCAACAACAGCATGTGAACCCTGTAACTATCTGTGTATCTCCTCATTTTCCTCAGGCACGTGCAGTGAGAGGCTCATTCCATCAAGGACACCCACGATTTGGAGTCAACAGTAACAAGCAATGTGTTGCTAATAGTTTGATTGCTATAGTAACGTGTAAGGTAAAGAATGTTTTAACCTGGTCAGTCACAGACATTGATCAAGTGCTGCTGAAAGGAGATGACCTCTACACTACCATCAGAGATGCTAGGAGAATTGGAGATGCTTCTGGGTATCTGTTAGTTAGAGATCTACCAACAGAGTACACATTGAATGGTGATAAATATGAAATAAACTACCATGATGACATGTTTGTTGGCTTGTTTGGTGTCAGTGAATATGGAGATATGGGTGACATTTTCATGTCAGCTGATGCAGCGGTAAGAAGAGTATTCTCACAGTATGATGCGTGTCTTTTTACTCTTAAAGTAAATACATGTGCCATCATTAAGCAAGGGTCATGGTATGTGGTGATCGACTCCCATTCCCGACGAGGAGATGGAGCAAGCGACGCATCAGGCAGAAGTATATTGGTGTGCCACTCTACCATAGATTCTTTGCTAGACCATGTGGATACCCTAGGACTATCTTTAGATGCAACAGGGGAACAGTTTGAGATTACAGCTGTGAGTGTGACTAGTCGAAGCATCCTGCACCAGCATCCAGATGGCAACTGCCCAGCCACCAGCGTCAACCAGCTTACCAGCATGTCAGGCCATCCAGACGGTAAGTCCTCAGTCACCAGTGTCAACCAGCGTACCAACATATCAGACCATCCAGACGACAACTCCTCAGTGACCAGAGTCCAGCAGTTTGCCAGAATGTCAGACAGCCAATATGGTGTGGTAAGGCCAAATGTGACACATGGTACAGACCCTGAGGTTGATGTCCGTGTGAACAATGAAGGTGATGTAGTTTTTATCAGTGAGCTACGCAGTGAGCAGTTTCTGTTCAGTCCTTTGACAATCCAGCAGCAAAGAAGGCTTTCCTGTAAGCTTGGTGTGGTGTACATTGATCATGGCCATGTAAACATGGATGCAGAGTTTCCAATGGGTGATCCTTGCAGAATGGTGCCAATCACTGGTGATGGCAACTGCTTTTTCAGATCTCTGGCTTTTGCTATTACTGGAAATGAGAAAGAACACAGGAAAATTAGGTGTGCTATTGTTGCTCACATACTAAGAAATGAATCCAGGTATGTTGCTTGTCTTAGAGATGGTCACTCTTCTGTCACTGAGTATGTCACTGCATCACGGATGAAATATGTTGGTACTTGGGCATCTGAGGTAGAGATTCAAGCTGCCGCTGATCTGCTTGGTGTGGATATTTTCACATACTCTGACAACAAATGGTTGAAGTACTCCACATGTATTGGTTCTGATCAGAGAGGTATATACCTGAAACATTGTAATGAGTCACATTATGAGGTTGTAATTTGTGTGAAAGGGCATGACACTGAGGGTTGTGCAACACAATGCTCTGAAATCGATAACACACCATCTGAAATGGCATCAAGTCGACGAAAACTTGAACGAGAAAAAAGACGGTATGAAGTAAGTATGGTGTACAAGGAGGAACAACTTGAGAGAAGCATAAAGCGCTACCGTGAGGATGAAGTGTACAGAGAACATGTTAAACAGTCAAGTATAAGTAAGTATGCAACAGATATGGGGCACCGCAAATATGTACAGCAGTCAAGTGTGAGCAAATATGCAACAGATGATAGACACCAGCAACGTGTAAAGCAGTTGAGTGTGAGCAAGTATGCGACAGACGTTGAACACCAGCAACGTGTGAAGCAGTCGAGTGTTAGGAAATATGCCACAAATGTTGAACACCAGCAATGTGTGAAGCAGTCAAGTGTTAGGAAATATGCCACAAATGTTGAACACCAGCAACGTGTGAAGCAGTCAAGTGTAAGTAAATATGCCACAGACATTGAACACCAGCAACGTGCGAAGCAGTCAAGTGTAAGTAAATATGCCACAGACATTGAACACCAGCAACGTGCGAAGCAGTCAAGTGTAAGTAAATATGCCACAGACATTGAACACCAGCAACGTGCGAAGCAGTTAAGTGTTGATAAATACAAAACAAACAGCGATTTTGCTACTGCAGTAAAAAAGAGAAATGTTGAGAAACGAACTAAGCAGAAGGATAAAAGAACAGATATTGCGTATGTGATCGAACAATTTGGAGAGAAAATAAATACAGGCCCTGTATACATTTGCTCAGTTTGTCATCGAATGTTGTTTAAATACCAAGTTGTGATATGCAGAAAAGATGAATACCTAAAAAAATCACAAGGAGTTGCATTACTGGCAATGCAGTGCATAACTGACACATACTTACACAAATGTATAGATACTTGTTCTGATGATTGTAGCAGTCTGTTGGGCCCTACAGGTTCATTATGGATTTGTCACACATGTCATAGAAAGATTCTTGATGGGAAAATGCCAGCAGAGAGCGTTGGAAACTGTCTAGCTCTAGACCCAGTTCCTCCTGAGTTGCAGTGTCTAAATACTCTGGAACAACATCTGATTGGTATTCATATTCCTTTTATGAGAATTGTGTCTTTGCCAAAAGGTGGACAAAATGGTGTTCATGGTCCTGTGACTTGTGTCCCGTCAAGCATTTCGAATGTAGCTGAATCTTTACCAAGAGTGAATAATGATGACCTTATGATCCGTGTGAAGTTGAAGCGGAAGTTAACTTACAAAGGGCATTACAAATATGAATTTGTGCATCCAGAAAAAATAAAGAAGGCTTTGGTGTATCTTACAGAGAATAACAAATTTTATAGCAATGTGCAGTTCAATGATGACTGGATTAATCCCCTGCAGAAAACTGAAGTGCCTGGTGATGTAAGTGACATACATGCAGATGAAGAGCATAATGAAAATAACATGGAGGATGAGGAGATGGATGAAACTCTGCATGATAGACAACAACATGGCATGCACATGGATACGTGTCTTCAACCTGTCGACATAGCACAAGAGGTGTTGGATCAACACTTTGATGGAATCATGTCTATGGCACCTGCAGAAGGAAACAACCCAGTGAGGCTTCTAACTGATGAGTCAAATGAAGCTAAATGTTTTCCAGTCCTTTTCCCAAAAGGAACAGGCACTTTTCATGACAGAAGGAAGGGAAAACTGACACTGTGTAGGTATTTAAATACAAGAATTCTTAATGCAGATGGACGTTTTGGGAAAAACTTGGACTATATATTTTATGGGCAGTATTTGTCTGAGCTTCAGCAGGTTGTGTCAAATGTGTCAATTGCTGTGAGAAAGGGCTATGATGCACGGGATAAGTGTCCTGTCACATCAGAAACTTTGACAAATAAGGAGTCTCTACAAAAGATGTTCAATTTTGATGAAGGTTATAAATTTCTAAGACCAATCAGAGGCACCCCTGTTTTTTGGCAAAGTGTTCAGAAAGATCTGTTTGCAATGGTAAGACAGCTTGGTATTCCCACATGGTTTTGCTCATTTTCTTCTGCTGATTTACGCTGGAGAGAACTTATGACAGCAATCTTCAAACAAGATGGCATAGATGCATCAAGTGCTGAGCTTGACTGGTCAGAAAGGTGTGCACTGTTGAAAAACAATCCTGTGACAGCTGCCAGAATGTTTGATTATCGATTCCACTGCTTCCTAAAAGATGTCATCATGTCAGAAGCACAACCCATTGGCAAAATAGTTGATTATTTCTACAGAGTAGAATTTCAGCAACGAGGATCACCTCACACTCACTGTTTGTTTTGGGTGGAAGATGCGCCTAAGGTTGGCAAAGATGATGAAGATGAGGTATCAGCTTTCATTGATCAATATGTGACATGTGAAATGCCAGAGGGTGACGATGAAATGCATGAAATTGTATGTAGTGTACAGCAACATAGTAAGAGGCACTCAAAAACATGCAAGAAAAAAGGGAAAACTTGTAGATTCAATTTCCCACGTCCTCCAAGCAACAGAACATTTGTGTCATCATGCAAAGTTGGAGATGGTGAGACAGACGGACAGCCCCTGAAAAAAGAAGTAGCAGACGCTATCATGAAAAAAGTGAAGGATGCTGTACTAAACCCTGAGGCCAACTATGACTCTGTTGATTCCTTATTTAGTACAATTGGTATCAGTCAGGACATATTTCAGGCTGCGTACTCAAGAATCACAAAGAAAACTACCATTGTTCTTAAGAGGAGACCATGTGAAGTGTGGGTCAACCAATATAACAGAGACCTTTTACGCTGTTGGAATGCAAACATGGACATTCAGTTTGTGGTTGATGCATATTCATGTATTGTGTACATCATTTCCTACATTTCCAAAGCTGAGAGAGAGATGGGACTGCTACTGGCAAATGCTCAGAAAGAGGCCTCCCAGCAAGGTAACCTTGATGCAAAAGAAGCTCTTCGCCAACTTGGCAGTGTTTTCCTGCACAATCGTGAAGTTTCGGCCCAGGAAAGTGTTTATCGTCTGACTAACATGAGGTTGAAAGAGGGATCACGAAAGGTGCAGTTTATCCCAACCGGAGAAAATGTGGTAAAAATGAGCCTTCCATTGAACATCATACGGAAGAAAGCTGAGTGTGAGAATGAGGATGAACAAGGTATTTGGATGAACAGTATCACTGATAGATATAAAGCCAGACCAGAAACAAAAGAGTTTGCAGTAATGTGCCTGGCGAGATTTGCATCTGAGTACAGAATACTATGTAAGTCTCAGAGCTCATGCCCTGGAAGTGTGCAGTTGGACAGAAAATTAGGATTTGTGAAGAAAAGGACACGCACAGAGGCAGCCGTTGTTCGGTATGCTCGCTTTTCACCCACAAAGGACCCAGAAAAATATTACCACAGCATTTTGCAACTTTTTCTGCCACATTATTTCGATGCACAATTAAAACCTTCTACTTTTGGCAGTTACCAGGAATTCTATGAGACTGGTTGTGTCAAGTTCTTTGATGATGAATTGCATTCAGTAAAACTGGTTGTGCAGTCAAACATGTCAAGTTTTGAAAAGGAATCACATGCAATTGACAAAGCTGAAGAAGACTTACAGCAGCATGGTGTAATGGAAGATGCCTGGGCAGAGATTTGTCCGGAAACTGAACGTGAACGGCTAGAGTGTCTTGCTAGCAAATCCAACACTACACCAGAAATGAGAGAACAACGTGATGAGATACCAGATTTGTTACCAAGGCCGAGGCGCTATATGTTGCATGACAATCCTTGTGGTATGTCCAGGCAGGAAGCACTGGCTTTGCTTCGCTCACTGAATAACAAGCAGTCTGAGACTTTTTACAAAATACGAAACTGGTGTTTACAGAAGGCACGTGGTGAAAACCCAGAACCATTTCATGTATTCATATCTGGACCTGGAGGTGTGGGCAAGTCAGTCTTGATCAAAGCAATACATTATGAGGCAGCTCGTATCTTGCGTCAGTTGTCACAAAATCCAGATGAGACACACGTGTTACTGACTGCTCCAACTGGGGTTAGTGCTTACAACATCAAAGCTGCAACAATACACGCCTGTTTCCATATTGCAACGGACGCAAAGCTGCCATATGAACCACTTGGAGATGAAAAAATAAATTCATTGAGAGCTGAACTGGGAAACCTGCAAATATTGATCATAGATGAAATTTCAATGGTTGATCACAAGCTGCTTGCATGTATTCATGGCAGATTAAGACAAATCAAACAAATTGGAGATTATTCTGCTTTTGGAAATGTCTCAATCATTGCTGTTGGAGATTTCTACCAGCTTTGTCCTGTGAAAGGGAAAGCTTTGTATACTGAGGGTAAAGCTGTTGATCTATGGCAGAATCATTTCGCTATGGTGGAGCTGACTGAAATTATGAGACAGAAAGACATGCAGTTTGCACAGTTGCTGAATCGGCTAAGGAAACGCAAAAGGGGTGATGCAATGCTGGAGGAAGACATTGCTATGCTGAAACTACGTGTGACAGGTGAAGGACAAGACAGTACTGGTCTTCATATTTATGCAACCAATGATGAAGTTGATCAACATAACTACCATATGCTGCGGAAGATCTGCTCAGACCATGTCATCATTCATGCTCAGGATTTTCAAAGGGTTGCTGCAACTGGCAGACTGGAAAAGAAACATGGACATCATGCTAATGTTCAGAAGACATGTCTCCCCGAATCACTACATGTAGGTGTCAATGCACGAGTAATACTTCTGAAAAATATTGACGTTTCAGACGGCTTGGTAAATGGTGCATTTGGTACAGTTAGTGACATCTGCTTTGATACTGATGAGGATTTTCCATCAGAGATATACATCACATTTGACAACGAAGCAGCTGGAAAGTCACTCAGGGGAAAGAAGCCATGCCTAAAAGCAGGGTTGGACAAAGCTACACAAATCAAAGCAGAGGAGGAGAGAGTGACAAACAGTGGTGGAACACGACGGCAGTTTCCATTGAAATTGGCTTGGGCTTGTACAGTACACAAGGTACAAGGTCTGACAGTAGATAAGGCTGTTGTATCACTAAAGAAGATATTTGCAGCTGGACAGGCATATGTAGCATTAAGCCGTGTCACTTCTCTGGAAGGCCTTATAATAGAAGACTTTAAGGAGACTGCTATATATGCAAAACAAGACATTGAGACTGCAATGCAAAGCATGCCTGCATTTATTGAGCCCGTCATGGAAGTGCCATCATTATGTAAGATTTTACTGCACAATGTTGAAGGACTTACATGTCACCTGGATGACCTAAAGCAAGACAGAAGGTATATGGAAGCTGATATCATCTGCTTGACAGAGACATGGTTAAATTCAAAGGAAGACACAGAAGGTGTACAGCTGCCTGGATTTTCATACCATGGGAAGCCCAGACATCAGGCATATGATGGTAGTGATGCTATCTCTGCTGAACTGAAGAAGCAACAACATGGTGGTGTGGGTTTGTATTATAAAGAACATACCAACTGTACTGTGACTGATGTGCAGTGTGTCAACATTGAGTGTGTGCAGTTCAGTGTGGGCCTACTAAGAACAACAGTCTTGGTACTATACAGACCACCCTTGTATAATCTAACAATCTTTCAGAAGAACCTGATGCAGTTGATCACTCAGTTGGACAGTGTGGAAGGTGGGAAAATCATCATGGGCGACTTCAATGAAAATCTTCTGGCAGTAAGTACAATTGCTAATTTCATGGAAGAACATGGGTATGCTCAACTTGTGAAAGAAGCAACCACTGGGAAAGGCACTTTGATTGATCATGTGTATGTGAAAGACATTGTGACTAACAGCATCTCTGTTTCAGTAATGCCGACGTATTTCAGCCATCATGAATGTGTAGTGCTACATTATCTGTAAGAAACTGTATAAAAAAACAAAAAAAAAATTTGTCATGCAGTAAATCATTTGGCAGTAAGTACAATTGCTAATTTTATGGAAGAACATGGGTATGCTCAACTTGTGAAAGAAGCAACCACTGGGAAAGGCACTTTGATTGATCATGTGTATGTGAAAGACATTGTGACTAACAGCATCTCTGTTTCAGTAATGCCGACGTATTTCAGCCATCATGAATGTATAGTGCTACATCATGTATAAGAAACTGTATAAAAAAATATGAAAAAATTTGTCATGCAGTAAATCATTTGACAGTAAGTACAATTGCTAATTTTATGGAAGAACATGGGTATGCTCAACTTGTCAAAGAAGCAACCACTGGGAAAGGCACTTTGATTGATCATGTGTATGCGAAAAATATTTTGACTAATAGAATTTTTATTTCAGCAATGTAGATGTATTTCAGCCATCATGAATGTGTAGTGCCACATTATCTGTAAGAAACTGTATAAAAGACATTATGAGTAAGAAACATAAATTTTTTGCTGCAGTGATAGTTTTCTGGGGTGCGTCAGCCTCGGGAGGCTGGCACTGCGACTGGGGCTATGGCTGTACTAGGGGGGATTGGCAGGGAGGCTTGGCCTGGTGCCAAGCTTTGGGGGTTAGGCCTGGGGCTGGCCGTCAGCTGCTACCACTGGGGTTGCCGGTAGGCTGTGGGGGGCTAGGACTAGGGCTGGCCTTCAGAAGGCTGCAACTAGGCCTCAGAGGTTGGCAGTGGAGCTGGTGTTCCAGGGCTTGGCATTTAGCCTGAGGCTGATGTTGGGCTTTGGGGGTTGGGGTCGACCTTGAGGGGGCTGCTGCTGGGCCTGGGGCTGGCACCATGCTTTTGGGGGCTGCGGCTGGGCTTCAGGAAGCTGGCACTGGGGCTGAGGCAGGGGGTACTAAAGCTGGACATGGCGGCCTGTTGCTGGGGATAAGTCTGAGGTGGGCTGCTTGGGTTACCACTAGGCATAGGACTAAGGTTACGGGAGGGTCACTAGGGCTAGGCATAAGGGGGCTAGGATGGGGCACATGGCACTGGGGGTTGGTGTGGGGGCTAGGGGAAGTTTAGGACAGAGCAAGCAATGTGGTCTTTGAAAAGGGAGGTAATGTGCTCTGTCAAGTACCTCACAACAGCAGTATGCCAAACTTGTTAATGTCATGAATTTTCCACAAAAAAATAAACAATTTTAGATGTCCTGTGATATAATTCAGTATTTATTAAATGCATTGTTGCCTATATAGAAATTTTGTGTTGTGGGCCAGTACAGTGCACTGAACCTCTTTACAAAGCACCACACACTTGGAAAATGTAAATGTATAGTTGCTTATGTAACGTAGAATATATAATTACAATGAATTAAATGTAAGGAGATGAAGAAGTACCATCAGATGTAGACACTACCAAACTAATGTCTTGTACCACAAAACGTGCTGAAAAGACACAGAATTTCACAAAGCAAGGCTTTGATTGAAAAGAATGGTGAGAGGGTGAAGAGGCACAGACATCTATGGGCAAAGGTAAGACCATATACTGACATGTCTCTGTATAGTGTCGTAGAGTGTACTTTCACACTGTAAAAGGAAATGGACATATGTACACTGACTGTATTATGGCATTATGTATATGATGTAATTTTTGGAGTAATGTGTATGTTTTGTGTGTTTCTTGAAACAGCTAAAATGAAGTAACACTAAACAGTCATACATGTGGATGACCTAAAATCTAAGTGGGAAAGCTGGGCAGTGTGTGTGAGACATTCATCTAGACACAGTGGATGTGCCATGACTGGGTGGGCAAAGCAAAGGTACGTGAGTGACAGTTTCTCACTTAACATGAGCATGCTAGTTAAGACATACCAGTTTGCAGTGTATGAGCTTATAAATTGGGTAACTAAGTATTGTCAGAAATCCCTACTACATTGTTATATTCCATGTTTTAACCTGCCTTCTCCTATGTATAACCTCAGGTTACTAAGGCACAACTGTCATGTGCTTCCCTGATGATCAAGCCAACACACATCTGTCTGTTGAAGCTCTGCTATACTGCATCCTCCGTCATACAGCTGTACATTGGGAGTGTGACACATCACACTGAATGCTGCATAGCCAGAGGAGCAGGCGCTGACCTTGTGAGTTTGCCTTTTTCAGACATTTCTTCCTCTTTGGTGTAGTTCTAGTTTTACTCTGTCAGTGTTTGTCTAACTTACATGCCAGTTCATGCTTTTAATCTTTTAATCTTTTCCAGCGCCTGCTGTTGATGACACTGACCCCATGCCCACCACATCAACTTTCGTTAACACATCACACTGCCTGGTACGTTGGAACAATGAGATGGGCTGGCCTGGTGAGTTTGCCTCTTTGATGGATTATTTTGTCTGTGAAGTAGTTTCACTTTACAACTGCAAGTGTCTGATTGGCTGACATGCAGCTTTCTGGTTTTACTCTCTTTTCCAGTGCCTTATCTTCATATCAGTGACACCGTACTCACCACATCAAGTTTCCCTGCGCCCATGTTGTCGACAACCAAAGCGTTCTCTAAAGGACTCAGAGACTGGACACAGACAGTATGAACTACACACAGATGCCTGAAGTGAAATGCACCAGAAATCATCTCCACACACTATAGTCTGACAGCAAAGGTACTTTGAGTGAAATGTGCTGCTGCTTGTGGATGTTTATTGCTATAATGTCTCACAATTTTTCTTGTAGTATTTATTGAGTTATTTTCACTTTTACTCTGCAATAACAAAACATTAATGATGTGTTGTGACAGTTCTGTAGTACATAATATGTCATGTAATTTACAGTCATGATGCCATGGTTAAATTGATGTCAAAATAACGATCCAGCTTTGTTTGTGATGCCTGTGTTGACTTACACCAAATTGTATATTCAAAAGAATATTGCCATGTAGGGAGTTGTGTAGTATATATATACAGTATGAGTGCTACTATCACACTTTGTGGTCTTTGTACACTGTGTATGTAAGAATGGCATACACATCATATGCGAAATATTATGTCAATTGTGCTGGCTCAACTATTGTGGCCTCAATGTACTTTTTCAGCCTCCTCAAACAATGACACAAACCTAAATGTTTGGTTAAGACAAATGTAGTCAATTGCAATTTTACAATGTGTATAATGTGTTTTATATTATGTCTCTAATGAATAATAATAAATATTATAATCATTAATACAGTCATCATTCTTAAGCATGTTAAATACACATGTAAATGTCAGAATAAATTTTAATTAGCGTATAGGTGAAACAGGCAGTGAAGAAAATACGCATACAAAAAGTGCAGTTGAACCCGGTTATGTTGCCGGCCTAGGTGGTTGCCAAAAAGCGTCGAGATAACCGATGATCGAGATAACAGAAAACCAATATGGGGGCAATATACCATGTTGACATATGCTTGAAATTTATTTATGTGCGTTAATAAATGAGAATGTACATGCACTGGTTTTTGGTGTTTTTTTACACAACAGCGTTGCCGCGATTTGTTTGCTGACGCGATCGGCATGTTATATAAATGTACATACATGTTGGCTAACAACAAAAGGCATATGTGCACCAACCAAAAGCAGACATTTACCAGTATATAATATAAACCACCGTCGATTCTCGATAGAAGCCTTTAATTATATCATCCAACATTGCAAACACAAAGATCGCTCACAAAATCACATAAAAACCTGTGGGGTGTAGTTCGTTGTCACAAAAAGCAAACCAGTGTCAAAATCAAATTCACAAGTAATTTCGCTCTGACAGCTCTGAAAAGTATCGTACACGCAATTAATATGGTTTCTTTACAAAGTCTAAAATGCTTTGTTGCTTTTTGCCTTTGACAGTCTACTTGAAAATAAATGCTTCGATATTACTTATGCTGTCTAAAACAGTTTCATCCCCTGCAAAAGAACCATACCGTCGATTTTTTGTAGCATTTTTATCACCTCACTGGCAGAGGGAATTTGTTCCAAATCTTCGTCCGCATCTTCTTCATCTTCGTTGTCATTGCCGCATGCGGATATGCTTGGCTTTGGTTTTGATGGGGATTTACCTAGATCGCGTTTAACCGCTGCGTTGTTCAGCAAATTACCATGCGAATGGGATTTGAGTACGCGCTGTTTAGCACGTGAGATACATTTTAAAAAGCCGGCGATTAGTCACAGGGATCGAGATAACCGATGTTAAGTGGCGATTTTGGCCCTCTTTCGGGCTCGAGATATTAGGGTTCAGCGACATAAAAGAATCGACATAACCGATGAGAAATGCTAATGCAAAGAGGGAATTTTGGTGATTGCACTTCAAAAACATCGACTTAATAGGGTTGGCGAGTTAGCCGAGGTCGAGATAAGTGGGTTCGACAGTATTACAATGCCCTGAGCAACATTTAAGAAAAAACACACTACACTATAATGACATTCTATAGTGACTGGCCATAATGTATAATATGAACCTGCTGTATGCATGCATTAATGAAATACAGGACGAACTACTGGCCAATCTATAAAAAAAATCCAAAAAAGTACAATATAAGTAGAGCACCATCTCCACCTACTGGCCAATTGAATACAAAAAAGCGAAAAATCTGCAATATACACTGCCTGGTTTATAAATAAAATCTGATAATTTTCTGAGTCAAATAGCAGAAAAATGAAAGGAGCTTAAAATATGGACTGAGGTGAAGGGAAAGTCAACAAGTCTTTGAAGGTATTATGAAGGATATTTCAGATGAATTAGCCAAGGTAGGTCTTAGACATATTAGGACAGCGGCTGTAGCACCCCCGTTTGACAGATTGCCACCAAACTTGGAAGGTCTGTCTGTAGTCCAGTGATACAGAAGCGAGTCAAATTTTGTAAGGATTGGATGAAGCATGCCAGAGATATAGCTGTTTGATTGAAATGGGCAGGGAAATGGTGTGGCCAGCAGGTGGAGTCAGCGCTCCATTTTAGAAATTGTATTCAATACTTTCAGGCCTTCTTATGTGTAAATTAAGTCTGATAATGTTCTATGAGGCAAATGGGTGAAAAATGAAAGTGAATAAAAAATATGGACTCAGGTGAAGGGAAAGGTAACAATTCTTTCAAGGTTTTATGAGAAATAAGGACATTTCAGCTGAATTTGCTAAGGTGGGTCTTAGACATATATGGACAGTGGCTGTAGCGCCCCCGTTTGACCGATTGGCACCAAAATTGGAGGGTCTGTCTGAGGTCCCTTACTACATTAGGCCGTCAAATTTGATGAGGATTGGCTGAAGCACGGCTGAGATTTAGATGGTTGATTGGGTCAGATGGTTTGAGTAGAAGGAAGAAATCATGATGTAGATTGTTGAGTGTCGGTCTAACAGGTCAGGAAATGTAGGACAGAATGTAGAACCCTGTGGTGTAGTGCCTGAACCTGACTGAATGCATTGTTTTGGTCAGATGGTCTGAGTAGTAGGTAGAAATCAGGATATAGATTAGTTAGTATCGGTCTAACAGGTCAGCAAATGTAGGACAGAATGTAGAACCCTGTGGTGGAGTGCCTTAGCCTGACTTAATGCATGGTTTTGGTCAGATGGCCTGACTAGTTGGTAGATTTAGGCACCTTCAAACCTGGTCTGGTAAATCTAGATATTACAGGGTTGCTTTTTTATACTGCCTGTGTAAACATAGGCTGTGTTGCATATTCTTAACCAAGTGCTGAGTTGCGTAGTGTGACATGTAACAGCAGTAATATCATGCTGTATGCTATTCTAGGTTGTATATTTAGACAGGAGAAAGGCTAAAAGTATTGAAGGCATTATTGAAATGGAGCGCTGACTCCACCTGCTGGCCAATTTATTATAAAATTGTAATTGCTGTAGTGTACACAGCCTGAAGAAAGATTGAAGTTTGAAAGATTTGTAAAAGTCAAATGGCAGGAAAATATAAGCAGATTAAAAATATGGACTTAGATGAAGGGAAAGGTGATTAATATTTTAATTTTTAAATAAACAATAAGCAGATTTCAGCTGCATTAACCAAGGTTGGTCTTAGACATATTATGACAGTGGCTGTAGTGCCCCCGTTTGACCGATTGCCACCAAACTTGGAAGGTCTTTCTGAAGTCTAGTAACACAGATGTGCGCCAAATTTTGTGAGGATTGGATGAAGCATGCCAGAGATATAGCTATTTGAATGAAATGGGCATGGAAACAGAGTGGCCAGCAGGTGGAGTCAGCGCTCCATTTTAGAAATTGTATTCAATACTTTCAGGCCTTCTTATGTGTAAATTAAGTCTGATAATGTTCTATGAGGCAAATCGGTGAAAAATGAAAGTGATTAAAAAATATGGACTCAGGTGAAGGGAAAGGTAACAATTCTTTCAAGGTTTTATGAGAAATAAGGACATTTCAGCTGAATTTGCTAAGGTGGGTCTTAGAAATATATGGACAGTGGCTGTAGCGCCCCCGTTTGACCGATTGGCACCAAAATTGGAGGGTCTGTCTGAGGTCCCTTACTACATTAGGCCGTCAAATTTGATGAGGATTGGCTGAAGCACAGCTGAGCTTTAGATGGTTGATTGAAATGAGCATGGATATGGTGCAGGTTTGTTGTAGCTGGTGGCCATAGCGTACAGGTTAAGATATTTTTATGAATTATCCATAATGGCAATGTCCTGATTGATGTACTACCAGAATGACCTACTTGGGCTGAACATTGTAGAAGTTACAGTAATATGTTATTTATTAAGTTTTTAAACATCACAAGGGAATGAAAATGACTATCATTGGGCATTGCATATGTCTTGATTTGGCATGACTCACAGAACTGGCAGTACAAAATATTTTAACCAGTAACATGTCACTAGAACAGAAATGAGATAAATGTAAGTTGAACTGATTTTCAAGGTTTATACAGACATGTTATGTTGTTGTAGCGCCCCCGTTTGACCGATCGGCACCAAATTTGGAGGGCCCTTCCGGACTACTATTCTACAGGATATATTAAAGTTTGGTGATGATTGGCTGAGGCAGGCCTGAGATATAGCTGTCTGATTGAATTGGGCATGGCACCTGTATGGTTTGTGTGTGGCTGGTGACTATACCTCATGGAAAGTTTATGATTTTTTTATGAATTATTTATTATGACTGTCTCCTGATTTAAATGATACCAGATTTGTGTAGGTTTGGTGAAAATCCTAGGAGGTTAACGAAATGTCTTGTTTTCAGACCAATATGAATTATGCAAAAACGCAAAGATGCAGAAGCAAGTTCTACATGTTGTTTGATTTGGCATGTCGTACTGAATTGACCTGGCAAGAAATGTCGATTGTAGGCTTCACCGTTCTCGAGAAATAGGCAGAAATGCAAAAGTTGTCACTGTTGCGCCCCCATCTGGCCGAGTGAGGTGTCCTTTACAGTTTAGGCAGAGGGTCAGAGCACAAATGTATCACCCAAATTTGATTTAGATTGGTCATTGAGAAGCCTGTGAAATGCCTGCTTGATTTTGATTGGCTGATGGCGGCCACTCTTTAAGGAATAATTACTGCCATTGTAGGTGACTGACCACAGGCTGCTTCCTAGTACATATCTACCAAATTTCAGTTAGATTGGCAAAGGCAGTCAGGAGATATTGCCAGTTTTTAGTTGTAGCGCCCCCTATTGACGAAATGCGGCCCGCCTCGGACCGTGTCCCCAGAATGGTGTAGGGAGGTAGCATTTCAAATTTGGTCAAGGTAGGCCAAGGCACGGCCAAGTTATAGCCGTCAGACCAAAACGGGCCAAATTTGGACATTGTTTGGGCGTGGCTAATGGCCGTAGGATATAAAAATGTCTGAATTTTGTGGATAATTCTTGATCAGCAGAGAATTCTGATTCGTCTGACACCTCATTTGTCTGATTTGGTAGGACAAGCCAGGACTTTAAGGAAAAAGTAGGATTGGCAAATTATGCAAATTAGCAAAAAATCTAAGTAGGCGGAGCTTCATAGTCCAAATGGCAAGTTGGTAGGGCTTTGCTGTCTGTATATGTAGAACAAAGAATTTCGATTGTAGGTCTAACAGGACAGGAGATATCGACCGAAACGTGTTGGGGGGCGCTAAGGCGCCCCCATCTGGCTGGCAGGACTGGGTAGGACAACCTGAGTAGTGGGTAGGAATTGACATCATCTGACCAAGTTTGGTTGGTCTAGCTCTTACAGTTTAGGCTGTACATTCAGTTTTAGGGCAGAAAAATAATAATAATAATAATAATAATAATAATCCTAAGAAAAACAATAATGGTCCATAAGGACTTCGTCCTTTGGACCCTTAATAATCCTAAGAAAAACAATAATGGTCCATAAGGACTTCGTCCTTTGGACCCTTAATAACTAGAAACTGCAGGCAGTTACTGAAGGGTCCAAAGGGTATGACAAGTAGGACAGGTAGGACAGGTAGGACAACAGATGGTTTGAGTAGAAGGTAGAAATCAGGATGGAGATTGTTGAGTGTCCGTCTAACAGGTCAGGAAATGTAGGACAGAATGTAGGACCCTGTGGTGTAGTGCCTGAACCTGACTGAATGTAATGTTTTGGTGAGATAGTCTGAGTAGTAGGTAGAAATCAGGATATAGACTAGTTAGTATCGGTCTAACAGGTCAGCAAATGCAGGACAGAATGTAGAACCCTGTGGTGGAGTGCCTTAGCCTGACTTAATACATGTTTTGGGTCAGATGGCCTGACTAGTTGGTAGATTTAGGGACCTTCATACCTGGTCTGGTAAGTGTAGATATTACATAGTTGCTTTTTTATACTGCCTGTGTAAACATAGGCTGTGTTGCATATTCTTAACAAAGTGCTGAGTTGCGGGAGTGTGACATGTAACAGCAGTAATATCATGCTGTATGCTATTCTAGGATGTATATTTAGACAGGAGAAAGGCTAAAAGTATTGAAGGCATTATTGAAATGGAGCGCTGACTCCACCTGCTGGCCAATTTATTATAAAATTGTAATTGCTGTAGTGTACACAGCCTGAAGAAAGATTAAAGTTTGAAAGATTTGTAAAAGTCAAATGGCAGGAGAATATAAGCAGATTAAAAATATGGACTTAGATGAAGGTTAAGGTGATTAATATTTTAATTTTTAAATAAACAATAAGCAGATTTCAGCTGCATTAACCAAGGTTGGTCTTAGACATATTATGACAGTGGCTGTAGTGCCCCCGTTTGACTGATTGCCACCAAACTTGGAAGGTCTTTTGCAGCTTGGCTGAGGCAGTCTAGTAACACAGCCGTGCATCAAATTTTGTGAGGATTGGATGAAGCATGCCAGAGATATAGCTATTTGAATGAAATAGGCATGGAAACAGTGTGGCCAGCAGGTGGAGTCAGCGCTCCATTTTAGAAATTGTATTCAATACTTTCAGGCCTTCTTATGTGTAAATTAAGTCTGATAATGTTCTATGAGGCAAATTGGTGAAAAATGAAAGTGAATAAAAAATATGGACTCAGGTGAAGGGAAAGGTAACAATTCTTTCAAGGTTTTATGAGAAATAAGGACATTTCAGCTGAATTTGCTAAGGTGGGTCTTAGACATATATGGACAGTGGCTGTAGCGCCCCTGTTTGACCGATTGGCACCAATATTGGAGGGTCTGTCTGAGGTCCCTTACTACATTAGGCCGTCAAATTTGATGAGGATTGGCTGAAGCACGGCTGAGATTCAGATGGTTGATTGAAATGAGCATGGATATGGTGCAGGTTTGTTGTAGCTGGTGGCCATAGCATACAGGTCAAGATATTTTTATGAATTATCCATAAGGGCAATGTCCTGATTGATGTACTACCAGAATGACCTACTTGGGCTGGATATTGTAGAAGTTACAGTAATATGTTATTTATTAAGTTATTAAACATCACAAGGGAATGAAAATGACTATCATTGGGCATTGCATATGTCTTGATTTGGCATGACTCACAGAACTGGCAGTACAAAATATTTTAACCAGTAATATGTCACTAGAACAGAAATGAGATAAATGTAAGTTGAACTGATTTTCAAGGTTTATACAGACATGTTATATTGTTGTAGCGCCCCCGTTTGACCGATCGGCACCAAATTTGGAGGGCCCTTCCGGACTACTATTCTACAGGATATATTAAAGTTTGGTGATGATTGGCTGAGGCAGGCCTGAGATATAGCTGTCTGATTGAATTGGGCATGGCACCTGTATGGTTTGTGTGTGGCTGGTGACTATACCTCATGGAAAGTTTATGATTTTTTTATGAATTATTTATTATGACTGTCTCCTGATTTAAATGATACCAGATTTGTGTAGGTTTGGTGAAAATCCTAGGAGGTTAACGAAATGTCTTGTTTTCAGACCAATATGAATTATGCAAAAACGCAAAGATGCAGAAGCAAGTTCTACATGTTGTTTGATTTGGCATGTCGTACTTAATTGACCGGGCAACAATTAGACTGCCATAACAGGATGGAGATTTAGCGTAGCTCTAATGTGACAGGAGATGTAGGGCAAACCGTAGAGGAGGATACTAAAAAGTCAGACAGAACTACAGGTCAGCAGATGTCAGACAGAACAGAACTTGTTTAGGTCAGATGGTTTGAGTAGAAGGTAGAAATCATGATGTAGATTGTTGAGTGTCGGTCTAACAGGTCAGGAAATGTAGGACAGAATGTAGAACCCTGTGGTGTAGTGCCTGAACCTGACTGAATGCATTGTTTTGGTCAGATGGTCTCAGTAGTAGGTAGAAATCAGGATATAGATTAGTTAGTATCGGTCTAACAGGTCAGCAAATGTAGGACAGAATGTAGAACCCTGTGGTGGAGTGCCTTAGCCTGACTGAATGCATGGTTTGGGTCAGATGGCCTGACTAGTTGGTAGATTTAGGGACCTTCATACCTGGTCTGGTAAGTCTAGATATTACAGTTTTCTTTTTTATACTGCCTGTGTAAACATAGGCTGTGTTGCATATTCTTAACAAAGTGCTGAGTTGCGTATTGTGACATGTAACAGCAGTAATATCATGCTGTATCATATTCTAGGTTATACATTTAGACAGGAGAAAGGCTAAAAGTATTGAAGGCATTATTGAAATGGAGCGCTGACTCCACCTGCTGGCCAATTTATTATAAAATTGTAATTGCTGCAGTGTACACAGCCTGAAGAAAGATTGAAGTTTGAAAGATTTGTAAAAGTCAAATGGCAGGAAAATATAAGCAGATTAAAAATATGGACTTAGATGAAGGGAAAGGTGATTAATTTTTTAATTTTTAAATAAACGATAAGCAGATTTCAGCTGCATTAACCAAGGTTGGTCTTAGACATATTAGGACAGTGGCTGTAGTGCCCCCGTTTGACCGATTGCCACCAAACTTGGAAGGTCTTTCTGAAGTCTAGTAACACAGATGTGCGTCAAATTTTGTGAGGATTGGATGAAGCATGCCAGAGATATAGCTATTTTAATGAAATGGGCATGGAAACAGTGTGGCCAGCAGGTGGAGTCAGCGCTCCATTTTAGAAATTGTATTCAATACTTTCAGGCCTTCTTATGTGTAAATTAAGTCTGATAATGTTCTATGAGGCAAATCGGTGAAAAATGAAAGTGAATAAGAAATATGGACTCAGGTGAAGGGAAAGGTAACAATTCTTTCAAGGTTTTATGAGAAATAAGGACATTTCAGCTGAATTTGCTAAGGTGGGTCTTAGAAATATATGGACAGTGGCTGTAGCGCCCCCATTTGACCGATTGGAACCAAAATTGGAGGGTCTGTCTGAGGTCCCTTACTACATTAGGCCGTCAAATTTGATGAGGATTGGCTGAAGCACAGCTGAGCTTTAGATGGTTGATTGAAATGAGCATGGATATGGTGCAGGTTTGTTGTAGCTGGTGGCCATAGCGTACAGGTTAAGATATTTTTATGAATTATCCATAATGGCAATGTCCTGATTGATGTACTACCAGAATGACCTACTTGGGCTGAACATTGTAGAAGTTACAGTAATATGTTATTTATTAAGTTTTTAAACATCACAAGGGAATGAAAATGACTATCATTGGGCATTGCATATGTCTTGATTTGGCATGACTCACAGAACTGGCAGTACAAAATATTTTAACCAGTAACATGTCACTAGAACAGAAATGAGATAAATGTAAGTTGAACTGATTTTCAAGGTTTATACAGACATGTTATGTTGTTGTAGCGCCCCCGTTTGACCGATCGGCACCAAATTTGGAGGGCCCTTCCGGACTACTATTCTACAGGATATATTAAAGTTTGGTGATGATTGGCTGAGGCAGGCCTGAGATATAGCTGTCTGATTGAATTGGGCATGGCACCTGTATGGTTTGTGTGTGGCTGGTGACTATACCTCATGGAAAGTTTATGATTTTTTTTATGAATTATTTATTATGACTGTCTCCTGATTTAAATGATACCAGATTTGTGTAGGTTTGGTGAAAATCCTAGGAGGTTAACGAAATGTCTTGTTTTCAGACCAATATGAATTATGCAAAAACGCAAAGATGCAGAAGCAAGTTCTACATGTTGTTTGATTTGGCATGTCGTACTGAATTGACCTGGCAAGAAATGTCGATTGTAGGCTTCACCGTTCTCGAGAAATAGGCAGAAATGCAAAAGTTGTCACTGTTGCGCCCCCATCTGGCCGAGTGAGGTGTCCTTTACAGTTTAGGCAGAGGGTCAGAGCACAAATGTATCACCCAAATTTGATTTAGATTGGTCATTGAGAAGCCTGTGAAATGCCTGCTTGATTTTGATTGGCTGATGGCGGCCACTCTTTAAGGAATAATTACTGCCATTGTAGGTGACTGACCACAGGCTGCTTCCTAGTACATATCTACCAAATTTCAGTTAGATTGGCAAAGGCAGTCAGGAGATATTGCCAGTTTTTAGTTGTAGCGCCCCCTATTGACGAAATGCGGCCCGCCTCGGACCGTGTCCCCAGAATGGTGTAGGGAGGTAGCATTTCAAATTTGGTCAAGGTAGGCCAAGGCACGGCCAAGTTATAGCCGTCAGACCAAAACGGGCCAAATTTGGACATTGTTTGGGCGTGGCTAATGGCCGTAGGATATAAAAATGTCTGAATTTTGTGGATAATTCTTGATCAGCAGAGAATTCTGATTCGTCTGACACCTCATTTGTCTGATTTGGTAGGACAAGCCAGGACTTTAAGGAAAAAGTAGGATTGGCAAATTATGCAAATTAGCAAAAAATCTAAGTAGGCGGAGCTTCATAGTCCAAATGGCAAGTTGGTAGGGCTTTGCTGTCTGTATATGTAGAACAAAGAATTTCGATTGTAGGTCTAACAGGACAGGAGATATCGACCGAAACGTGTTGGGGGGCGCTAAGGCGCCCCCATCTGGCTGGCAGGACTGGGTAGGACAACCTGAGTAGTGGGTAGGAATTGACATCATCTGACCAAGTTTGGTTGGTCTAGCTCTTACAGTTTAGGCTGTACATTCAGTTTTAGGGCAGAAAAATAATAATAAAGATAACTGCAAGCAGTGACAATCGGGTCCAAAGCAAATGGACAGAAGCAATGAAGAGGAATGAAGTGAATGGCATAAGATTAGAAGTTCACTAATTATTGTAAATGAAGTACAGACTGTAATTGATGAGCAATGCATTTAAATAATCAGAAAATAGGAAATGCTACTATGAGATGATAACTAACATTTGAACATTACTGTAGAAATGTTTATCAAGGTACAATAAAGGGAAAAGGGTAGATGAGAAATAGAAGGGATATGTGGTGACTAGTTGTTGGAGAAATATTGCAATTGCTGCAGTGTACATAGGCTGAAGTAACATTGAAGTTTGATAGATTTCTAAAAGTTAAATGGCAGTAATATATGAGATTAAAAATATGGACTTAGATGAAGGGAAAGGTGATTAATATTTAAATGTTTAAATAAACAATAAGGAGATGTCAGCTGCATTAACCAAGGTTGGTCTTAGACATATTATGACGGTGGCTAAATTGGAAATGAAGTACAGACTGTAACGGATGGCCAATGCATTTAAATAGACAGAAAGTAGGAAAATGGTAGATGAGAAAGAACGGACATGTGGTGACTAGTTGTTGGAAAAAATTGAAATTGCTGCAGTGTACATCACTGAAGTTTGATAGATTTCTAAAAGTGAAATGGCTGGAAAATGAAAGCAATTTAATAATATGGACTGAGATGAGGGGAAAGATGATTAATTTTTAATATTTCATGAGAAATAAGCTAATTTCAGCTGCATTATCGAAGGTTGGTCTTAGACATGTTATGACATTGGCTAAATTGGAAATGAAGTACAGACTGTAACTGATGGCCAATGTTTTTAAATAGTCAGAAAAAGTAGAAAATGCTTCTATGATAAGATAATACCTGATATTTTGAACATTGACTTTGATATGTTGATTAAGGTACGATAAACGGAAGAGGGTAGATCAGAAACAGAAGGGACATGTGGTGACTAGCTGTTGGAAGAAATTGCAATTGTTGCACTGTACACAGCCTGAAGTATCTCTGAACTTTGATACATTTCTAAAAGTGAAATGAAATGAAAATGTCAATAATCTTTGAAGGTTTGATGAAAAATAAATTTCAGCTGCATTAACTATTAATACATTTTGACAGTGGCAGAAGCGCCCCCATTTAACCGAATGTCACCAAAGTTAGATGGTCTATTCATAGTCCAGTGCTACAGAAGTGAGTCAAATTTTGTGCGAATTCGATGAAGTATCAATGAGGTTTAGCAGACTTGATGAATTCGGTATGGAAATAGTGAGGCCAGCAGGTGGAGTTAGCGCTACATTTGATAATTGGTAGCATGCAGTCCCTGGTGTGGCAGTTTGACTACTGCCATTAGCAGAAGCAGCCTTAGTACAACAATATAAGATACAATATATAACCATTTGCTGAAGTGCCTCAGCCCAAAAGAATTTGTTTTTTGTGTCAGATGGTCTAAGTAGACGGTAGAAATAGGCACCTGCATACCTAATATTTTAAGTCTAGATCATACAAGTTAAGCTTACTTTATAGTACCTCAGTGAACACATGCTGTCTTGTATATTAAAAAAAACAACTGGCTTATTGCATTTGTAAAGTATTCTAGACATAAGAAGCCCTGAAAGAATTTAATGCCATTAATGAAATACAGGACGAACTACACCTGCTGGCTAATCTATAAAAAAAAATCTAAAAAACTGCAATATAAATAGAGCACCATCTCCACCTACTGGCCAATTTAATACAAAAAAGCGAAAAATCTGCAATATATACTGCCTGGCTTATAAATAAAATCTGATAATTTTCTATGAGTCAAATAGCAGAAAAATGAAAGGAGCTTAAAAATATGGACTGAGGTGAAGGGAAAGTTAATTCCTTGAAAGTATTATGAAGGATATTTCAGCTGAATTACCCAAGGTAGTGAATCAAATTTTGTAAGGATCGGATGAAGCATGCCTGAGATTTAGCTGTTTGAATGAAATGGGAATGGAAATGGTGTGGCCAGCAGGTGGAGTCAGCGCTCCATTTTAGAAATGATATTAAATGCTTTCTGACCTTCTCATTTGTAAATGAAGTCTGATAATGTTGTATAAGGCAAATTGGTGAAAAATGAAAGGAAATTAAAAATATGGACTCAGCTGAAGGGAAAGGTAACAATTATTTGAAGGTTTCATGAGGAATAAGGACATTTCAGCTGAATCTGCTAAGGTGGGTCTTACACATATATGGACAGTGGCTGTCACGCCCCCATTTGACCGATCAGCACCAAATTTGGACGGTCTGTCTGAGGTGCAGTGGTACATTAGTGGGTCAAATTTGGTGATGATCAGATGAAGTATTCCTCTGATTTAGCTGTTTGATTGAAATGATCATGGAAATGCTGTAGGTTCAGTGTGGCTGGTGGCTATACTGTACAGGCAAGTGAAGTTATCTTTATAAATTATACATATGGGCAGTGTCCTGATTTTTATACTACCAGATTGACCTACTTAGGATGGACATTGCAGTAGTTACAGTAATATGTTATTTATTAAGTTTTTAAATATGACAAGGGAATGCAAATGACTATCATGGGACATTGCATATTTCTTGATTTGACATGACTCACAGAACTTGCAGGGCAAAAGATTTTAACCAGTAATATGTCACTGGATCAAAAATGAGATAAATGTAAGTTGAGCTGATTTTGCAGTTTATACAGTGATGTTATATTGCTGTAGCACCCCCGTTTGACTGATCGGCACCAAATTTGGAGGGCCCTTCTCCAGTAATATCCTACATTATATATTTAAGTTTGATGATGATTGGTTGAGGCAGGCCTGAGATATAGCTGTCTGATTGAAATGGGTGTGGCACCACTATGGTTTGGGTGTGGCTGGTGGCCATACCTCATGGAAAGTTTATGATTTTTTTAATAATTTTATATAGGGACTGTCTCCTGATTTAAATGATACCAGATTTGTGTAGGTTTGGTGAAAATCCTAGGAGGATAAGAAAAAAGTACTGTTTTAAGACTTTTACAAAATAGGCAAAAATGGCAAGAGATATGATGAAGTTCTTTATACGATTAAATTTGTCATGAGCTAGTGGATAGCTTAAGCAACAATTGTCAATTTTATAATTAACAGTTCAGGAGAAATAGGCAGAAATGTGCTGTAGCGCCCCCATATGGCAGATTGACATGTCCTTTACAGGGTGGGCTCAGGGTCACAATACAAATGTATAACCAAAATTTGGTTTGGATTGCTCATTGTTTAGCTGGTCAAATGGCTGCTTGATTTTGATTGGCTAATGGTGGCCAGGATTTTACAACTAATGACTGCCATTTTACTTCTCTGACCTCAGGCTTGTACATAGTACATATCTGCCAAATTTCAATTAGATTGGTTAAGGCATTCAGGAGATATTGGCAGTTATTAGTTGTAGCGCCCCCTATTGACGAAATGTGGGCCGCATTGTATGTTGACCCCATGATAGAGCAGGGAGGTTGGATTGTAAGTTTGGTTCAGGTAGGCTAAGGTATGGAGAAGTTATAGCATTCAGACTGAAATAGGCCAAATTTAGGTGGGATTTGGGCATGGGTAGTGGCCATAAAATAGACAAATGTCAGACTTTCTTGAATCTATTTTAATCAGCTAAGTGGACTGATCGGTTTGACACCTCATTTGTCTGATTTGGTCCAATATTGTAGGACTTGAAGGCAGAAGTCAGTTTCACAAATTATGCAAATTAGCAAAAAATCTAAGTAGGCGGAGCTTCATAGTCCAAATAGCAAGTTGGTAGAGCAAAGCTGTCTGTATCAGCAGAAAAAATAATTTCAATTATAGGACTAATAGGACAGGAGCTATGGATTGAAACGCGTTGGGGGGCGCTAGAGCGCCCCCATCTGGCTGACAGGCCTGGGTCAGAGAATCTGAGTAGCGGGTAGGAATTGACATCATATTACCAATTTTGGTTGGTCTAGCACTTACGGTTTAGGCTGTGCATTCAGTTTTAGGGCGCGAAAAATAATAATAATAATAATAACTAGAAACTGCAGGCAGTTACTGAAGGGTCCAAAGGGTATGACAAGTAGGACAGGTAGGACAGGTAGGACAACAGATGGTTTGAGTAGAAGGTAGAAATCAGGATGGAGATTGTTGAGTGTCCGTCTAACAGGTCAGGAAATGTAGGACAGAATGTAGGACCCTGTGGTGTAGTGCCTGAACCTGACTGAATGCAATGTTTTGGTCAGATAGTCTGAGTAGTAGGTAGAAGTCAGGATATAGATTAGTTAGTATCGGTCTAACAGGTCAGCAAATGCAGGACAGAATGTAGAACCCTGTGGTGGAGTGCCTTAGCCTGACTTAATACATGTTTTGGGTCAGATGGCCTGACTAGTTGGTAGATTTAGGGACCTTCATACCTGGTCTGGTAAGTGTAGATATTACAGAGTTGCTTTTTTATACTGCCTGTGTAAACATAGGCTGTGTTGCATATTCTTAACAAAGTGCTCAGTTGCAAGAGTGTGACACGTAACAGCAGTAATATCATGCTGTATGCTATTCTAGGTTGTATATTTAGACAGGAGAAAGGCTAAAAGTATTGAAGGCATTATTGAAATGGAGCGCTGACTCCACCTGCTGGCCAATTTATTATAAAATTGTAATTGCTGTTGTGTACACAGCCTGAAGAAAGATTGAAGTTTGAAAGATTTGTAAAAGTCAAATGGCAGGAAAATATAAGCAGATTAAAAATATGGACTTAGATGAAGGGAAAGGTGATGAATATTTTAATTTTTAAATAAACAATAAGCAGATTTCAGCTGCATTAACCAAGGTTGGTCTTAGACATATTAGGACAGTGGCTGTAGTGCCCCCGTTTGACCGATTGCCACCAAACTTAGAAGGTCTTTCTGAAGTCTAGTAACACAGATGTGCGTCAAATTTTGTGAGGATTGGATGAAGCATGCCAGAGATATAGCTATTTGAATGAAATGGGCATGGAAATAGTGTGGCCAGCAGGTGGAGTCAGCGCTCCATTTTAGAAATTGTATTCAATACTTTCAGGCCTTCTTATGTGTAAATTATGTCTGATAATGTTCTATGAGGCAAATGGGTGAAAAATGAAAGTGAATAAAAAATATGGACTCAGGTGAAGGGAAAGGTAACAATTCTTTCAAGGTTTTATGAGAAATAAGGACATTTCAGCTGAATTTGCTAAGGTGGGTCTTAGAAATATATGGACAGTGGCTGTAGCGCCCCCGTTTGACCGATTGGCACCAAAATTGGAGGGTCTGTCTGAGGTCCCTTACTACATTAGGCCGTCAAATTTGATGAGGATTGGCTGAAGCACGGCTGAGATTTAGATGGTTGATTTGGTCAGATGGTTTGAGTAGAAGGAAGAAATCATGATGTAGATTGTTGAGTGTCGGTCTAACAGGTCAGGAAATGTAGGACAGAATGTAGAACCCTGTGGTGTAGTGCCTGAACCTGACTGAATGCATTGTTTTGGTCAGATGGTCTGAGCAGTTGGTAGAAATCAGGATATAGATTAGTTAGTATCGGTCTAACAGGTCAGCAAATGTAGGACAGAATGTAGAACCCTGTGGTGGAGTGCCTTAGCCTGACTTAATGCATGGTTTTGGTCAGATGGCCTGACTAGTTGGTAGATTTAGGCACCTTCAAACCTGGTCTGGTAAATCTAGATATTACAGAGTTGCTTTTTTATACTGCCTGTGTAAACATAGGCTGTGTTGCATATTCTTAACAAAGTGCTGAGTTGCGGGAGTGTGACATGTAACAGCAGTAATATCATGCTGTATGCTATTCTAGGTTGTATATTTAGACAGGAGAAAGGCTAAAAGTATTGAAGGCATTATTGAAATGGAGCGCTGACTCCACCTGCTGGCCAATTTATTATAAAATTGTAATTGCTGTAGTGTACACAGCCTGAAGAAAGATTGAAGTTTGAAAGATTTGTAAAAGTCAAATGGCAGGAAAATATAAGCAGATTAAAAATATGGACTTAGATGAAGGGAAAGGTGATTAATATTTTAATTTTTAAATAAACAATAAGCAGATTTCAGCTGCATTAACCAAGGTTGGTCTTAGACATATTATGACAGTGGCTGTAGTGCCCCCGTTTGACCGATTGCCACCAAACTTGGAAGGTCTTTCTGAAGTCTAGTAACACAGATGTGCGCCAAATTTTGTGAGGATTGGATGAAGCATGCCAGAGATATAGCTATTTTAATGAAATGGGCATGGAAACAGAGTGGCCAGCAGGTGGAGTCAGCGCTCCATTTTAGAAATTGTATTCAATACTTTCAGGTCTACTTATGTGTAAATTAAGTCTGATAATGTTCTATGAGGCAAATCGGTGAAAAATGAAAGTGAATAAGAAATATGGACTCAGGTGAAGGGAAAGGTAAGAATTCTTTCAAGGTTTTATGAGAAATAAGGACATTTCAGCTGAATTTGCTAAGGTGGGTCTTAGACATATATGGACAGTGGCTGTAGCGCCCCCGTTTGACCGATTGGCACCAAAATTGGAGGGTCTGTCTGAGGTCCCTTACTACATTAGGCCATCAAATTTGATGAGGATTGGCTGAAGCATGGCTGAGATTTAGATGGTTGATTCAAATGAGCATGGATATGGTGCAGGTTTGTTATAGCTGGTGGCCATAGCATACAGGTCAAGATATTTTTTATGAATTATCCATAATGCCAATGTCCTGATTGATGTACTACCAGAATGACCTACTTGGGCTGGACATTGTAGAAGTTACAGTAATATGTTATTTATTAAGTTTTTAAACATCACAAGGGAATGAAAATTACTATCATTGGGCATTGCATATGTCTTGATTTGGCATGACTCACAGAACTGGCAGTACAAAATATTTTAACCAGTAATATGTCACTAGAACAGAAATGAGATAAATGTAAGTTGAACTGATTTTCAAGGTTTATACAGACATGTTATATTGTTGTAGCGCCCCCGTTTGACCGATTGCCACCAAACTTGGAAGGTCTTTCTGAAGTCTTGTAACACAGATGTGCGTCAAATTTTGTGAGGATTGGATGAAGCATGCCAGAGATATAGCTATTTGAATGAAATGGGCATGGAAATAGTGTGGCCAGCAGGTGGAGTCAGCGCTCCATTTTAGAAATTGTATTCAATACTTTCAGGCCTTCTTATGTGTAAATTAAGTCTGATAATGTTCTATGAGGCAAATGGGTGAAAAATGAAAGTGAATAAAAAATATGGACTCAGGTGAAGGGAAAGGTAAGAATTCTTTCAAGGTTTTATGAGAAATAAGGACATTTCAGCTGAATTTGCTAAGGTGGGTCTTAGACATATATGGACAGTGGCTGTAGCGCCCCAGTTTGACCGATTGGCACCAAAATTGGAGGGTCTGTCTGAGGTCCCTTACTACATTAGGCCATCAAATTTGATGAGGATTGGCTGAAGCATGGCTGAGATTTAGATGGTTGATTGAAATGAGCATGGATATGGTGCAGGTTTGTTATAGCTGGTGGCCATAGCATACAGGTCAAGATATTTTTTATGAATTATCCATAAGGGCAATGTCCTGATTGATGTACTACCAGAATGACCTACTTGGGCTGGACATTGTAGAAGTTACAGTAATATGTTATTTATTAAGTTTTTAAACATCACAAGGGAATGAAAATTACTATCATTGGGCATTGCATATGTCTTGATTTGGCATGACTCACAGAACTGGCAGTACAAAATATTTTAACCAGTAATATGTCACTAGAACAGAAATGAGATAAATGTAAGTTGAACTGATTTTCAAGGTTTATACAGACATGTTATATTGTTGTAGCGCCCCCGTTTGACCGATTGCCACCAAACTTGGAAGGTCTTTCTGAAGTCTTGTAACACAGATGTGCGTCAAATTTTGTGAGGATTGGATGAAGCATGCCAGAGATATAGCTATTTGAATGAAATGGGCATGGAAATAGTGTGGCCAGCAGGTGGAGTCAGCGCTCCATTTTAGAAATTGTATTCAATACTTTCAGGCCTTCTTATGTGTAAATTAAGTCTGATAATGTTCTATGAGGCAAATGGGTGAAAAATGAAAGTGAATAAAAAATATGGACTCAGGTGAAGGGAAAGGTAAGAATTCTTTCAAGGTTTCATGAGAAATAAGGACATTTCAGCTGAATTTGCTAAGGTGGGTCTTAGACATATATGGACAGTGGCTGTAGCGCCCCAGTTTGACCGATTGGCACCAAAATTGGAGGGTCTGTCTGAGGTCCCTTACTACATTAGGCCATCAAATTTGATGAGGATTGGCTGAAGCATGGCTGAGATTTAGATGGTTGATTGAAATGAGCATGGATATGGTGCAGGTTTGTTATAGCTGGTGGCCATAGCATACAGGTCAAGATATTTTTTATGAATTATCCATAAGGGCAATGTCCTGATTGATGTACTACCAGAATGACCTACTTGGGCTGGACATTGTAGAAGTTACAGTAATATGTTATTTATTAAGTTTTTAAACATCACAAGGGAATGAAAATTACTATCATTGGGCATTGCATATGTCTTGATTTGGCATGACTCACAGAACTGGCAGTACAAAATATTTTAACCAGTAATATGTCACTAGAACAGAAATGAGATAAATGTAAGTTGAACTGATTTTCAAGGTTTATACAGACATGTTATATTGTTGTAGCGCCCCCGTTTGACCGATTGCCACCAAACTTGGAAGGTCTTTCTGAAGTCTTGTAACACAGATGTGCGTCAAATTTTGTGAGGATTGGATGAAGCATGCCAGAGATATAGCTATTTGAATGAAATGGGCATGGAAATAGTGTGGCCAGCAGGTGGAGTCAGCGCTCCATTTTAGAAATTGTATTCAATACTTTCAGGCCTTCTTATGTGTAAATTAAGTCTGATAATGTTCTATGAGGCAAATGGGTGAAAAATGAAAGTGAATAAAAAATATGGACTCAGGTGAAGGGAAAGGTAAGAATTCTTTCAAGGTTTCATGAGAAATAAGGACATTTCAGCTGAATTTGCTAAGGTGGGTCTTAGACATATATGGACAGTGGCTGTAGCGCCCCAGTTTGACCGATTGGCACCAAAATTGGAGGGTCTGTCTGAGGTCCCTTACTACATTAGGCCATCAAATTTGATGAGGATTGGCTGAAGCATGGCTGAGATTTAGATGGTTGATTGAAATGAGCATGGATATGGTGCAGGTTTGTTATAGCTGGTGGCCATAGCATACAAGTCAAGATATTTTTTATGAATTATCCATAAGGGCAATGTCCTGATTGATGTACTACCAGAATGACCTACTTGGGCTGGACATTGTAGAAGTTACAGTAATATGTTATTTATTAAGTTTTTAAAAATCACAAGGGAATGAAAATGACTATCATTGGGCATTGCATATGTCTTGATTTGGCATGACTCACAGAACTGGCAGTACAAAATATTTTAACCAGTAATATGTCACTAGAACAGAAATGAGATAAATGTAAGTTGAACTGATTTTCAAGGTTTATACAGACATGTTATATTGTTGTAGCGCCCGCGTTTGACCGATTGGCACCAAAATTGGAGGGTCTGTCTGAGGTCCCTTACTACATTAGGCCGTCAAATTTGATGAGGATTGGCTGAAGCACGGCTGAGATTTAGATGGTTGATTTGGTCAGATGGTTTGAGTAGAAGGAAGAAATCATGATGTAGATTGTTGAGTGTCGGTCTAACAGGTCAGGAAATGTAGGACAGAATGTAGAACCCTGTGGTGTAGTGCCTGAACCTGACTGAATGCATTGTTTTGGTCAGATGGTCTGAGTAGTTGGTAGAAATCATGATATAGATTAGTTAGTATCGGTCTAACAGGTCAGCAAATGTAGGACAGAATGTAGAACCCTGTGGTGGAGTGCCTTAGCCTGACTTAATGCATGGTTTTGGTCAGATGGCCTGACTAGTTGGTAGATTTAGGCACCTTCAAACCTGGTCTGGTAAATCTAGATATTACAGAGTTGCTTTTTTATACTACCTGTGTAAACATAGGCTGTGTTGCATATTCTTAACAAAGTGCTGAGTTGAGGTAGTGTGACATGTAACAGCAGTAAATATCATGCTGTATCGGATTCTAGGTTGTATATTTAGACAGGAGAAAGGCTAAAAGTATTGAAGGCATTATTGAAATGGAGCGCTGACTGCACCTGCTGGCCAATTTATTATAAAATTGTAATTGCTGCAGTGTACACAGCCTGAAGAAAGATTGAAGTTTGAAAGATTTGTAAAAGTCAAATGGCAGGAAAATATAAGCAGAGTAAAAATATGGACTTAGATGAAGGGAAAGGTGATGAATATTTTAATTTTTAAATAAACAATAAGCAGATTTCAGCTGCATTAACCAAGGTTGGTCTTAGAAATATATGGACAGTGGCTGTAGCGCCCCCGTTTGACCGATTGGCACCAAAATTGGAGGGTCTGTCTGAGGTCCCTTACTACATTAGGCCGTGAAATTTGATGAGGATTGGCTGAAGCACAGCTGAGATTTAGATGGTTGATTGAAATGAGCATGGATATGGTGCAGGTTTGTTGTAGCTGGTGGGCATAGCGTACAGGTCAAGATATTTTTATGAATTATCCATAATGGCAATGTCCTGATTGATGTACTACCAGAATGACCTACTTGGGCTGGACATTGTAGAAGTTACAGTAATATGTTATTTATTAAGTTTTTAAACATCACAAGGGAATGAAAATTACTATCATTGGGCATTGCATATGTCTTGATTTGGCATGACTCACAGAACTGGCAGTACAAAATATTTTAACCAGTAATATGTCACTAGAACAGAAATGAGATAAATGTAAGTTGAACTGATTTTCAAGGTTTATACAGACATGTTATGTTGTTGTAGCGCCCCCGTTTGACCGATCGGCACCAAATTTGGAGGGCCCTTCCGGACTACTATTGTACAGGATATATTAAAGTTTGGTGATGATTGGCTGAGGCAGGCCTGAGATATAGCTGTCTGATTGAATTGGGCATGGCACCTGTATGGTTTGTGTGTGGCTGGTGACTATACGTCATGGAAAGTTTATGATTTTTTTATGAATTATTTATTAGGACTGTCTCCTGATTTAAGTGATACCAGATTTGTGTAGGTTTGGTGAAAATCCTAGGAGGTTAACGAAATGTCTTGTTTTCAGACCAATATGAATTATGCAAAAACGCAAAGATGCAGAAGCAAGTTCTACATGTTGTTTGATTTGGCATGTCGTACTGAATTGACCTGACAAGAAATGACGATTGTAGGCTTCACCGTTCTCGAGAAATAGGCAGAAATGCAAAAGTTGTCACTGTAGCGCCCCCATCTGGCCGAGTGAGGTGTCCTTTACAGGGTAGGCAGAGGGTCAGAGCACAAATGTATCACCCAAATTTGATTTAGATTGGTCATTGAGAAGCCTGTGAAATGCCTGCTTGATTTTGATTGGCTGATGGCGGCCACTCTTTAAGGAATAATTACTGCCATTGTAGGTGACTGACCACAGGCTGCTTCCTAGTACATATCTACCAAATTTCAGTTAGATTGGCAAAGGCAGTCAGGAGATATTGCCAGTTTTTAGTTGTAGCGCCCCCTATTGACGAAATGCGGCCCGCCTCGGACCGTGTCCCCAGAATGGTGTAGGGAGGTAGCATTTCAAATTTGGTCAAGGTAGGCCAAGGCACGGCCAAGTTATAGCCGTCAGACCAAAACGGGCCAAATTTGGACATTGTTTGGGCGTGGCTAATGGCCGTAGGATATAAAAATGTCTGAATTTTGTGGATAATTCTTGATCAGCAGAGAATTCTGATTCGTCTGACACCTCATTTGTCTGATTTGGTAGGACAAGCCAGGACTTTAAGGAAAAAGTAGGATTGGCAAATTATGCAAATTAGCAAAAAATCTAAGTAGGCGGAGCTTCATAGTCCAAATGGCAAGTTGGTAGGGCTTTGCTGTCTGTATATGTAGAACAAAGAATTTCGATTGTAGGTCTAACAGGACAGGAGATATCGACCGAAACGTGTTGGGGGGCGCTAAGGCGCCCCCATCTGGCTGGCAGGACTGGGTAGGACAACCTGAGTAGTGGGTAGGAATTGACATCATCTGACCAAGTTTGGTTGGTCTAGCTCTTACAGTTTAGGCTGTACATTCAGTTTTAGGGCAGAAAAATAATAATAATAATAACTAGAAACTGCAGGCAGTTACTGAAGGGTCCAAAGGGTATGACAAGTAGGACAGGTAGGACAGGTAGGACAACAGATGGTTTGAGTAGAAGGTAGAAATCAGGATGGAGATTGTTGAGTGTCCGTCTAACAGGTCAGGAAATGTAGGACAGAATGTAGGACCCTGTGGTGTAGTGCCTGAACCTGACTGAATGCAATGTTTTGGTGAGATAGTCTGAGTAGTAGGTAGAAATCAGGATATAGACTAGTTAGTATCGGTCTAACAGGTCAGCAAATGCAGGACAGAATGTAGAACCCTGTGGTGGAGTGCCTTAGCCTGACTTAATACATGTTTTGGGTCAGATGGCCTGACTAGTTGGTAGATTTAGGGACCTTCATACCTGGTCTGGTAAGTGTAGATATTACATAGTTGCTTTTTTATACTGCCTGTGTAAACATAGGCTGTGTTGCATATTCTTAACAAAGTGCTGAGTTGCGGGAGTGTGACATGTAACAGCAGTAATATCATGCTGTATGCTATTCTAGGATGTATATTTAGACAGGAGAAAGGCTAAAAGTATTGAAGGCATTATTGAAATGGAGCGCTGACTCCACCTGCTGGCCAATTTATTATAAAATTGTAATTGCTGTAGTGTACACAGCCTGAAGAAAGATTAAAGTTTGAAAGATTTGTAAAAGTCAAATGGCAGGAGAATATAAGCAGATTAAAAATATGGACTTAGATGAAGGGAAAGGTGATTAATATTTTAATTTTTAAATAAACAATAAGCAGATTTCAGCTGCATTAACCAAGGTTGGTCTTAGACATATTATGACAGTGGCTGTAGTGCCCCCGTTTGACTGATTGCCACCAAACTTGGAAGGTCTTTTGCAGCTTGGCTGAGGCAGTCTAGTAACACAGCCGTGCATCAAATTTTGTGAGGATTGGATGAAGCATGCCAGAGATATAGCTATTTGAATGAAATAGGCATGGAAACAGTGTGGCCAGCAGGTGGAGTCAGCGCTCCATTTTAGAAATTGTATTCAATACTTTCAGGCCTTCTTATGTGTAAATTAAGTCTGATAATGTTCTATGAGGCAAATTGGTGAAAAATGAAAGTGAATAAAAAATATGGACTCAGGTGAAGGGAAAGGTAACAATTCTTTCAAGGTTTTATGAGAAATAAGGACATTTCAGCTGAATTTGCTAAGGTGGGTCTTAGACATATATGGAGTGGCTGTAGCGCCCCTGTTTGACCGATTGGCACCAATATTGGAGGGTCTGTCTGAGGTCCCTTACTACATTAGGCCGTCAAATTTGATGAGGATTGGCTGAAGCACGGCTGAGATTTAGATGGTTGATTGAAATGAGCATGGATATGGTGCAGGTTTGTTGTAGCTGGTGGCCATAGCATACAGGTCAAGATATTTTTATGAATTATCCATAAGGGCAATGTCCTGATTGATGTACTACCAGAATGACCTACTTGGGCTGGATATTGTAGAAGTTACAGTAATATGTTATTTATTAAGTTATTAAACATCACAAGGGAATGAAAATGACTATCATTGGGCATTGCATATGTCTTGATTTGGCATGACTCACAGAACTGGCAGTACAAAATATTTTAACCAGTAATATGTCACTAGAACAGAAATGAGATAAATGTAAGTTGAACTGATTTTCAAGGTTTATACAGACATGTTATATTGTTGTAGCGCCCCCGTTTGACCGATCGGCACCAAATTTGGAGGGCCCTTCCGGACTACTATTCTACAGGATATATTAAAGTTTGGTGATGATTGGCTGAGGCAGGCCTGAGATATAGCTGTCTGATTGAATTGGGCATGGCACCTGTATGGTTTGTGTGTGGCTGGTGACTATACCTCATGGAAAGTTTATGATTTTTTTATGAATTATTTATTATGACTGTCTCCTGATTTAAATGATACCAGATTTGTGTAGGTTTGGTGAAAATCCTAGGAGGTTAACGAAATGTCTTGTTTTCAGACCAATATGAATTATGCAAAAACGCAAAGATGCAGAAGCAAGTTCTACATGTTGTTTGATTTGGCATGTCGTACTTAATTGACCGGGCAACAATTAGACTGCCATAACAGGATGGAGATTTAGCGTAGCTCTAATGTGACAGGAGATGTAGGGCAAACCGTAGAGGAGGATACTAAAAAGTCAGACAGAACTACAGGTCAGCAGATGTCAGACAGAACAGAACTTGTTTAGGTCAGATGGTTTGAGTAGAAGGTAGAAATCATGATGTAGATTGTTGAGTGTCGGTCTAACAGGTCAGGAAATGTAGGACAGAATGTAGAACCCTGTGGTGTAGTGCCTGAACCTGACTGAATGCATTGTTTTGGTCAGATGGTCTCAGTAGTAGGTAGAAATCAGGATATAGATTAGTTAGTATCGGTCTAACAGGTCAGCAAATGTAGGACAGAATGTAGAACCCTGTGGTGGAGTGCCTTAGCCTGACTGAATGCATGGTTTGGGTCAGATGGCCTGACTAGTTGGTAGATTTAGGGACCTTCATACCTGGTCTGGTAAGTCTAGATATTACAGAGTTTTCTTTTTTATACTGCCTGTGTAAACATAGGCTGTGTTGCATATTCTTAACAAAGTGCTGAGTTGCGTATTGTGACATGTAACAGCAGTAATATCATGCTGTATCATATTCTAGGTTATACATTTAGACAGGAGAAAGGCTAAAAGTATTGAAGGCATTATTGAAATGGAGCGCTGACTCCACCTGCTGGCCAATTTATTATAAAATTGTAATTGCTGCAGTGTACACAGCCTGAAGAAAGATTGAAGTTTGAAAGATTTGTAAAAGTCAAATGGCAGGAAAATATAAGCAGATTAAAAATATGGACTTAGATGAAGGGAAAGGTGATTAATTTTTTAATTTTTAAATAAACGATAAGCAGATTTCAGCTGCATTAACCAAGGTTGGTCTTAGACATATTAGGACAGTGGCTGTAGTGCCCCCGTTTGACCGATTGCCACCAAACTTGGAAGGTCTTTCTGAAGTCTAGTAACACAGATGTGCGTCAAATTTTGTGAGGATAGGATGAAGCATGCCAGAGATATAGCTATTTTAATAAAATGGGCATGGAAACAGTGTGGCCAGCAGGTGGAGTCAGCGCTCCATTTTAGAAATTTTATTCAATATTTTCAGGCCTTCTTATGTGTAAATTAAGTCTGATAATGTTCTATGAGGCAAATCGGTGAAAAATGAAAGTGAATAAGAAATATGGACTCAGGTGAAGGGAAAGGTAACAATTCTTTCAAGGTTTTATGAGAAATAAGGACATTTCAGCTGAATTTGCTAAGGTGGGTCTTAGAAATATATGGACAGTGGCTGTAGCGCCCCCATTTGACCGATTGGAACCAAAATTGGAGGGTCTGTCTGAGGTCCCTTACTACATTAGGCCGTCAAATTTGATGAGGATTGGCTGAAGCACAGCTGAGCTTTAGATGGTTGATTGAAATGAGCATGGATATGGTGCAGGTTTGTTGTAGCTGGTGGCCATAGCGTACAGGTTAAGATATTTTTATGAATTATCCATAATGGCAATGTCCTGATTGATGTACTACCAGAATGACCTACTTGGGCTGAACATTGTAGAAGTTACAGTAATATGTTATTTATTAAGTTTTTAAACATCACAAGGGAATGAAAATGACTATCATTGGGCATTGCATATGTCTTGATTTGGCATGACTCACAGAACTGGCAGTACAAAATATTTTAACCAGTAACATGTCACTAGAACAGAAATGAGATAAATGTAAGTTGAACTGATTTTCAAGGTTTATACAGACATGTTATGTTGTTGTAGCGCCCCCGTTTGACCGATCGGCACCAAATTTGGAGGGCCCTTCCGGACTACTATTCTACAGGATATATTAAAGTTTGGTGATGATTGGCTGAGGCAGGCCTGAGATATAGCTGTCTGATTGAATTGGGCATGGCACCTGTATGGTTTGTGTGTGGCTGGTGACTATACCTCATGGAAAGTTTATGATTTTTTTATGAATTATTTATTATGACTGTCTCCTGATTTAAATGATACCAGATTTGTGTAGGTTTGGTGAAAATCCTAGGAGGTTAACGAAATGTCTTGTTTTCAGACCAATATGAATTATGCAAAAACGCAAAGATGCAGAAGCAAGTTCTACATGTTGTTTGATTTGGCATGTCGTACTGAATTGACCTGGCAAGAAATGTCGATTGTAGGCTTCACCGTTCTCGAGAAATAGGCAGAAATGCAAAAGTTGTCACTGTTGCGCCCCCATCTGGCCGAGTGAGGTGTCCTTTACAGTTTAGGCAGAGGGTCAGAGCACAAATGTATCACCCAAATTTGATTTAGATTGGTCATTGAGAAGCCTGTGAAATGCCTGCTTGATTTTGATTGGCTGATGGCGGCCACTCTTTAAGGAATAATTACTGCCATTGTAGGTGACTGACCACAGGCTGCTTCCTAGTACATATCTACCAAATTTCAGTTAGATTGGCAAAGGCAGTCAGGAGATATTGCCAGTTTTTAGTTGTAGCGCCCCCTATTGACGAAATGCGGCCCGCCTCGGACCGTGTCCCCAGAATGGTGTAGGGAGGTAGCATTTCAAATTTGGTCAAGGTAGGCCAAGGCACGGCCAAGTTATAGCCGTCAGACCAAAACGGGCCAAATTTGGACATTGTTTGGGCGTGGCTAATGGCCGTAGGATATAAAAATGTCTGAATTTTGTGGATAATTCTTGATCAGCAGAGAATTCTGATTCGTCTGACACCTCATTTGTCTGATTTGGTAGGACAAGCCAGGACTTTAAGGAAAAAGTAGGATTGGCAAATTATGCAAATTAGCAAAAAATCTAAGTAGGCGGAGCTTCATAGTCCAAATGGCAAGTTGGTAGGGCTTTGCTGTCTGTATATGTAGAACAAAGAATTTCGATTGTAGGTCTAACAGGACAGGAGATATCGACCGAAACGTGTTGGGGGGCGCTAAGGCGCCCCCATCTGGCTGGCAGGACTGGGTAGGACAACCTGAGTAGTGGGTAGGAATTGACATCATCTGACCAAGTTTGGTTGGTCTAGCTCTTACAGTTTAGGCTGTACATTCAGTTTTAGGGCAGAAAAATAATAATAATAATAATAACTAGAAACTGCAGGCAGTTACTGAAGGGTCCAAAGGGTATGACAAGTAGGACAGGTAGGACAGGTAGGACAACAGATGGTTTGAGTAGAAGGTAGAAATCAGGATGGAGATTGTTGAGTGTCCGTCTAACAGGTCAGGAAATGTAGGACAGAATGTAGGACCCTGTGGTGTAGTGCCTGAACCTGACTGAATGTAATGTTTTGGTGAGATAGTCTGAGTAGTAGGTAGAAATCAGGATATAGACTAGTTAGTATCGGTCTAACAGGTCAGCAAATGCAGGACAGAATGTAGAACCCTGTGGTGGAGTGCCTTAGCCTGACTTAATACATGTTTTGGGTCAGATGGCCTGACTAGTTGGTAGATTTAGGGACCTTCATACCTGGTCTGGTAAGTGTAGATATTACATAGTTGCTTTTTTATACTGCCTGTGTAAACATAGGCTGTGTTGCATATTCTTAACAAAGTGCTGAGTTGCGGGAGTGTGACATGTAACAGCAGTAATATCATGCTGTATGCTATTCTAGGATGTATATTTAGACAGGAGAAAGGCTAAAAGTATTGAAGGCATTATTGAAATGGAGCGCTGACTCCACCTGCTGGCCAATTTATTATAAAATTGTAATTGCTGTAGTGTACACAGCCTGAAGAAAGATTAAAGTTTGAAAGATTTGTAAAAGTCAAATGGCAGGAGAATATAAGCAGATTAAAAATATGGACTTAGATGAAGGTTAAGGTGATTAATATTTTAATTTTTAAATAAACAATAAGCAGATTTCAGCTGCATTAACCAAGGTTGGTCTTAGACATATTATGACAGTGGCTGTAGTGCCCCCGTTTGACTGATTGCCACCAAACTTGGAAGGTCTTTTGCAGCTTGGCTGAGGCAGTCTAGTAACACAGCCGTGCATCAAATTTTGTGAGGATTGGATGAAGCATGCCAGAGATATAGCTATTTGAATGAAATAGGCATGGAAACAGTGTGGCCAGCAGGTGGAGTCAGCGCTCCATTTTAGAAATTGTATTCAATACTTTCAGGCCTTCTTATGTGTAAATTAAGTCTGATAATGTTCTATGAGGCAAATTGGTGAAAAATGAAAGTGAATAAAAAATATGGACTCAGGTGAAGGGAAAGGTAACAATTCTTTCAAGGTTTTATGAGAAATAAGGACATTTCAGCTGAATTTGCTAAGGTGGGTCTTAGACATATATGGACAGTGGCTGTAGCGCCCCTGTTTGACCGATTGGCACCAATATTGGAGGGTCTGTCTGAGGTCCCTTACTACATTAGGCCGTCAAATTTGATGAGGATTGGCTGAAGCACGGCTGAGATTCAGATGGTTGATTGAAATGAGCATGGATATGGTGCAGGTTTGTTGTAGCTGGTGGCCATAGCATACAGGTCAAGATATTTTTATGAATTATCCATAAGGGCAATGTCCTGATTGATGTACTACCAGAATGACCTACTTGGGCTGGATATTGTAGAAGTTACAGTAATATGTTATTTATTAAGTTATTAAACATCACAAGGGAATGAAAATGACTATCATTGGGCATTGCATATGTCTTGATTTGGCATGACTCACAGAACTGGCAGTACAAAATATTTTAACCAGTAATATGTCACTAGAACAGAAATGAGATAAATGTAAGTTGAACTGATTTTCAAGGTTTATACAGACATGTTATATTGTTGTAGCGCCCCCGTTTGACCGATCGGCACCAAATTTGGAGGGCCCTTCCGGACTACTATTCTACAGGATATATTAAAGTTTGGTGATGATTGGCTGAGGCAGGCCTGAGATATAGCTGTCTGATTGAATTGGGCATGGCACCTGTATGGTTTGTGTGTGGCTGGTGACTATACCTCATGGAAAGTTTATGATTTTTTTATGAATTATTTATTATGACTGTCTCCTGATTTAAATGATACCAGATTTGTGTAGGTTTGGTGAAAATCCTAGGAGGTTAACGAAATGTCTTGTTTTCAGACCAATATGAATTATGCAAAAACGCAAAGATGCAGAAGCAAGTTCTACATGTTGTTTGATTTGGCATGTCGTACTTAATTGACCGGGCAACAATTAGACTGCCATAACAGGATGGAGATTTAGCGTAGCTCTAATGTGACAGGAGATGTAGGGCAAACCGTAGAGGAGGATACTAAAAAGTCAGACAGAACTACAGGTCAGCAGATGTCAGACAGAACAGAACTTGTTTAGGTCAGATGGTTTGAGTAGAAGGTAGAAATCATGATGTAGATTGTTGAGTGTCGGTCTAACAGGTCAGGAAATGTAGGACAGAATGTAGAACCCTGTGGTGTAGTGCCTGAACCTGACTGAATGCATTGTTTTGGTCAGATGGTCTCAGTAGTAGGTAGAAATCAGGATATAGATTAGTTAGTATCGGTCTAACAGGTCAGCAAATGTAGGACAGAATGTAGAACCCTGTGGTGGAGTGCCTTAGCCTGACTGAATGCATGGTTTGGGTCAGATGGCCTGACTAGTTGGTAGATTTAGGGACCTTCATACCTGGTCTGGTAAGTCTAGATATTACAGTTTTCTTTTTTATACTGCCTGTGTAAACATAGGCTGTGTTGCATATTCTTAACAAAGTGCTGAGTTGCGTATTGTGACATGTAACAGCAGTAATATCATGCTGTATCATATTCTAGGTTATACATTTAGACAGGAGAAAGGCTAAAAGTATTGAAGGCATTATTGAAATGGAGCGCTGACTCCACCTGCTGGCCAATTTATTATAAAATTGTAATTGCTGCAGTGTACACAGCCTGAAGAAAGATTGAAGTTTGAAAGATTTGTAAAAGTCAAATGGCAGGAAAATATAAGCAGATTAAAAATATGGACTTAGATGAAGGGAAAGGTGATTAATTTTTTAATTTTTAAATAAACGATAAGCAGATTTCAGCTGCATTAACCAAGGTTGGTCTTAGACATATTAGGACAGTGGCTGTAGTGCCCCCGTTTGACCGATTGCCACCAAACTTGGAAGGTCTTTCTGAAGTCTAGTAACACAGATGTGCGTCAAATTTTGTGAGGATTGGATGAAGCATGCCAGAGATATAGCTATTTTAATGAAATGGGCATGGAAACAGTGTGGCCAGCAGGTGGAGTCAGCGCTCCATTTTAGAAATTGTATTCAATACTTTCAGGCCTTCTTATGTGTAAATTAAGTCTGATAATGTTCTATGAGGCAAATCGGTGAAAAATGAAAGTGAATAAGAAATATGGACTCAGGTGAAGGGAAAGGTAACAATTCTTTCAAGGTTTTATGAGAAATAAGGACATTTCAGCTGAATTTGCTAAGGTGGGTCTTAGAAATATATGGACAGTGGCTGTAGCGCCCCCATTTGACCGATTGGAACCAAAATTGGAGGGTCTGTCTGAGGTCCCTTACTACATTAGGCCGTCAAATTTGATGAGGATTGGCTGAAGCACAGCTGAGCTTTAGATGGTTGATTGAAATGAGCATGGATATGGTGCAGGTTTGTTGTAGCTGGTGGCCATAGCGTACAGGTTAAGATATTTTTATGAATTATCCATAATGGCAATGTCCTGATTGATGTACTACCAGAATGACCTACTTGGGCTGAACATTGTAGAAGTTACAGTAATATGTTATTTATTAAGTTTTTAAACATCACAAGGGAATGAAAATGACTATCATTGGGCATTGCATATGTCTTGATTTGGCATGACTCACAGAACTGGCAGTACAAAATATTTTAACCAGTAACATGTCACTAGAACAGAAATGAGATAAATGTAAGTTGAACTGATTTTCAAGGTTTATACAGACATGTTATGTTGTTGTAGCGCCCCCGTTTGACCGATCGGCACCAAATTTGGAGGGCCCTTCCGGACTACTATTCTACAGGATATATTAAAGTTTGGTGATGATTGGCTGAGGCAGGCCTGAGATATAGCTGTCTGATTGAATTGGGCATGGCACCTGTATGGTTTGTGTGTGGCTGGTGACTATACCTCATGGAAAGTTTATGATTTTTTTTATGAATTATTTATTATGACTGTCTCCTGATTTAAATGATACCAGATTTGTGTAGGTTTGGTGAAAATCCTAGGAGGTTAACGAAATGTCTTGTTTTCAGACCAATATGAATTATGCAAAAACGCAAAGATGCAGAAGCAAGTTCTACATGTTGTTTGATTTGGCATGTCGTACTGAATTGACCTGGCAAGAAATGTCGATTGTAGGCTTCACCGTTCTCGAGAAATAGGCAGAAATGCAAAAGTTGTCACTGTTGCGCCCCCATCTGGCCGAGTGAGGTGTCCTTTACAGTTTAGGCAGAGGGTCAGAGCACAAATGTATCACCCAAATTTGATTTAGATTGGTCATTGAGAAGCCTGTGAAATGCCTGCTTGATTTTGATTGGCTGATGGCGGCCACTCTTTAAGGAATAATTACTGCCATTGTAGGTGACTGACCACAGGCTGCTTCCTAGTACATATCTACCAAATTTCAGTTAGATTGGCAAAGGCAGTCAGGAGATATTGCCAGTTTTTAGTTGTAGCGCCCCCTATTGACGAAATGCGGCCCGCCTCGGACCGTGTCCCCAGAATGGTGTAGGGAGGTAGCATTTCAAATTTGGTCAAGGTAGGCCAAGGCACGGCCAAGTTATAGCCGTCAGACCAAAACGGGCCAAATTTGGACATTGTTTGGGCGTGGCTAATGGCCGTAGGATATAAAAATGTCTGAATTTTGTGGATAATTCTTGATCAGCAGAGAATTCTGATTCGTCTGACACCTCATTTGTCTGATTTGGTAGGACAAGCCAGGACTTTAAGGAAAAAGTAGGATTGGCAAATTATGCAAATTAGCAAAAAATCTAAGTAGGCGGAGCTTCATAGTCCAAATGGCAAGTTGGTAGGGCTTTGCTGTCTGTATATGTAGAACAAAGAATTTCGATTGTAGGTCTAACAGGACAGGAGATATCGACCGAAACGTGTTGGGGGGCGCTAAGGCGCCCCCATCTGGCTGGCAGGACTGGGTAGGACAACCTGAGTAGTGGGTAGGAATTGACATCATCTGACCAAGTTTGGTTGGTCTAGCTCTTACAGTTTAGGCTGTACATTCAGTTTTAGGGCAGAAAAATAATAATAATAACTAGAAACTGCAGGCAGTTACTGAAGGGTCCAAAGGGTATGACAAGTAGGACAGGTAGGACAGGTAGGACAACAGATGGTTTGAGTAGAAGGTAGAAATCAGGATGGAGATTGTTGAGTGTCCGTCTAACAGGTCAGGAAATGTAGGACAGAATGTAGGACCCTGTGGTGTAGTGCCTGAACCTGACTGAATGTAATGTTTTGGTGAGATAGTCTGAGTAGTAGGTAGAAATCAGGATATAGACTAGTTAGTATCGGTCTAACAGGTCAGCAAATGCAGGACAGAATGTAGAACCCTGTGGTGGAGTGCCTTAGCCTGACTTAATACATGTTTTGGGTCAGATGGCCTGACTAGTTGGTAGATTTAGGGACCTTCATACCTGGTCTGGTAAGTGTAGATATTACATAGTTGCTTTTTTATACTGCCTGTGTAAACATAGGCTGTGTTGCATATTCTTAACAAAGTGCTGAGTTGCGGGAGTGTGACATGTAACAGCAGTAATATCATGCTGTATGCTATTCTAGGATGTATATTTAGACAGGAGAAAGGCTAAAAGTATTGAAGGCATTATTGAAATGGAGCGCTGACTCCACCTGCTGGCCAATTTATTATAAAATTGTAATTGCTGTAGTGTACACAGCCTGAAGAAAGATTAAAGTTTGAAAGATTTGTAAAAGTCAAATGGCAGGAGAATATAAGCAGATTAAAAATATGGACTTAGATGAAGGTTAAGGTGATTAATATTTTAATTTTTAAATAAACAATAAGCAGATTTCAGCTGCATTAACCAAGGTTGGTCTTAGACATATTATGACAGTGGCTGTAGTGCCCCCGTTTGACTGATTGCCACCAAACTTGGAAGGTCTTTTGCAGCTTGGCTGAGGCAGTCTAGTAACACAGCCGTGCATCAAATTTTGTGAGGATTGGATGAAGCATGCCAGAGATATAGCTATTTGAATGAAATAGGCATGGAAACAGTGTGGCCAGCAGGTGGAGTCAGCGCTCCATTTTAGAAATTGTATTCAATACTTTCAGGCCTTCTTATGTGTAAATTAAGTCTGATAATGTTCTATGAGGCAAATTGGTGAAAAATGAAAGTGAATAAAAAATATGGACTCAGGTGAAGGGAAAGGTAACAATTCTTTCAAGGTTTTATGAGAAATAAGGACATTTCAGCTGAATTTGCTAAGGTGGGTCTTAGACATATATGGACAGTGGCTGTAGCGCCCCTGTTTGACCGATTGGCACCAATATTGGAGGGTCTGTCTGAGGTCCCTTACTACATTAGGCCGTCAAATTTGATGAGGATTGGCTGAAGCACGGCTGAGATTCAGATGGTTGATTGAAATGAGCATGGATATGGTGCAGGTTTGTTGTAGCTGGTGGCCATAGCATACAGGTCAAGATATTTTTATGAATTATCCATAAGGGCAATGTCCTGATTGATGTACTACCAGAATGACCTACTTGGGCTGGATATTGTAGAAGTTACAGTAATATGTTATTTATTAAGTTATTAAACATCACAAGGGAATGAAAATGACTATCATTGGGCATTGCATATGTCTTGATTTGGCATGACTCACAGAACTGGCAGTACAAAATATTTTAACCAGTAATATGTCACTAGAACAGAAATGAGATAAATGTAAGTTGAACTGATTTTCAAGGTTTATACAGACATGTTATATTGTTGTAGCGCCCCCGTTTGACCGATCGGCACCAAATTTGGAGGGCCCTTCCGGACTACTATTCTACAGGATATATTAAAGTTTGGTGATGATTGGCTGAGGCAGGCCTGAGATATAGCTGTCTGATTGAATTGGGCATGGCACCTGTATGGTTTGTGTGTGGCTGGTGACTATACCTCATGGAAAGTTTATGATTTTTTTATGAATTATTTATTATGACTGTCTCCTGATTTAAATGATACCAGATTTGTGTAGGTTTGGTGAAAATCCTAGGAGGTTAACGAAATGTCTTGTTTTCAGACCAATATGAATTATGCAAAAACGCAAAGATGCAGAAGCAAGTTCTACATGTTGTTTGATTTGGCATGTCGTACTTAATTGACCGGGCAACAATTAGACTGCCATAACAGGATGGAGATTTAGCGTAGCTCTAATGTGACAGGAGATGTAGGGCAAACCGTAGAGGAGGATACTAAAAAGTCAGACAGAACTACAGGTCAGCAGATGTCAGACAGAACAGAACTTGTTTAGGTCAGATGGTTTGAGTAGAAGGTAGAAATCATGATGTAGATTGTTGAGTGTCGGTCTAACAGGTCAGGAAATGTAGGACAGAATGTAGAACCCTGTGGTGTAGTGCCTGAACCTGACTGAATGCATTGTTTTGGTCAGATGGTCTCAGTAGTAGGTAGAAATCAGGATATAGATTAGTTAGTATCGGTCTAACAGGTCAGCAAATGTAGGACAGAATGTAGAACCCTGTGGTGGAGTGCCTTAGCCTGACTGAATGCATGGTTTGGGTCAGATGGCCTGACTAGTTGGTAGATTTAGGGACCTTCATACCTGGTCTGGTAAGTCTAGATATTACAGAGTTTTCTTTTTTATACTGCCTGTGTAAACATAGGCTGTGTTGCATATTCTTAACAAAGTGCTGAGTTGCGTATTGTGACATGTAACAGCAGTAATATCATGCTGTATCATATTCTAGGTTATACATTTAGACAGGAGAAAGGCTAAAAGTATTGAAGGCATTATTGAAATGGAGCGCTGACTCCACCTGCTGGCCAATTTATTATAAAATTGTAATTGCTGCAGTGTACACAGCCTGAAGAAAGATTGAAGTTTGAAAGATTTGTAAAAGTCAAATGGCAGGAAAATATAAGCAGATTAAAAATATGGACTTAGATGAAGGGAAAGGTGATTAATTTTTTAATTTTTAAATAAACGATAAGCAGATTTCAGCTGCATTAACCAAGGTTGGTCTTAGACATATTAGGACAGTGGCTGTAGTGCCCCCGTTTGACCGATTGCCACCAAACTTGGAAGGTCTTTCTGAAGTCTAGTAACACAGATGTGCGTCAAATTTTGTGAGGATTGGATGAAGCATGCCAGAGATATAGCTATTTTAATGAAATGGGCATGGAAACAGTGTGGCCAGCAGGTGGAGTCAGCGCTCCATTTTAGAAATTGTATTCAATACTTTCAGGCCTTCTTATGTGTAAATTAAGTCTGATAATGTTCTATGAGGCAAATCGGTGAAAAATGAAAGTGAATAAGAAATATGGACTCAGGTGAAGGGAAAGGTAACAATTCTTTCAAGGTTTTATGAGAAATAAGGACATTTCAGCTGAATTTGCTAAGGTGGGTCTTAGAAATATATGGACAGTGGCTGTAGCGCCCCCATTTGACCGATTGGAACCAAAATTGGAGGGTCTGTCTGAGGTCCCTTACTACATTAGGCCGTCAAATTTGATGAGGATTGGCTGAAGCACAGCTGAGCTTTAGATGGTTGATTGAAATGAGCATGGATATGGTGCAGGTTTGTTGTAGCTGGTGGCCATAGCGTACAGGTTAAGATATTTTTATGAATTATCCATAATGGCAATGTCCTGATTGATGTACTACCAGAATGACCTACTTGGGCTGAACATTGTAGAAGTTACAGTAATATGTTATTTATTAAGTTTTTAAACATCACAAGGGAATGAAAATGACTATCATTGGGCATTGCATATGTCTTGATTTGGCATGACTCACAGAACTGGCAGTACAAAATATTTTAACCAGTAACATGTCACTAGAACAGAAATGAGATAAATGTAAGTTGAACTGATTTTCAAGGTTTATACAGACATGTTATGTTGTTGTAGCGCCCCCGTTTGACCGATCGGCACCAAATTTGGAGGGCCCTTCCGGACTACTATTCTACAGGATATATTAAAGTTTGGTGATGATTGGCTGAGGCAGGCCTGAGATATAGCTGTCTGATTGAATTGGGCATGGCACCTGTATGGTTTGTGTGTGGCTGGTGACTATACCTCATGGAAAGTTTATGATTTTTTTTATGAATTATTTATTATGACTGTCTCCTGATTTAAATGATACCAGATTTGTGTAGGTTTGGTGAAAATCCTAGGAGGTTAACGAAATGTCTTGTTTTCAGACCAATATGAATTATGCAAAAACGCAAAGATGCAGAAGCAAGTTCTACATGTTGTTTGATTTGGCATGTCGTACTGAATTGACCTGGCAAGAAATGTCGATTGTAGGCTTCACCGTTCTCGAGAAATAGGCAGAAATGCAAAAGTTGTCACTGTTGCGCCCCCATCTGGCCGAGTGAGGTGTCCTTTACAGTTTAGGCAGAGGGTCAGAGCACAAATGTATCACCCAAATTTGATTTAGATTGGTCATTGAGAAGCCTGTGAAATGCCTGCTTGATTTTGATTGGCTGATGGCGGCCACTCTTTAAGGAATAATTACTGCCATTGTAGGTGACTGACCACAGGCTGCTTCCTAGTACATATCTACCAAATTTCAGTTAGATTGGCAAAGGCAGTCAGGAGATATTGCCAGTTTTTAGTTGTAGCGCCCCCTATTGACGAAATGCGGCCCGCCTCGGACCGTGTCCCCAGAATGGTGTAGGGAGGTAGCATTTCAAATTTGGTCAAGGTAGGCCAAGGCACGGCCAAGTTATAGCCGTCAGACCAAAACGGGCCAAATTTGGACATTGTTTGGGCGTGGCTAATGGCCGTAGGATATAAAAATGTCTGAATTTTGTGGATAATTCTTGATCAGCAGAGAATTCTGATTCGTCTGACACCTCATTTGTCTGATTTGGTAGGACAAGCCAGGACTTTAAGGAAAAAGTAGGATTGGCAAATTATGCAAATTAGCAAAAAATCTAAGTAGGCGGAGCTTCATAGTCCAAATGGCAAGTTGGTAGGGCTTTGCTGTCTGTATATGTAGAACAAAGAATTTCGATTGTAGGTCTAACAGGACAGGAGATATCGACCGAAACGTGTTGGGGGGCGCTAAGGCGCCCCCATCTGGCTGGCAGGACTGGGTAGGACAACCTGAGTAGTGGGTAGGAATTGACATCATCTGACCAAGTTTGGTTGGTCTAGCTCTTACAGTTTAGGCTGTACATTCAGTTTTAGGGCAGAAAAATAATAATAATAATAATAATAATAATAATCCTAAGAAAAACAATAATGGTCCATAAGGACTTCGTCCTTTGGACCCTTAATAATAATGACAAGTAGGACAGGTAGGACAGGTAGGACAACAGATGGTTTGAGTAGAAGGTAGAAATCAGGATGGAGATTGTTGAGTGTCCGTCTAACAGGTCAGGAAATGTAGGACAGAATGTAGGACCCTGTGGTGTAGTGCCTGAACCTGACTGAATGCAATGTTTTGGTGAGATAGTCTGAGTAGTAGGTAGAAATCAGGATATAGACTAGTTAGTATCGGTCTAACAGGTCAGCAAATGCAGGACAGAATGTAGAACCCTGTGGTGGAGTGCCTTAGCCTGACTTAATACATGTTTTGGGTCAGATGGCCTGACTAGTTGGTAGATTTAGGGACCTTCATACCTGGTCTGGTAAGTGTAGATATTACATACAGTAGTTGCTTTTTTATACTGCCTGTGTAAACATAGGCTGTGTTGCATATTCTTAACAAAGTGCTGAGTTGCGGGAGTGTGACATGTAACAGCAGTAATATCATGCTGTATGCTATTCTAGGATGTATATTTAGACAGGAGAAAGGCTAAAAGTATTGAAGGCATTATTGAAATGGAGCGCTGACTCCACCTGCTGGCCAATTTATTATAAAATTGTAATTGCTGTAGTGTACACAGCCTGAAGAAAGATTAAAGTTTGAAAGATTTGTAAAAGTCAAATGGCAGGAGAATATAAGCAGATTAAAAATATGGACTTAGATGAAGGGAAAGGTGATTAATATTTTAATTTTTAAATAAACAATAAGCAGATTTCAGCTGCATTAACCAAGGTTGGTCTTAGACATATTATGACAGTGGCTGTAGTGCCCCCGTTTGACTGATTGCCACCAAACTTGGAAGGTCTTTTGCAGCTTGGCTGAGGCAGTCTAGTAACACAGCCGTGCATCAAATTTTGTGAGGATTGGATGAAGCATGCCAGAGATATAGCTATTTGAATGAAATAGGCATGGAAACAGTGTGGCCAGCAGGTGGAGTCAGCGCTCCATTTTAGAAATTGTATTCAATACTTTCAGGCCTTCTTATGTGTAAATTAAGTCTGATAATGTTCTATGAGGCAAATTGGTGAAAAATGAAAGTGAATAAAAAATATGGACTCAGGTGAAGGGAAAGGTAACAATTCTTTCAAGGTTTTATGAGAAATAAGGACATTTCAGCTGAATTTGCTAAGGTGGGTCTTAGACATATATGGACAGTGGCTGTAGCGCCCCTGTTTGACCGATTGGCACCAATATTGGAGGGTCTGTCTGAGGTCCCTTACTACATTAGGCCGTCAAATTTGATGAGGATTGGCTGAAGCACGGCTGAGATTTAGATGGTTGATTGAAATGAGCATGGATATGGTGCAGGTTTGTTGTAGCTGGTGGCCATAGCATACAGGTCAAGATATTTTTATGAATTATCCATAAGGGCAATGTCCTGATTGATGTACTACCAGAATGACCTACTTGGGCTGGATATTGTAGAAGTTACAGTAATATGTTATTTATTAAGTTATTAAACATCACAAGGGAATGAAAATGACTATCATTGGGCATTGCATATGTCTTGATTTGGCATGACTCACAGAACTGGCAGTACAAAATATTTTAACCAGTAATATGTCACTAGAACAGAAATGAGATAAATGTAAGTTGAACTGATTTTCAAGGTTTATACAGACATGTTATATTGTTGTAGCGCCCCCGTTTGACCGATCGGCACCAAATTTGGAGGGCCCTTCCGGACTACTATTCTACAGGATATATTAAAGTTTGGTGATGATTGGCTGAGGCAGGCCTGAGATATAGCTGTCTGATTGAATTGGGCATGGCACCTGTATGGTTTGTGTGTGGCTGGTGACTATACCTCATGGAAAGTTTATGATTTTTTTATGAATTATTTATTATGACTGTCTCCTGATTTAAATGATACCAGATTTGTGTAGGTTTGGTGAAAATCCTAGGAGGTTAACGAAATGTCTTGTTTTCAGACCAATATGAATTATGCAAAAACGCAAAGATGCAGAAGCAAGTTCTACATGTTGTTTGATTTGGCATGTCGTACTTAATTGACCGGGCAACAATTAGACTGCCATAACAGGATGGAGATTTAGCGTAGCTCTAATGTGACAGGAGATGTAGGGCAAACCGTAGAGGAGGATACTAAAAAGTCAGACAGAACTACAGGTCAGCAGATGTCAGACAGAACAGAACTTGTTTAGGTCAGATGGTTTGAGTAGAAGGTAGAAATCATGATGTAGATTGTTGAGTGTCGGTCTAACAGGTCAGGAAATGTAGGACAGAATGTAGAACCCTGTGGTGTAGTGCCTGAACCTGACTGAATGCATGGTTTGGGTCAGATGGCCTGACTAGTTGGTAGATTTAGGGACCTTCATACCTGGTCTGGTAAGTCTAGATATTACAGTTTTCTTTTTTATACTGCCTGTGTAAACATAGGCTGTGTTGCATATTCTTAACAAAGTGCTGAGTTGCGTATTGTGACATGTAACAGCAGTAATATCATGCTGTATCATATTCTAGGTTATACATTTAGACAGGAGAAAGGCTAAAAGTATTGAAGGCATTATTGAAATGGAGCGCTGACTCCACCTGCTGGCCAATTTATTATAAAATTGTAATTGCTGCAGTGTACACAGCCTGAAGAAAGATTGAAGTTTGAAAGATTTGTAAAAGTCAAATGGCAGGAAAATATAAGCAGATTAAAAATATGGACTTAGATGAAGGGAAAGGTGATTAATTTTTTAATTTTTAAATAAACGATAAGCAGATTTCAGCTGCATTAACCAAGGTTGGTCTTAGACATATTAGGACAGTGGCTGTAGTGCCCCCGTTTGACCGATTGCCACCAAACTTGGAAGGTCTTTCTGAAGTCTAGTAACACAGATGTGCGTCAAATTTTGTGAGGATTGGATGAAGCATGCCAGAGATATAGCTATTTTAATAAAATGGGCATGGAAACAGTGTGGCCAGCAGGTGGAGTCAGCGCTCCATTTTAGAAATTGTATTCAATACTTTCAGGCCTTCTTATGTGTAAATTAAGTCTGATAATGTTCTATGAGGCAAATCGGTGAAAAATGAAAGTGAATAAGAAATATGGACTCAGGTGAAGGGAAAGGTAACAATTCTTTCAAGGTTTTATGAGAAATAAGGACATTTCAGCTGAATTTGCTAAGGTGGGTCTTAGAAATATATGGACAGTGGCTGTAGCGCCCCCATTTGACCAATTGGAACCAAAATTGGAGGGTCTGTCTGAGGTCCCTTACTACATTAGGCCGTCAAATTTGATGAGGATTGGCTGAAGCACAGCTGAGCTTTAGATGGTTGATTGAAATGAGCATGGATATGGTGCAGGTTTGTTGTAGCTGGTGGCCATAGCGTACAGGTTAAGATATTTTTATGAATTATCCATAATGGCAATGTCCTGATTGATGTACTACCAGAATGACCTACTTGGGCTGAACATTGTAGAAGTTACAGTAATATGTTATTTATTAAGTTTTTAAACATCACAAGGGAATGAAAATGACTATCATTGGGCATTGCATATGTCTTGATTTGGCATGACTCACAGAACTGGCAGTACAAAATATTTTAACCAGTAACATGTCACTAGAACAGAAATGAGATAAATGTAAGTTGAACTGATTTTCAAGGTTTATACAGACATGTTATGTTGTTGTAGCGCCCCCGTTTGACCGATCGGCACCAAATTTGGAGGGCCCTTCCGGACTACTATTCTACAGGATATATTAAAGTTTGGTGATGATTGGCTGAGGCAGGCCTGAGATATAGCTGTCTGATTGAATTGGGCATGGCACCTGTATGGTTTGTGTGTGGCTGGTGACTATACCTCATGGAAAGTTTATGATTTTTTTATGAATTATTTATTATGACTGTCTCCTGATTTAAATGATACCAGATTTGTGTAGGTTTGGTGAAAATCCTAGGAGGTTAACGAAATGTCTTGTTTTCAGACCAATATGAATTATGCAAAAACGCAAAGATGCAGAAGCAAGTTCTACATGTTGTTTGATTTGGCATGTCGTACTTAATTGACCTGGCAAGAAATGTCGATTGTAGGCTTCACCGTTCTCGAGAAATAGGCAGAAATGCAAAAGTTGTCACTGTTGCGCCCCCATCTGGCCGAGTGAGGTGTCCTTTACAGTTTAGGCAGAGGGTCAGAGCACAAATGTATCACCCAAATTTGATTTAGATTGGTCATTGAGAAGCCTGTGAAATGCCTGCTTGATTTTGATTGGCTGATGGCGGCCACTCTTTAAGGAATAATTACTGCCATTGTAGGTGACTGACCACAGGCTGCTTCCTAGTACATATCTACCAAATTTCAGTTAGATTGGCAAAGGCAGTCAGGAGATATTGCCAGTTTTTAGTTGTAGCGCCCCCTATTGACGAAATGCGGCCCGCCTCGGACCGTGTCCCCAGAATGGTGTAGGGAGGTAGCATTTCAAATTTGGTCAAGGTAGGCCAAGGCACGGCCAAGTTATAGCCGTCAGACCAAAACGGGCCAAATTTGGACATTGTTTGGGCGTGGCTAATGGCCGTAGGATATAAAAATGTCTGAATTTTGTGGATAATTCTTGATCAGCAGAGAATTCTGATTCGTCTGACACCTCATTTGTCTGATTTGGTAGGACAAGCCAGGACTTTAAGGAAAAAGTATGATTGGCAAATTATGCAAATTAGCAAAAAATCTAAGTAGGCGGAGCTTCATAGTCCAAATGGCAAGTTGGTAGGGCTTTGCTGTCTGTATATGTAGAACAAAGAATTTCGATTGTAGGTCTAACAGGACAGGAGATATCGACCGAAACGTGTTGGGGGGCGCTAAGGCGCCCCCATCTGGCTGGCAGGACTGGGTAGGACAACCTGAGTAGTGGGTAGGAATTGACATCATCTGACCAAGTTTGGTTGGTCTAGCTCTTACAGTTTAGGCTGTACATTCAGTTTTAGGGCAGAAAAATAATAATAATAATAATAATAATAATAATCCTAAGAAAAACAATAATGGTCCATAAGGACTTCGTCCTTTGGACCCTTAATAATAATAATAATCCTAAGAAAAACAATAATGGTCCATAAGGACTTCGTCCTTTGGACCCTTAATAAAAGAGAAAAATCCTAAGAAAAACAATAATGGTCCATAAGGACTTCGTCCTTTGGACCCTTAATAATAAAGATAACTGCAAGCAGTGACAATCGGGTCCAAAGCAAATGGGCAGAAGCAATGAATAGTAATGAAGTGAATGGCATAAAATTAGAAGTTCACTAATTATTGTAAATGAAGTACAGACTGTAATTGATTAGCAATGCATTTAAATTGGCAGAAAATAGGAAATGCTTCTATGAGATGATACCTAACATTTAAACATTACCATGGAAATGTTTATCAAGGTACGATGAAGGGAAAATGGTAGATGAGAAGCCGAAGGGAAATGTGGTGACTAGCTGTTTGAGAAATATTGCAATTGCTGCAGTGTACACAGGATGAAGTAATATTGAAGTTTGATAGATTTCTAAAAGTGAAATGGCAGTAATATATAAGCAGATAAATAATATGGACTTAGATGAAGGGAAAGGTGATTCATATTTAAATGTTTAAATAAACAATAAGGAGATGTCAGCTGCATTAACCAAGGTTGTTAGACATATTACGACAGTGGCTAAATTGTAAATGAAGTATAGACTGTAACTGATGGCCAATGCATAGAAATCGTCAGAAATAAGGAACATGGTAGATGAGAAAGAACGGACATGTGGTGACCAGCTTTTGGGAAAAATTGAAATTGCTGTAGTGTACATCACTGAAGTTTGATAGATTTCTAAAAGTCAAATGGCAGGAAAATGAAAGTAATTTTATAATATTGACTGAGATGAAGGGAAAGTTGATTAATATTTAAATATTTGATGACAGATAAATAATTTTCAGCTGCATTAACTAAGGTTGATCTTAGACATATTATGACAGTAGCTAAATTGTAAATGAAGTACAGACTGTAACTGATGGCCAATTAATTTAAATAGTCAGAGAATAGGAAATGATACTATGAGATGATGATACGTAACATTTTAACATTACCGTAGAAATGTTCATCAAGGTACGATAAAGGGAAAATGGTAGATGAGAAACAGAAGGGAAATGTGGTGACTAGCTGTTCAAAGAAATGGCAATTGCTGCAGTGTACATCACTGAAGTTTGATAGATTTCTAAAAGGTAAATGCCAGGAATATATAAGCAAATTAAAAACATAGACTTAGATGAAGGGAAAGTTGATTAATATTTTAATGTTTAAATAAACAATAAGGAGATGTCAGCTGCATTAACACAGTTTTAGACATATTTCGACAGTGGCAGTAGCGCCCCCGTTTAACCGAATGTCAGCAAAGTTTGATGGTCTATTCGTAGTCCAGTGCTATAGAAGTCAGTCAAATTTTATGAGAATTAGATGAAGTATGAATGAGATTTAGCAGACTAAACAAATTCGGAATGGAAATAGTGTTGCTAGCAGGTGCAGTTAGCACATTTGATAAATGGTAGCATGCAGTCCCTGGTGTGGCAGCTTGACTACTGCCATTAGCAGAAGCAGCCTTAGTACAACAATATATGATATAATAAAGAACCTTTTGGTGAAGTGCCTCAGCCCAAAAGAATGTGTGGTTTGTGTCAGATGATCTAAGTAGACAGTAAAAATAGGCACCTGCATACCTAATATTTTAAGTCTAGATCATACAAGTTAAGCTTACTTTATAGTACCTCAGTGAACAAATGCTGTCTTGTATATTTAAAAAACAACAGTGGCTTACTACATTTGTAAAGTATTCTTCTAGACATGAGAAGCCCTGAAATAATTTAATGGCATTAATGAAATAGAGGACGAACTCCACCTGCTGGCGAATCTATAAAAAAAAATCTAAAAATGTGCAATATAAATAGAGCACCATCTCCACCTACTGGCCAATTTAATACAAAAAAGCGAAAAGTCTGCAATATATAATGCCTGGCTTATAAATAAAATCTGATAATTTTCTATAAGTCAAATAGCAGAAAAATGAAAGGAGCTTAAAAATATGGACTGAGGTGAAGGGAAAGTTAATTACTTGAAACTATTATGAAGGATATTTCAGCTGAATTACCCAAGGTAGGTATTAGACATACTAGGGCAGTGGCTGTACTGCTCCAGATTGACTGATCGCCACCAAACTTGGAAGATCTGTCTGTAGTCCAGACTTACAGAAGTGAATCAAATTTTGGAAGGATCGGATGAAGCATGCCTGAGATTTAGCTGTTTGAATGAAATGGGAATGGAAATGTTGTGGCCAGCAGGTGGAGTCAGCGCTCCATTTTAGAAAAGATATTAAATGCTTTCTGACCTTCTCATTTGTAAATGAAGTCTGATAATGTTGTATAAGGCAAATTGGTGAAAAATTAAAGGAAATTAAAAATATGGACTCAGCTGAAGGGAAAGGTAACAACTATTTGAAGATTTCATGAGGAATAAGGACATTTCAGCTGAATCTGCTAAGGTGGGTCTTACACATATATGGACAGTGGCTGTCACGCCCCCATTTGACCGATCGGCACCAAATTTGCAGGGTCTGTCTGAGGTGCAGTGCTACATTAGTGGGTCAAATTTGGTGATGATCAGATGAAGTATGCCTCTGATTTAGCTGTTTCATTGAAATGATCATGGAAATGCTGTAGGTTCAGTGTGGCTGGTGGCTATACTGTACAGGCAAGTGAAGTTATCTTTATAAATTATACATATGGGCAGTGTCCTGATTTTTCTACTACCAGATTGACCTACTTAGGCTGGACATTGCAGTAGTTACAGTAATATGTTATTAATTAAGTTTTTAAATATGACAAGGGAATGCAAATGACTATCATGGGACATTGCATATTTCTTGATTTGACATGACTCACAGAACTTGCAGGGCAAAAGATTTTAACCAGTAATATGTCACTGGATCAAAAATGAGATAAATGTAAGTTGAGCTGATTTTGCAGTTTATACAGTGATGTTATATTGCTGTAGCGCCCCCGTTTGACTGATCGGCACCAAATTTGGAGGGCCCTTCTCCAGTAATATCCTACATTATATATTTAAGTTTGATGATGATTGGTTGAGGCAGGCCTGAGATATAGCTGTCTGATTGAAATGGGTGTGGCACCACTATGGTTTGGGTGTGGCTGGTGGCCATACCTCATGGAAAGTTTATGATTTTTTTAATAATTTCATATAGGGACTGTCTCCTGATTTAAATGATACCAGATTTGTGTAGGTTTGGTGAAAATCCTAGGAGGATAAGAAAAAGTACTGTTTTAAGACTTTTACAAAATAGGCAAAAATGGCAAGAGATATGATGAAGTTCTTTATAACATTAAATTTGTCATGAGCTAGTGGATAGCTTAAGCAACAATTGTCAATTTTATAATTAACAGTCCAGGAGAAATAGGCAGAAATGTGCTGTAGCGCCCCCATATGGCAGACTGACATGTCCTTTACAGGGTGGGCTCAGGGTCAGAATACAAATGTATAAGCCAAATTTGGTTTGGATTGCTCATTGTTTAGCTGGTCAAATGGCTGCTTGATTTTGATTGGCTAATGGTGGCCAGGATTTTACAACTAATGACTGCCATTTTACTTCTCTGACCTCAGGCTTGTACATAGTACATATCTGCCAAATTTCAATTAGATTGGTTAAGGCAGTCAGGAGATATTGGCAGTTATTAGTTGTAGCGCCCCCTATTGACGAAATGTGGGCCGCATTGTATGTTGACCTCATAATAGAGCAGGGAGGTTGGATTGTAAGTTTGGTTCAGGTAGGCTAAGGTATGGAGAAGTTATAGCATTCAGACTGAAATAGGCCAAATTTAGGTGGGATTTGGGCATGGCTAGTGGCCATAAAATAGACAAATGTCAGACTTTCTTGAATCTATTTTGATCAGCTAAGTGGACTGATCGGTTTGACACCTCATTTGTCTGATTTGGTCCAATATTGTAGGACTTGAAGGCAGAAGTCAGTTTCACAAATTATGCAAATTAGCAAAAAATCTAAGTAGGCGGAGCTTCATAGTCCAAATAGCCAGTTGGTAGAGCAAAGCTGTCTGTATCAGCAGAAAAAATAATTTCAATTATAGGACTAATAGGACAGGAGCTATGGACTGAAACGCGTTGGGGGGCGCTAGAGCGCCCCCATCTGGCTGACAGGCCTGGGTCAGAGAATCTGAGTAGCGGGTAGGAATTGACATCATATTACCAAGTTTGGTTGGTCTAGCACTTACGGTTTAGGCTGTGCATTCAGTTTTAGGGCGCGAAAAATAATAATAATAATAATAAAAGAGAAAAATCCTAAGAAAAACAATAATGGTCCATAAGGACTTCGTCCTTTGGACCCTTAATAATAATAATCCTAAGAAAAACAATAATGGTCCATAAGGACTTCGTCCTTTGGACCCTTAATAAAGATAACTGCAAGCAGTGACAATCGGGTCCAAAGCAAATGGACAGAAGCAATGAAGAGGAATGAAGTGAATGGCATAAGATTAGAAGTTCACTAATTATTGTAAATGAAGTACAGACTGTAATTGATGAGCAATGCATTTAAATAATCAGAAAATAGGAAATGCTACTATGAGATGATAACTAACATTTGAACATTACTGTAGAAATGTTTATCAAGGTACAATAAAGGGAAAAGGGTAGATGAGAAATAGAAGGGATATGTGGTGACTAGTTGTTGGAGAAATATTGCAATTGCTGCAGTGTACATAGGCTGAAGTAACATTGAAGTTTGATAGATTTCTAAAAGTTAAATGGCAGTAATATATGAGATTAAAAATATGGACTTAGATGAAGGGAAAGGTGATTAATATTTAAATGTTTAAATAAACAATAAGGAGATGTCAGCTGCATTAACCAAGGTTGGTCTTAGACATATTATGACGGTGGCTAAATTGGAAATGAAGTACAGACTGTAACGGATGGCCAATGCATTTAAATAGACAGAAAGTAGGAAAATGGTAGATGAGAAAGAACGGACATGTGGTGACTAGTTGTTGGAAAAAATTGAAATTGCTGCAGTGTACATCACTGAAGTTTGATAGATTTCTAAAAGTGAAATGGCTGGAAAATGAAAGCAATTTAATAATATGGACTGAGATGAGGGGAAAGATGATTAATTTTTAATATTTCATGAGAAATAAGCTAATTTCAGCTGCATTATCGAAGGTTGGTCTTAGACATGTTATGACATTGGCTAAATTGGAAATGAAGTACAGACTGTAACTGATGGCCAATGTTTTTAAATAGTCAGAAAAAGTAGAAAATGCTTCTATGATAAGATAATACCTGATATTTTGAACATTGACTTTGATATGTTGATTAAGGTACGATAAACGGAAGAGGGTAGATCAGAAACAGAAGGGACATGTGGTGACTAGCTGTTGGAAGAAATTGCAATTGTTGCACTGTACACAGCCTGAAGTATCTCTGAACTTTGATACATTTCTAAAAGTGAAATGAAATGAAAATGTCAATAATCTTTGAAGGTTTGATGAAAAATAAATTTCAGCTGCATTAACTATTAATACATTTTGACAGTGGCAGAAGCGCCCCCATTTAACCGAATGTCACCAAAGTTAGATGGTCTATTCATAGTCCAGTGCTACAGAAGTGAGTCAAATTTTGTGCGAATTCGATGAAGTATCAATGAGGTTTAGCAGACTTGATGAATTCGGTATGGAAATAGTGAGGCCAGCAGGTGGAGTTAGCGCTACATTTGATAATTGGTAGCATGCAGTCCCTGGTGTGGCAGTTTGACTACTGCCATTAGCAGAAGCAGCCTTAGTACAACAATATAAGATACAATATATAACCATTTGCTGAAGTGCCTCAGCCCAAAAGAATTTGTTTTTTGTGTCAGATGGTCTAAGTAGACGGTAGAAATAGGCACCTGCATACCTAATATTTTAAGTCTAGATCATACAAGTTAAGCTTACTTTATAGTACCTCAGTGAACACATGCTGTCTTGTATATTAAAAAAAACAACTGGCTTATTGCATTTGTAAAGTATTCTAGACATAAGAAGCCCTGAAAGAATTTAATGCCATTAATGAAATACAGGACGAACTACACCTGCTGGCTAATCTATAAAAAAAAATCTAAAAAACTGCAATATAAATAGAGCACCATCTCCACCTACTGGCCAATTTAATACAAAAAAGCGAAAAATCTGCAATATATACTGCCTGGCTTATAAATAAAATCTGATAATTTTCTATGAGTCAAATAGCAGAAAAATGAAAGGAGCTTAAAAATATGGACTGAGGTGAAGGGAAAGTTAATTCCTTGAAAGTATTATGAAGGATATTTCAGCTGAATTACCCAAGGTAGTGAATCAAATTTTGTAAGGATCGGATGAAGCATGCCTGAGATTTAGCTGTTTGAATGAAATGGGAATGGAAATGGTGTGGCCAGCAGGTGGAGTCAGCGCTCCATTTTAGAAATGATATTAAATGCTTTCTGACCTTCTCATTTGTAAATGAAGTCTGATAATGTTGTATAAGGCAAATTGGTGAAAAATGAAAGGAAATTAAAAATATGGACTCAGCTGAAGGGAAAGGTAACAATTATTTGAAGGTTTCATGAGGAATAAGGACATTTCAGCTGAATCTGCTAAGGTGGGTCTTACACATATATGGACAGTGGCTGTCACGCCCCCATTTGACCGATCAGCACCAAATTTGGACGGTCTGTCTGAGGTGCAGTGGTACATTAGTGGGTCAAATTTGGTGATGATCAGATGAAGTATTCCTCTGATTTAGCTGTTTGATTGAAATGATCATGGAAATGCTGTAGGTTCAGTGTGGCTGGTGGCTATACTGTACAGGCAAGTGAAGTTATCTTTATAAATTATACATATGGGCAGTGTCCTGATTTTTATACTACCAGATTGACCTACTTAGGATGGACATTGCAGTAGTTACAGTAATATGTTATTTATTAAGTTTTTAAATATGACAAGGGAATGCAAATGACTATCATGGGACATTGCATATTTCTTGATTTGACATGACTCACAGAACTTGCAGGGCAAAAGATTTTAACCAGTAATATGTCACTGGATCAAAAATGAGATAAATGTAAGTTGAGCTGATTTTGCAGTTTATACAGTGATGTTATATTGCTGTAGCACCCCCGTTTGACTGATCGGCACCAAATTTGGAGGGCCCTTCTCCAGTAATATCCTACATTATATATTTAAGTTTGATGATGATTGGTTGAGGCAGGCCTGAGATATAGCTGTCTGATTGAAATGGGTGTGGCACCACTATGGTTTGGGTGTGGCTGGTGGCCATACCTCATGGAAAGTTTATGATTTTTTTAATAATTTTATATAGGGACTGTCTCCTGATTTAAATGATACCAGATTTGTGTAGGTTTGGTGAAAATCCTAGGAGGATAAGAAAAAAGTACTGTTTTAAGACTTTTACAAAATAGGCAAAAATGGCAAGAGATATGATGAAGTTCTTTATACGATTAAATTTGTCATGAGCTAGTGGATAGCTTAAGCAACAATTGTCAATTTTATAATTAACAGTTCAGGAGAAATAGGCAGAAATGTGCTGTAGCGCCCCCATATGGCAGATTGACATGTCCTTTACAGGGTGGGCTCAGGGTCACAATACAAATGTATAACCAAAATTTGGTTTGGATTGCTCATTGTTTAGCTGGTCAAATGGCTGCTTGATTTTGATTGGCTAATGGTGGCCAGGATTTTACAACTAATGACTGCCATTTTACTTCTCTGACCTCAGGCTTGTACATAGTACATATCTGCCAAATTTCAATTAGATTGGTTAAGGCATTCAGGAGATATTGGCAGTTATTAGTTGTAGCGCCCCCTATTGACGAAATGTGGGCCGCATTGTATGTTGACCCCATGATAGAGCAGGGAGGTTGGATTGTAAGTTTGGTTCAGGTAGGCTAAGGTATGGAGAAGTTATAGCATTCAGACTGAAATAGGCCAAATTTAGGTGGGATTTGGGCATGGGTAGTGGCCATAAAATAGACAAATGTCAGACTTTCTTGAATCTATTTTAATCAGCTAAGTGGACTGATCGGTTTGACACCTCATTTGTCTGATTTGGTCCAATATTGTAGGACTTGAAGGCAGAAGTCAGTTTCACAAATTATGCAAATTAGCAAAAAATCTAAGTAGGCGGAGCTTCATAGTCCAAATAGCAAGTTGGTAGAGCAAAGCTGTCTGTATCAGCAGAAAAAATAATTTCAATTATAGGACTAATAGGACAGGAGCTATGGATTGAAACGCGTTGGGGGGCGCTAGAGCGCCCCCATCTGGCTGACAGGCCTGGGTCAGAGAATCTGAGTAGCGGGTAGGAATTGACATCATATTACCAATTTTGGTTGGTCTAGCACTTACGGTTTAGGCTGTGCATTCAGTTTTAGGGCGCGAAAAATAATAATAATAATAACTAGAAACTGCAGGCAGTTACTGAAGGGTCCAAAGGGTATGACAAGTAGGACAGGTAGGACAGGTAGGACAACAGATGGTTTGAGTAGAAGGTAGAAATCAGGATGGAGATTGTTGAGTGTCCGTCTAACAGGTCAGGAAATGTAGGACAGAATGTAGGACCCTGTGGTGTAGTGCCTGAACCTGACTGAATGTAATGTTTTGGTGAGATAGTCTGAGTAGTAGGTAGAAATCAGGATATAGACTAGTTAGTATCGGTCTAACAGGTCAGCAAATGCAGGACAGAATGTAGAACCCTGTGGTGGAGTGCCTTAGCCTGACTTAATACATGTTTTGGGTCAGATGGCCTGACTAGTTGGTAGATTTAGGGACCTTCATACCTGGTCTGGTAAGTGTAGATATTACATAGTTGCTTTTTTATACTGCCTGTGTAAACATAGGCTGTGTTGCATATTCTTAACAAAGTGCTGAGTTGCGGGAGTGTGACATGTAACAGCAGTAATATCATGCTGTATGCTATTCTAGGATGTATATTTAGACAGGAGAAAGGCTAAAAGTATTGAAGGCATTATTGAAATGGAGCGCTGACTCCACCTGCTGGCCAATTTATTATAAAATTGTAATTGCTGTAGTGTACACAGCCTGAAGAAAGATTAAAGTTTGAAAGATTTGTAAAAGTCAAATGGCAGGAGAATATAAGCAGATTAAAAATATGGACTTAGATGAAGGTTAAGGTGATTAATATTTTAATTTTTAAATAAACAATAAGCAGATTTCAGCTGCATTAACCAAGGTTGGTCTTAGACATATTATGACAGTGGCTGTAGTGCCCCCGTTTGACTGATTGCCACCAAACTTGGAAGGTCTTTTGCAGCTTGGCTGAGGCAGTCTAGTAACACAGCCGTGCATCAAATTTTGTGAGGATTGGATGAAGCATGCCAGAGATATAGCTATTTGAATGAAATAGGCATGGAAACAGTGTGGCCAGCAGGTGGAGTCAGCGCTCCATTTTAGAAATTGTATTCAATACTTTCAGGCCTTCTTATGTGTAAATTAAGTCTGATAATGTTCTATGAGGCAAATTGGTGAAAAATGAAAGTGAATAAAAAATATGGACTCAGGTGAAGGGAAAGGTAACAATTCTTTCAAGGTTTTATGAGAAATAAGGACATTTCAGCTGAATTTGCTAAGGTGGGTCTTAGACATATATGGACAGTGGCTGTAGCGCCCCTGTTTGACCGATTGGCACCAATATTGGAGGGTCTGTCTGAGGTCCCTTACTACATTAGGCCGTCAAATTTGATGAGGATTGGCTGAAGCACGGCTGAGATTCAGATGGTTGATTGAAATGAGCATGGATATGGTGCAGGTTTGTTGTAGCTGGTGGCCATAGCATACAGGTCAAGATATTTTTATGAATTATCCATAAGGGCAATGTCCTGATTGATGTACTACCAGAATGACCTACTTGGGCTGGATATTGTAGAAGTTACAGTAATATGTTATTTATTAAGTTATTAAACATCACAAGGGAATGAAAATGACTATCATTGGGCATTGCATATGTCTTGATTTGGCATGACTCACAGAACTGGCAGTACAAAATATTTTAACCAGTAATATGTCACTAGAACAGAAATGAGATAAATGTAAGTTGAACTGATTTTCAAGGTTTATACAGACATGTTATATTGTTGTAGCGCCCCCGTTTGACCGATCGGCACCAAATTTGGAGGGCCCTTCCGGACTACTATTCTACAGGATATATTAAAGTTTGGTGATGATTGGCTGAGGCAGGCCTGAGATATAGCTGTCTGATTGAATTGGGCATGGCACCTGTATGGTTTGTGTGTGGCTGGTGACTATACCTCATGGAAAGTTTATGATTTTTTTATGAATTATTTATTATGACTGTCTCCTGATTTAAATGATACCAGATTTGTGTAGGTTTGGTGAAAATCCTAGGAGGTTAACGAAATGTCTTGTTTTCAGACCAATATGAATTATGCAAAAACGCAAAGATGCAGAAGCAAGTTCTACATGTTGTTTGATTTGGCATGTCGTACTTAATTGACCGGGCAACAATTAGACTGCCATAACAGGATGGAGATTTAGCGTAGCTCTAATGTGACAGGAGATGTAGGGCAAACCGTAGAGGAGGATACTAAAAAGTCAGACAGAACTACAGGTCAGCAGATGTCAGACAGAACAGAACTTGTTTAGGTCAGATGGTTTGAGTAGAAGGTAGAAATCATGATGTAGATTGTTGAGTGTCGGTCTAACAGGTCAGGAAATGTAGGACAGAATGTAGAACCCTGTGGTGTAGTGCCTGAACCTGACTGAATGCATTGTTTTGGTCAGATGGTCTCAGTAGTAGGTAGAAATCAGGATATAGATTAGTTAGTATCGGTCTAACAGGTCAGCAAATGTAGGACAGAATGTAGAACCCTGTGGTGGAGTGCCTTAGCCTGACTGAATGCATGGTTTGGGTCAGATGGCCTGACTAGTTGGTAGATTTAGGGACCTTCATACCTGGTCTGGTAAGTCTAGATATTACAGAGTTTTCTTTTTTATACTGCCTGTGTAAACATAGGCTGTGTTGCATATTCTTAACAAAGTGCTGAGTTGCGTATTGTGACATGTAACAGCAGTAATATCATGCTGTATCATATTCTAGGTTATACATTTAGACAGGAGAAAGGCTAAAAGTATTGAAGGCATTATTGAAATGGAGCGCTGACTCCACCTGCTGGCCAATTTATTATAAAATTGTAATTGCTGCAGTGTACACAGCCTGAAGAAAGATTGAAGTTTGAAAGATTTGTAAAAGTCAAATGGCAGGAAAATATAAGCAGATTAAAAATATGGACTTAGATGAAGGGAAAGGTGATTAATTTTTTAATTTTTAAATAAACGATAAGCAGATTTCAGCTGCATTAACCAAGGTTGGTCTTAGACATATTAGGACAGTGGCTGTAGTGCCCCCGTTTGACCGATTGCCACCAAACTTGGAAGGTCTTTCTGAAGTCTAGTAACACAGATGTGCGTCAAATTTTGTGAGGATTGGATGAAGCATGCCAGAGATATAGCTATTTTAATGAAATGGGCATGGAAACAGTGTGGCCAGCAGGTGGAGTCAGCGCTCCATTTTAGAAATTGTATTCAATACTTTCAGGCCTTCTTATGTGTAAATTAAGTCTGATAATGTTCTATGAGGCAAATCGGTGAAAAATGAAAGTGAATAAGAAATATGGACTCAGGTGAAGGGAAAGGTAACAATTCTTTCAAGGTTTTATGAGAAATAAGGACATTTCAGCTGAATTTGCTAAGGTGGGTCTTAGAAATATATGGACAGTGGCTGTAGCGCCCCCATTTGACCGATTGGAACCAAAATTGGAGGGTCTGTCTGAGGTCCCTTACTACATTAGGCCGTCAAATTTGATGAGGATTGGCTGAAGCACAGCTGAGCTTTAGATGGTTGATTGAAATGAGCATGGATATGGTGCAGGTTTGTTGTAGCTGGTGGCCATAGCGTACAGGTTAAGATATTTTTATGAATTATCCATAATGGCAATGTCCTGATTGATGTACTACCAGAATGACCTACTTGGGCTGAACATTGTAGAAGTTACAGTAATATGTTATTTATTAAGTTTTTAAACATCACAAGGGAATGAAAATGACTATCATTGGGCATTGCATATGTCTTGATTTGGCATGACTCACAGAACTGGCAGTACAAAATATTTTAACCAGTAACATGTCACTAGAACAGAAATGAGATAAATGTAAGTTGAACTGATTTTCAAGGTTTATACAGACATGTTATGTTGTTGTAGCGCCCCCGTTTGACCGATCGGCACCAAATTTGGAGGGCCCTTCCGGACTACTATTCTACAGGATATATTAAAGTTTGGTGATGATTGGCTGAGGCAGGCCTGAGATATAGCTGTCTGATTGAATTGGGCATGGCACCTGTATGGTTTGTGTGTGGCTGGTGACTATACCTCATGGAAAGTTTATGATTTTTTTTATGAATTATTTATTATGACTGTCTCCTGATTTAAATGATACCAGATTTGTGTAGGTTTGGTGAAAATCCTAGGAGGTTAACGAAATGTCTTGTTTTCAGACCAATATGAATTATGCAAAAACGCAAAGATGCAGAAGCAAGTTCTACATGTTGTTTGATTTGGCATGTCGTACTGAATTGACCTGGCAAGAAATGTCGATTGTAGGCTTCACCGTTCTCGAGAAATAGGCAGAAATGCAAAAGTTGTCACTGTTGCGCCCCCATCTGGCCGAGTGAGGTGTCCTTTACAGTTTAGGCAGAGGGTCAGAGCACAAATGTATCACCCAAATTTGATTTAGATTGGTCATTGAGAAGCCTGTGAAATGCCTGCTTGATTTTGATTGGCTGATGGCGGCCACTCTTTAAGGAATAATTACTGCCATTGTAGGTGACTGACCACAGGCTGCTTCCTAGTACATATCTACCAAATTTCAGTTAGATTGGCAAAGGCAGTCAGGAGATATTGCCAGTTTTTAGTTGTAGCGCCCCCTATTGACGAAATGCGGCCCGCCTCGGACCGTGTCCCCAGAATGGTGTAGGGAGGTAGCATTTCAAATTTGGTCAAGGTAGGCCAAGGCACGGCCAAGTTATAGCCGTCAGACCAAAACGGGCCAAATTTGGACATTGTTTGGGCGTGGCTAATGGCCGTAGGATATAAAAATGTCTGAATTTTGTGGATAATTCTTGATCAGCAGAGAATTCTGATTCGTCTGACACCTCATTTGTCTGATTTGGTAGGACAAGCCAGGACTTTAAGGAAAAAGTAGGATTGGCAAATTATGCAAATTAGCAAAAAATCTAAGTAGGCGGAGCTTCATAGTCCAAATGGCAAGTTGGTAGGGCTTTGCTGTCTGTATATGTAGAACAAAGAATTTCGATTGTAGGTCTAACAGGACAGGAGATATCGACCGAAACGTGTTGGGGGGCGCTAAGGCGCCCCCATCTGGCTGGCAGGACTGGGTAGGACAACCTGAGTAGTGGGTAGGAATTGACATCATCTGACCAAGTTTGGTTGGTCTAGCTCTTACAGTTTAGGCTGTACATTCAGTTTTAGGGCAGAAAAATAATAATAATAATAATAATAATAATAATCCTAAGAAAAACAATAATGGTCCATAAGGACTTCGTCCTTTGGACCCTTAATAATAAAAGAGAAAAATCCTAAGAAAAACAATAATGGTCCATAAGGACTTCGTCCTTTGGACCCTTAATAATCCTAAGAAAAACAATAATGGTCCATAAGGACTTCGTCCTTTGGACCCTTAATAATCCTAAGAAAAACAATAAGGTTCCATAGCATTTCATGCTTTGGACCTTTAATAATAATAATAAAAGAGAAAAATCCTAAGAAAAACAATAATGGTCCATAAGGACTTCGTCCTTTGGACCCTTAATAATCCTAAGAAAAACAATAAGGTTCCATAAGCATTTCATGCTTTGGACCCTTAATAACTAGAAACTGCAGGCAGTTACTGAAGGGTCCAAAGGGTATGACAAGTAGGACAGGTAGGACAGGTAGGACAAGTAATAGAGCAATAACGGCAGGGGACTGGTGACCAGGAAAGTAGAAAGTCATACAGAATTTGACTGCCATAACAGGATGGAGATTTAACGTAGCTCTAATGTGACAGGAGATGTAGAGCAAACCGTAGAGGAGGGTACTAACAAGTCAGACAGAAATACAGGTCAGCAGATGTCAGACAGAACAGAACTTGTTTGGGTCAGATGGTTTGAGTAGAAGGTAGAAATCAGGATGGAGATTGTTGAGTGTTGGTCTAACAGGTCAAGAAATGTAGGACAGAATGTAGAACCCTGTGGTGTAGTGCCTGAACCTGACTGAATGCATTGTTTTGGTCAGATGGTCTGAGTAGTAGGTAGAAATCAGGATATAGATTAGTTAGTATCGGTCTAACAGGTCAGCAAATGTAGGACAGAATGTAGAACCCTGTGGTGTAGTGCCTGAACCTGACTGAATGCATTGTTTTGGTCAGATGGTCTCGGTAGTAGGTAGAAATCAGGATATAGATTAGTTAGTATCGGTCTAACAGGTCAGCAAATGTAGGACAGAATGTAGAACCCTGTGGTGGAGTGCCTGAACCTGACTGAATGCATTGTTTTGGTCAGATGGTCTCGGTAGTAGGTAGAAATCAGGATATAGATTAGTTAGTATCGGTCTAACAGGTCAGCAAATGTAGGACAGAATGTAGAACCCTGTGGTGGAGTGCCTGAACCTGACTGAATGCATTGTTTTGGTCAGATGGTCTCAGTAGTAGGTAGAAATCAGGATATAGATTAGTTAGTATCGGTCTAACAGGTCAGCAAATGTAGGACAGAATGTAGAACCCTGTGGTGGAGTGCCTTAGCCTGACTGAATGCATGGTTTGGGTCAGATGGCCTGACTAGTTGGTAGATTTAGGGACCTTCATACCTGGTCTGGTAAGTCTAGATATTACAGAGTTGCTTTTTTATACTGCCTGTGTAAACATAGGCTGTGTTGCATATTCTTAACAAAGTGCTGAGTTGCGTAGTGTCACATGTAACAGCAGTAATATCATGCTGTATCGTATTCTAGGTTATACATTTAGACAGGAGAAAGGCTAAAAGTATTGAAGGCATTATTGAAATGGAGCGCTGACTCCACCTGCTGGCCAATTTATTATAAAATTGTAATTGCTGCAGTGTACACAGCCTGAAGAAAGATTGAAGTTTGAAAGATTTGTAAAAGTCAAATGGCAGGAAAATATAAGCAGATTAAAAATATGGACTTAGATGAAGGGAAAGGTGATTAATATTTTAATTTTTAAATAAACAATAAGCAGATTTCAGCTGCATTAACAAAGGTTAGTCTTAGACAGATTAAGACAGTGGCTGTAGGGCCCCCGTTTGACCTATTGCCTCCAAACTTGGAAGGTCTTTCTGAAGTCTAGTAACACAGATGTGCGTCAAATTTTGTGAGGATTGGATGAAGCATGCCAGAGATATAGCTATTTGAATGAAATGGGCATGGAAATAGTGTGGCCAGCAGGTGGAGTCAGCGCTCCATTTTAGAAATTATATTGAATACTTTCAGGCCTTCTTATGTGTAAATTAAGTCTGATAATGTTCTATGAGGCAAATGGGTGAAAAATGAAAGTGAATAAAAAATATGGACTAAGGTGAAGGGAAAGGTAAGAATTCTTTCAAGGTTTTATGAGAAATAAGGACATTTCAGCTGAATTTGCTAAGGTGGGTCTTAGACATATATGGACAGTGGCTGTAGCGCCCCCGTTTGACCGATTGGCACCAAAATTGGAGGGTCTGTCTGAGGTCCCTTACTACATTAGCCGGTCAAATTTGATGAGGATTGGATGAAGAATGCCTCAGATTTAGCTGTTTGATTGAAATGAGCATGGAAATGCTGTAGGTTCAGTGTGGTTGGTGGCCATACTGTACAGGCAGGTGAAGTTATCTTTATAAATTATACATAAGGGCAGTGTCCTGATTGATCTACTACCAGAATGACCTACTTCGGCTGGACATTGCAGTAGTGATAGTAATATGTTATTTATTAAGTTTTTAAATATGACAAGGGAATGCAAATGACTATCATGCGACATTGCATATATCTTGATTTGGCATGAATCACTGAAATTGCTGGACAAATGATTTTAACCAGTGAAATGTCACTGGATCAACAATTAGATAAATGTAAGATGAACTGATTTTGCAGGTTTACACAGACATGTTATGTTGCTGTAGCGCCCCTGTTTGACCGATCGGCACAAAATTTGGAGGGCCCTTCCGCAGTAATGTCTTACATTATGGATTTAAGTTTGGTGATGATTTGGTGAGACATGCCTGAGATATAGCTGTCTGATTGAAATGGGCGAGGCACCAGTACAGTCAGGGTGTCCCTGGTGGCCATACCTTACCGAAAGTTTATGTTTTTTCTGTAAATCTTTAAAAGGACTGTCTCCTGATTATAATGACAACAGACTTATGTAGATTGGCCGAAAATACTAGGAGATGAATGAAAAAGCCTGTTTTTATAAAAATATAAATTGTGCAAAAACGCAAAGATGAAGAGAAAAGCTCTATATGTTGTTTGATTTGGCATGACATAGTGGATTAGACTGGCAATAAATTTCAACTGTAGGCATGACAGTTCTGCAGATATAGGCAGAAATGTAAATCAGGGCACTGTAGCGCCCCCATGTGGCTCAGTGAGGTGTCCTTTGTATAGTGGGCTGCGGGTCGTAGGCCAAATATACCACCAAAATTTGGTCTTGATTGGTCATTGATAAGCCTGTCAAATGGCTGCTCGCTTTTGATTGGCTGATGGCGGCCACTCTTTAAGCAATAATGACTGCCATTGTATGTGACTGACCTCAGGCTGGGCCCTAGTACATATCTGCCAAATTTCAGTTTGATTGGCCAAGGCAGTCAGGAGATATTGCCAGTTTTTAGTTGTAGCGCCCCCTATGGACGAAATGCAGCCCGCCTTGGACCGTGTCCCCAGAATGGTGTAGGGAGGTAGCATTTCAAATTTGGTCAAGGTAGGCCAAGGCATGGCCAAGTTATAGCCGTTAGACCAAAACGGGCCAAATTTGGATATTGTTTGGGCATGGCTAATGGCCGTAGGATATAAAAATGTCTGAATTTTGTTAATGATTCTTGATCAGCTGAGAATTCTGATTCGTCTGACACCTCATTTGTCTGATTTGGTAGGACAAGCTTTGACTGTAAGGAAAAAGTATGATTTGCAAATTATGCAAATTAGCAAAAAATCTAAGTAGGCGGAGCTTCATGGTCCCATTGACTTTTTGGTAGGGCATGGCTGTCTGCATCAGTAGAAAAAAGAATTTCGAACGTAGGACAAACAGGACAGGAGATATCGTCCAAAACGCGTTGGGGGGCGCTACGGCGCCCCCCTTTGGCTGAGTCGGACGGGTCGGACACGCTGAGTAGTGGGTAGGAATTGCAATCATCCTACCAAATTTGGTCGGCCTAGGACTTACGGTTTAGGCTGGGCATTCAGTTTTACGGCAGAAAAATAATAATTATAAAAGAGAAAAATCCTAAGAAAAACAATAATGGTCCATAAGGACTTCGTCCTTTGGACCCTTAATAATAACTAGAAACTGCAGGCAGTTACTGAAGGGTCCAAAGAGTATGACAAGTAGGACAGGTAGGACAGGTAGGACAGGTAGGACAAGTAATAGAGGAATAACGGCAGAGGACTGGTGACCACGGTAGTAGAAAGTCAGACACAATTAGACTGCCATAACAGGATGTAGATTTAGTGTAGGTCTAACGGGATAGGAGATGTAGGACAGAGCAGGACTGGTCTGGGTGAGATGGTCTGAGTAGTTGGTAGAAATTACGATGGATAACCCTCCCTAATACACAACGCCGGGAAATAGAAGGGGATATCTGAGTACACAAAGCATGCAATTACACTGGAGAAAATGTATAATGGGCAATACACACGGAGTAAAATAAGCATTACACTCCATTATAATGCCCCCCTCCTCCCCCTCCTGCTCACCCACAAACCCTGCTAAAGACCTTGGCCAAAAAGGTAATTAAGAAGGATGGTTACTCCTTTGAAGTGAAGGAATACTAGCTTTCCCGCCGAGAAGGGACAAGTTGTGTCGTGGTATCGCCCTAGTCACAGTTCACAGTACGTGGCTCCGTATTAGTCAAGGAGCTACGTGACTTTTATTCAACATGAAAGGCGTGGAAGGTCTGTAGTATCAAAAATGTTTATTAGGCTAAACTGTGCCAGGAAATTCGATTCTTAAGTTTCACAAGTGGTGGGTGTGGCTAAGGGCCACACCGAAAGTACTCCCCAAAATGGGTTTATTTAAGATGGGAGGTGCAGACTTCGTTCCAATGCCAGTTGATGCAGGTGTATATACTGGATGGAAAAATCCAACTTAAGAAGATTTTTTTGGTGGAAGCACTAAGTAAGAACACAATTAATTAGTGCTAATTTGAGTTTTATTTAACATAAAAGGTGCACAGTTGAAACTAACTTCATTACATAGTGTTACATCTCAGTAGTTAGAAAAATAAACTTAAGAAGAAAAATGATGGTGGAAAGACCCCTTAAGAAGGGCCACACCCTGCCACACCCCCCAAAAATGGATTTATTCAACATGGGAAGTGCAGACTTTATTTCAGTGCCAATTGACGCGGGACTGTTCACTGAATGGAAAAAGCCAACTTAAGAACATTTATTTTGGTGGAAGGACTAATCAAGACACAATTAATTAGTGCTAATTAGAGTTTTATTTAACATAAAAGGTCCGCAGTTGAAACCAACTTCATTACATAGTGTCACATCTCAGTAGTCAGAAAAATGACCTTAAGAACAAAAATGATGGTGGAAAGACCCCTTAAGAAGGGCCAAACCTAGCCCTAGCTCCAAAAATGGATTTATTTAACATGGGAAGTGCAGACTTTATTTCAGTGCTAGTTGATGTGGGACTGTTCACTGAATGGAAAAACACAAGTTGAGAACATTCATTTAATTATGAATGTTTGATATATACCTACTACTACATTTTTAACAGTTCAAAGAATAACAATTTATGTACTGTGCATGGAGTTAAGCCATCTGGATCTTATATCCCTTTCATCATGAGATGTCTTTAGAAAGTAGGCTACGATTATGCAATCACATCAAGATACCAGATATACACCTAGTGGGATGCAGTACATGTTACACAGATGCCTACCGGAAGTCAGGCCATGTGGGCAGAGCTGTGGATTCTATGGAGGAGGATCAAATTTTAGAAAGGTGGACAAATACACATGTACATGTAGCTTATGTAAACGGCCTCAAAAAAGTGAAACTATATCATTGAAGAAACAGAATATTACCCTGGAAATGAAAATAACAAGTACAGGCAAGATTTAGTTTTTTTTTTCAAATATGTGAATGATCTGGTCACTGCATGTATGGTGGCTAAGATATACTGTAGCCTTTCATGTCAAAATCTTATTGAGACATTGCAACACCGGATACACTGGTTGCAAAATTTCTCATTCCCTCCACACATGTATATATAGAAATTAGTGTCAGGTGCGCTGAATCAATGACATCATGTACGATTTCTATCAAATTTCCATTGCACAACATCCATAGTACCAGGAGAAGTTTCCCCGCCTCCCAATACCATGACAATTGTCCACTGGCCAACTGCCCCCCCACTCCAGCAAGTAGTTAACCCCCTCGGATAAGGGTTCGGGCTAGCAGTCGTCTGTATTGGAGGCAATCACCCAGTCTAGGGGGAATTGTTGGTGAAGTTCACTCTGTTGGGGGCAATGACTGGGGGGGGGGGGGGTATTGTCCTCGAACTGCTCTATATATCTCTTAGTATATCTTGAATGTTTTAAAGTAAAAGAGAGAATAATTGAAAGGCATAGATGGTAGTATGCTTCCTCCTTGTGAATCTGAGTCATCTCAACATATTAAATGAGCATGGTTTGTAGCAAGGATGTGGGCCACTGCTACTGCAACGAATATAATGCAGATACAGCATCCTTTGCCAGATGATGGATGGGACCTGAAGGACGGACATTATGAAATTATTTGGTTTGAAGGTCCTGAACTACCAGAATCATTGATTCCAGCAGAAGGTGGCCTTCCTGAAGAAGACTCTGATGGAGAAAGCTGCCTATCATCAGATGAAGAGCAAGAATGTCTTCAGCTGCATTATGGGAAAACGAACATTCACCAGACAGGGTACTGTGTAGAAAACTGTATAGAAAGCTAGCATAGTTAATACCATATGCTCAGGTAGTATAATATTGATTGGCTGATTTATTATATCCTTTTGGCAGTTTTCCGCATTATATCAGGGTTATTTGTAGGTGTCTACATGTATTTTGACCCTTGCTGCTGGTGTATATTTGACATTCAGTATTGAGGATGGCTGTATATCTTCACCCTTTCTCACTATGAGAATCATTCTGAAATGGTCATGTCAGTAAGTGGATTTGCTTGATGATATCAAATTAATGCATTTTACACTTTATATAGATGTATTCAAACTTTGAAAAGTGGATAGAAAACTTAAACTGTGTTTTTCAATCTTGATCATTAGGTAAAAGTGCAATTTACTACACGTGTTCAATAATTTGTTGTCCAAGTAAGTAAATGCTGTAATCAGAATGGAGCAAACCAAAAACACAACTTTTTTTCTAATTAATTTTGATTGTGATTATGTTGTTGAGACTCAGAGACAAATGTATTCTGAGATATTTAGATTGTGAATATGTTGTTGCGTCAAATGTATTAGATAGCTTGCATATGCCAATATTTACATGGCTTTAGTTACAGTCATACATATTTCTTGCAAACTACAATGCTAAAAGGCTGGAAGACTATCCAATTTGGTCTTCTGAACAAACCATTTTTTGCCCAAAATAGTAGTTATACCTTTTTTCCTCTGATTACCCAATGGTCATTCAACATATTTTAGAAAGCATGGCATTTGAATGTACCAATTGCACAGGTAGGAGCATCATGATGTCTGGCATTTAATACTTTAAGGAGAATGATTTGTTTAAAAGCATATATTATATGCGAGATGTGGTATAATGCAATGAAGTAGGTTTCAACTGTGACCTTCCAAAAGGATTCAATAGGGTTTCAGTGAATACCCCCTTAAGTGATTGAAATTAAGTTTAAACCTATTGTGTTATATAATACCATTTGGGGGTATCTTGGTATTACCATTCTAAAGGGGTCTTTCTGCCATCATTTTTGTTCTTAAGTTCATTTTTCTGACTACTGAGATGTGACACTATGTAATGAAGTTGGTTTCAATTGCGCGCCTTTTATGTCAAATAAAACTCTAATTAGCACTAATGAATTGTGTTCTTAATTAGTGCTTCCACCAAAATAAATGTTCTTAAGTTGGATTTTTCCATTCAGCAAATACACCTGCATCAACTGGCATTGGAAGGAAATCTGCACCTCCCATGTTAAATAAACCCATTTTTTGGGGGCACTTTGGGTGTGACCCCTAGACACACCCACCACTTGTGAAACTTAAGAATCACATTTCCTGCCACATTTTAGCCTCATAAGCATTTCTGATACTGCAGACCTTTCACACCTTTCATGTTGAATAAATGTCACCAAATCATGCACTATATGGACAGCACAAGACTTCTACAAACTCACTGGAAACCCACCCCCTGCACTTACCTCGCAGTCATCAGCGGCCAACCTAGTATCAGTGACAGGCACACCATGTTCCCCAAGGTGCATTGACCAGAAGTGAACAGAGCGGTCTCTCCAGGCACACGCCAGCACTGCCTCCCGTCAGTCAACCCGATCTCCCTTTCTGTCCCAGCCTCTTTTAAATACACATTTCAAAACTACGCCGCAGTCAGCTGTTCAACTAATCCTTGCAATGGAGGAAAAAGCCACTCTAAAAATTACCAAATGAAACTTGGTCTGTAGTATGTGTCGGTCACAAGCCAACATGCTATTTCTACAACACATGCCCATTTCACAACTACTTACCAAAGCTATGTGCAAAAGATGAGTGACTATTGTCTTTTGAAAACCCAACATCTGAGAACATTAAGCTTACCAGAACTTGGAACACAAGAACCGTCTGCAAACTACTAAAGAAATGTATTACACATTGGAGTTGCCTATAACCTGAAATGAAACGCAGTCAATTTCGCATGGTTTTATTTTTAAACGGAAAAGCCTTGCAGATACAATTTCTAAACGGAAAAGCCTTGCAGGCACAATTTCTAAACGGAAAAGCCTTGCAGGCACAATTTCTAAACGGAAAAGCCTTGCAGGCACAATTTCTAAACGGAAAAGCCTTGCAGGCACAATTTTTAAACGGAAAAGCCTTGCAGATACAATTTTTAAACGGAAAAAGCCTTGCAGGCACAATTTTTAAACGGAAAAGCCTTGCAGGCACAATTTTTAAAAACAGAAAAAGCCTTGCAGGCACAATTTTAAAAAACAGAAAAAGCCTTGCAGGCACAATTTTTAAAAACAGAAAAAGCCTTGCAGGCACAATTTTTAAAAACAGAAAAAGCCTTGCAGGCACAATTTTTAAAAACGAAAAAGCCTTGCAGGCACAATTTTTAAACGGAAAAGCCTTGCAGATACAATTTTTAAACGGAAAAGCCTTGCAGATACAATTTTTAAACGGAAAAGCGTTGCAGATACAATTTTTAAACGGAAAAGCCTTGCAGATACAATTTTTAGACGGAAAAGCCTTGCAGGCACAATTTTTAAAAACAGAAAAAGCCTTGCAGGCACAATTTTTAAACGGAAAAGCCTTGCAGATACAATTTTTAAACGGAAAAGCCTTGCAGGCACAATTTTTAAACGGAAAAGCCTTGCAGGCACAATTTTTAAAAACAGAAAAAGCCTTGCAGGCACAATTTTTAAAAACAGAAAAAGCCTTGCAGGCACAATTTTTAAAAACAGAAAAAGCCTTGCAGGCACAATTTTTAAAAACAGAAAAAGCCTTGCAGGCACAATTTTTAAAAACGGAAAAGCTCTGCAGGCACAATTTTTAAAAACGGAAAAGCTCTGCAGGCACAATTTTTAAAAACGGAAAAGCTCTGCAGGCACAATTTTTAAAAACGGAAAAGCTCTGCAGGCACAATTTTTAAAAACGGAAAAGCTCTGCAGGCACAATTTTTAAAAACGGAAAAGCTCTGCAGGCACAATTTTTAAAAACGGAAAAGCTCTGCAGGCACAATTTTTAAAAACGGAAAAGCTCTGCAGGCACAATTTTTAAAAACGGAAAAGCTCTGCAGATACAATTTTTAAAAACGGAAAAGCTCTGCAGATACAATTTTTAAAAACGGAAAAGCTCTGCAGGCACAATAAAAATGAAATAAACTACGTTGAGCTGCTACAGCCAGGGACCTCGCTGGGCGGAATATTTATTGATAGGATGTTACATTCGTCGTCGAATGAAAATAGGAGATACTCCTCACCCAGGAACTGCTCCTCGATCGTCTCTTGTACTGGATCCAGGTGGCGTAGCTGCAAATACGGCAATAAGACTGAGTGTCCTGCCGTCAAGGTATATTCTGTGCCGTCGTTGTCTTTGACCTTTAAGGTGCCGCGCCATTCCTTGGTGAAGGAGTCCGATTTCTGTAGCATTTTACAGCTATTGCACCTTGCAAAGCGGGTCCGCTGGTCCCAAGCCTCTTGCCGGCTTCTGCACAGGGGACATTTGAAAGCGGCCTTCATTTCCACGCCCGAGACCGCGGCGCCAACGGAAATAGCCGACTCCTCTGCTACATCCTCCACCTCCCCGACATCCAAGTCGGGGATCCTGTCAATGACGGTTTCCCTGGTCGAAGTCAACTCGACCTTCCCCTCGAAGACTCGAGTCGTTAGGTTTGACAAGGCATAGGACGCCTGCAGCGTCACGGCATCGGCTTGTCTCTCCCAGATGTGGAGACACATCTGGGCAGTACCGTCCCGCACGGTACACCGCCTGACCACCTTCTCTGTGCCTCGGACGATGACGGACTTTGCCGGTGCCGCCGCCACCACCTTTGCTTTCAACAAGCCTACCTATAGGAAAGAAAACCAGTCATTGATTTACCAAATTGCTTGCCCAGAAATTGCGTTCTTAGAAAACATTGCCATTACAAGCTTATTCATAGCGCACCTTCCTGCCCGCTGGCAAAGTCACCACATCAATAAGCATTTCCCTTGCAGGTGCTGTAGGCTTCCGCGGCGAAAACGGCAGATCGGTGACAGATATCTCCGTTGACGGATTGCCCAGCACATCAAATTCAGACGTGCCTTTGAAGCCTAGAAGGAAAAATGACACACACACACACACACACACACACACATACACATAAATGCTCAGTAATACATGTCTTCTCAAACTGCGTTGTGTAAAGAGATACTCACTCAAAGTCTTTCTGATATTGTTTAGCTTGACTGCAGTGCCATTATTAGCAGCCTGAATAAATGCTGGTCTTTTCTTTTGGCTGAAAACCACAACATCGTGGAATTCCTCCTTGCCGGTCTGAATTACAGCACTAAAAAAACCTTTATGTTTGGCTGTGAACCTCAGCGCCGAAACCAAGTGGATATATCCACTGATGATCTCAAAATCCAACTTTAGTTTTTTGGTGGGGTTCTCCATAATGGCGGGTAGAAGAGAAAAAAACCTCACACAAACCACCCACATATTTATATTCCGTGGAGAGTAGCGGTTAATTGATTACTGATGAGTTGCATGTGTGATGGGTGGAAGAATGTCTAACTTGGCCATCGTGTTAGGATTGGCACCGATCTGTCTGTAAGTTTAAAATGCATAGAAACACCACATAAGTCTGCATACTGAATCAAGGCCTTTTCACTTTGTCAGGGACGTTTAACAAAAAAATAAAGAAAAATCTCACTAAATGATTGTCATTCCTCGCACGGAATCCCGATTGTTTAGCAAGCAATGACGTATGACTGGACTCGGAATGACAATTGACGCAGACTTCAATATGTTGGACTAATCAACAACAAGGAGAAACACATGGTAAATACTAGATTCCGCACGAGGTGGCGAGGCACACGGGAGGATCGTGCGGAATGTCAGTATCAATTGTTGTTGATTAGTCCAATGTATTGGAGTCTGCGTTAATCACGTCATTTTCCGAGTCCGGTCATTCCTTGTTAAACAATCGGAATTCCGCACGAGGTGGCGATCGAGGGGGGCGTGGCAGACGTCACAGCTTTGCCGGCAAGCAGGAAGGTTCGATCATGAATTTGTATTGGCAATGTACACCTTTTCTAAAATGTCGCGATTTCTGGACAAGTAGTTTAGGGAAAATAATGACTGGTTTACGTTCCTGTAGGTGGCTTTGGTGAAGGCGAAGGTGGTGGCAACGTCACCGGCAAAAACTATGACCGTCACAGGCACTGAGAAAAAGGCGAAGAGGTACACGATGTTGGACGGCATTACCCAGATGCAGGGGCGGAAATCCCATTTCAATTTTGGGGGGGACAATAAACAGTAAAATCTCAGAGAGTAATTTTTGGGGGGGACATGGAAAAAAAATGCTCTCTCCTGCTTCTTTGCAACTTGTTTTGCACAGTTTGCCTTCAGCATGTTAAATAATGTTATGAATTGATGCCTTTATGACCACATTCAACGAAATGTCTTAATTTCCACTACAGTCAAAGTAGATTTACAAAAATGTAAGCATGAAGAAGTTCCAACATTATTACGGAAACACTTTCAAAGCTAATAACAACAAACTACTTCAAAAATGCGAAACTTTTTATTATAGTGTTGTGTCAACATACAAGTATATTAACAGTTATGGCAATTTAAAAATGAACAGCCCTTGTTTGTTTGACTTATAACTTAACAACAAAGATTTAATAAAACAATCCCTTTAACCAGGGGTACCCTAACTTTTTCATTTATAGAGCCAAAATGTAAATCTATCAGTTGTGAGCCAAATGGAATAAATTTCACAAAATACACTCATAGTATGGTATCTTTTTCATTTGTTGGATACTAAATATGCTAGGATTTAGCTAGCATCATCATGCTATCATTTGTAAAAATTTACAGCAAAGTGTCTGTCGAACAGAGACATTTCCATGTCACAAAAGTACCACTTCTCTAAACAAAGGAACCAAATGTCCTCCTTCTGGTGTCACTACATCCAACAAATTCCTGGCAGATCATGTCTATGTTCAGCATGTCCAATCTCTCTTTGTGGACATTACAGACAACTAGATTGTTAAGTCTGTTTTGGTTCATAGTTGCCCGTAACCAAGTTTTTAGCCGACGCAATGTACTGAAACTCCTTTCCGCTTCACACGACGACACAGGCACCACCATCAAAATCCTGATAAGAACCTCTACCTGATCAAACAAGCCCCGTACCTCAACTGGGAGTCCTCTGAGAATCCCTGCAGCCTCCCCAATACTGGTACATGGGTATTTGTTCTGGAAGAGAGGCAACTGCACAGCGAGGGAAGCTCTGTTTAGCTCAGGATACTGATCTAAACAGTCATCTAATTCTCCAGTGAGGAGGGCACTTTCAACCTTTACCAGAATATTTAGACTTTCCTGGTCAAAGCGTTCTGCAAACTGAACATCAATGCTGTCCAACACTTTGAAGAACTCTGCCCTGTAGTAATCCACTGCTTTCCCAGTGACACGGTTTGCCGCCTGGATGGGCTCAATGGATTCTATAGAGTCAACCAATGTTGTAGCTTTCTTGTACAGTGCAAGGTAGCTCTCATCATCTCTCTTTCCCTTAAGAGAAGTCCTCACGTGATTGACAGCATCCAGCATACCAGAGACAGTTTGGATTTTCTTCTGCAGTGAAACATTCAGGCATTCTAGCTCTGCAACAACAGCAGACGCAAGTGTGAGTCCCAACACAGTCTTCCCTTTGGTAAAGTGCTGAAATAAGCCACTGGCAGTAGAGGCAGTCTTCGATGAGCTTTTGGCCATCTCCTCTAGGCTGTCGAGTACTCTCTTATACTGCTGTAGCACAGCTATTATTGCAGAATTTCGAACAGTCCACCTTGTTGGGCAAAGTGGTTTCAAGGTGATGAGAGGAGCATGTTCACAAATAGCAATATTTTCAAATATGCTCCTGAACTTTCCTGACTGTCCAAAAATTATGCCCAGCTGGTGCACCCAAGAAAGGCAGTCACGGATCAGTAGGCTGGCAAAGCAGCCAGCTTGTGTTATCAAATTAACACAGTGTGCACCACAGTGTACATACAGGGCTAATGGCTGCTGCCTCCTCAGTATTGCCTGTGCACCTGTGTACTTTCCTGCCATGTTTGCAGCGCCATCATAGGTCTGTCCACGTAAACCTGACAGTGGCAGATTAAGTCTTAACAGAACATCAGCTGCCACCTTTGCGATTCCCTGGCCTGTTGTATCAGAAACCCTATACAGTCCAACAAACTCTTCATGTGGGACAAGGTCATGGTCCACATAGCGCAGACAGACACTCTCCTGTTCTGCACCAGTAACATCCTGAGTACCATCAATAATTACAGAAAACTGCAAAATGGGAAGTGCCTGGATTTCCGCTGTAATTCCACGGATTACTGTATTGGCCATGATGTTTAAAATTTCATTCTGCAATTTGGGGCTTGTGTACATGGTTTTACGATCTGTTAACCACTTTAACAAAATGGGATCATCTTCTTCTGCCCTGAGTTTTAAGAGCTGATGCAGATTTCCACTGTCATCTGTGTGGCCTCTTATGGCTTGTCCCTGTCTTGCCACAAGACGCACAGAACTAACAATTTTCCTAAAGCAATGCCTAGCCACCTCCTGTTGTTTACTCCAAGGGCTGGACAACTGAGCACTGATGGGATTCGACTGATGTGCACTCACACTGACATAGTGGCAGTGGGCTTGAGAATTTTGGTGCACTGTGAATTTTGCAATGGCTTTTTTCCAATTTCTGAAGCCTGAACTAATGAAAGCAACATCAGCTCTTTGTCCAAAGGAGGACTGGTGTGAGAACCCTTTGCTGCAGTAAAAACACAAGACTCCTCTCACTGACGTGCTGTAGTGTAGCCATGGAAAATCATGAAACCATTTCTGCTGGAAAGTCAATGTCTTTTTCGAAAGAGTTTGTGTTTCTATACACTGAGATGGTGGTTGGTATGGTTTTGTGCAGTCACTAAGATCTGAACTAAAGCATGCATCCAGCTGTCCTGTATCATTGCTTGTGTTGGCAGTAAAGTCATCGTGACCCGTTGTGTCATCCTCCACTGTCCCTGTGCTGGTGCTGCTGCTGACCGCTGCATCTCTGTCCTCGCTATCTTGTGAAGTCTCAAGCTCTCTGTTTCGCCCTTCAACCACTTTCCCTGACTCTGAGCAGTCTGACTTCTACAATAGAAAGAAATGTTTCTAATATTCAGAATAACCCAAAGCACAATTAAACACAACAACAAAGGTGTGTTCTTTACAACACTGTATGCCCTAATAAGAGACTGACCTGAGACTCTGTGCCTGTGTCTGACAGGCTCTGGCTGCCTGTGCTCAAGTGACTGGACTTTGCCTAATGAAACCATTTTGAAACAATTTCATAGGCATTTCTTTCCTTGTTTATAGATGTCTTTATGTTTAAATGCAAGTTTCTACTTACTTGACGTTTTGGAGCATTAAAAAACGACCTGATGTCTGCCGTTTTTCGTTTCCCTGCCATTTCAACTGACCTGGTCTGCTGACAGTTGGACAGCAACACACACACACAGATTTAGTTTTGATACCCTACTACCCATATTCATCTGCTAAATAGGATGAAACGCGGTCATTTTCATCGATCTATAAATGCTCCGCAGATTCCAGGGGCAGACCGTGAAAGCGTACGTGTCCGAGGAAAATAACTTTTGGTCACCTTAGTGAATGGAAGAATAATAGTGGAATAATCCTGGAATAACCAGAGAACATGAATTGATCAAAATCTAAAGATATCGCCCAGTAATCGATGTCTATGTTCGACATATATGACCACATTTGACATACATATTTAAGTTTGTAGAACAAGCGGTGTGATAAATGACTTACTGCTGGAAACTGCCGGCTTTTTGATTCCCGCCTCCTGTGAGCCTGCGGCTGCTGTGAAGAGCGAGGGAGAGCCGGCAGCCCCGCCCGTTGGAAACAGCGTGTGTGGACCGACCGTACCAATTTGAGGAATAAGGGGGGTGGACTTTAATTTCTCAACAATTACAAACACATTGTTTTGCATTTGCAGACTAACTTTTACGTTGTGGTTTTACAAGACAACACAGTTTTACTGATAGCATGTATGTGTTTACAATAACTTCTTCTGTGGGGGGGACAACTTTGTGTGAGGGGGGGACGCGTCCCCCCCGTCCCCCCCGGGATCTCCGCCTATGCCCAGATGAATCTTTGCGTTTGGGACAGATCGATGTCGCGGTGCTGCAGTCCTCCCGTCGCCTTCAATCTTTCCCCCAGTCTCTTTGAAGGAAAGCTGGAGCTGACGGCAACGACAGACACACAAATGGAGAAGATCGGCGACTTGGATGTCATGGAGGTGGAAGGTATACCGGAGGAGTAATCGGGTGTTACCGTTAGGGCTTCTGTCACTGGAGTGGAGATTAAGGCGGGTGTCAAGTGTGTCCTGTGTAGAACGACTTGCAGCGCCACGGCATCAATCTGTCTCTCCCAGACGTAGAGCTTGATCTGGGCAGTGCCGTCCGACAGCGTGCCATTGCATTACAAACTTATTCCGAACCTTCCTGCTTGCCGGCAAAGCTGTGACGTCTGCCACGCCCCCCTGCCACCTCGTGCGGAATCCCGATTGTTTGACAAGCAATGAAGTGAATGACCGGGCTCGGAATAACATAATTAACGCAGACTTCAATACACTGCACTAATCAACAACAAGGAGAAACACACGGTAAATACTAGATTCCGCACGAGGTGGCGAGGCACACGGGAGGATCGTGCGGAATGTCAGTATCAATTGTTGTTGATTAGTCCAATGTATTGGAGTCTGCGTTAATTATGTCATTTTCCGAGTCCGGTCATTCCTTGTTAAACAATCGGAATTCCGCACGAGGTGGCGATCGAGGGGGGCGTGGCAGACGTCACAGCTTTGCCGGCAAGCAGGAAGGTTCGATCATGAATTTGTATTGGCAATGTACACCTTTTCTAAAATGTCGCGATTTCTGGACGAGTAGTTTAGGGAAAACAATGACTGGTTTACGTTCCTGTAGGTGGCTTTGGTGAAGGCGAAGGTGGTGGCAACGTCACCGGCAAAAACTGTGACCGCCCGAGGCACCGAGAAAAAAGCGAAGAGGTACACGGTGTTGGACGGCATTGCCCAGATGAATCTCTGCGTCTGGGACAGATCGATGCCGCGGCGGTGCAGTCCTCCAGTCGCCTTCAATCTTTCCCCCAGTCTCTTTGAGGGAAAGGTGCAGCTGACGGCAACGACAGACACACAAATGGAGAAGATCAGCGCACGAGGTGGCGAGGCACATAGGAGGATCGCGCAGAATCTCAGCATTAATTGTTGTTGATTAGTCCAATGTTTTGAAGTCTGCGTTAATTATGTCATTCCGAGTCTGTTCATTAGCGTCATTGCTTGTTAAACATTCGGGATTCCGCGAGAGGGGCGTGGCACACGGGACGATCGAAACAGCAGGGGATGACAATGATTTGGTGATTTTTTTTTCTTTTCCCAAATAGAGGTTACTGACAAAGTGAAAAATTTGTGTACTGAATCAAAGCTTTATGTGGTGCTTCTATATATTCTCGAGAGGCTATTTATAAAGTGCTTCATGTAAGCTGTTGCAAGTTCATGTCATCATTTATGTCATGATGGTTCTTTATGGATTGTGCCTTTAATGAATGCGTTTTTAGGATTTTATCCATTGTCTTTTTCTTTTTTTACGCCAGTGTTTGCTATGGGGGAGACTTTTAAATTATTTTTTTCCCTCTATTTTTAGTTGGGGAAGATTAATATGTGCACATTTGAACAAGTTCATATAAAGTGTGTGTGTGTAGAATATTTGCATTGTTTGTGAATAAGCATGCATAACCCCACTGCGACCAGTTTAATGAAATTGTCTATTTGAATTGCTGTGATTTACTTGGTGTAATTGTAGAGTGTTTTGCTCTGCGAATAAATTATTTTAAATGCAGCTATTAAAAAAGGCAAATCAAACGTGAAAAAAGCAGTGAACATTACCTATTTTTAAAGGATTGATTTACATTTAGAAAGCAGGCAAAAAATATAAATATGGAAGAATATACGTATGCTTTACCTAATATATTTTGTGAAAGATATACGAAGTCTGTGTGCATTTTACTCAAGAAAGCCTAGCATTAAATTTACATGAAAAAAGTGTTTAGAGAGAGCTGCCAAGGTTTTTCATATAAATCTTTATGTAGTCATTTAAATATATTTTTTATTCAGACAGATGATATGCACGGAGAGATCGGCCCGTTTTCACACTTGTCATGTGGCTGCCGTGACCACGCCCTGATCTCCGCCCTCGTGAGGCCAACGCAGCATTCTACTGCTGGCCTTCGAAGAGGTAAGACGTCCATATGTGTAATGGTTTGACGAGTCACCTTCGCACTTGTTTGTTTATGGCTTGTGTGTTCTTTTTAGACAGTTTTAGTTCCTGGCATGGTTTTGTCAAATATGATTTTCAGTTTGTGACCTAAACGAAACACGGAACACTAAATTTTCTAGTAGTTTTTAGAGCGGCTGTTATTGGTTTATCTCCCCCTGGAAAGTGTGGCAATGGACTGGTGAAGCACTAATTGTGCACAGCTGTGACGAGGCGTTTTTGTGGCGGAAATGTTATGCTGTTTTTGCAAAACATGTAATATATATATATAAATAGTGCAAATGATACAATAGCACAAAAGTAGTCGAAACTGGTTTTATTGAAAGAGGGACGTGCTTTTGTCATTTGCAGTTTGGTGTTAGAGTTATAACGGCAATAGTGGTTTAGGCGCCTAAGGCTACCACTGGGAAGCATGTTGTTAAGTCGCCATTTTTAGTACAAATTTATTTGGTTTGCGACCGATACTAAACAAATTAGTCACCTTTTATGATTTTTAGTAGTTTTTAGAGAGGCTGTCATTACTTTTTCTCGAACTGGAACAAGAGCTGTGTGGTAATTAGCAGAAGGACTTGAATCAGGTGTGTTAAATGAGGGGAAACCCAAAAATGTGCAGGATTCCGGCCCTCCAGGACTGGAGTAAAACACCTCTGGTGTAACGAGTTGTCTTTGTTTCATTGTTGATGATTTCGTGTGTTGTGGGTTTTAGATGGCATAGTCTGTGGTAAGTTGTTTTAGATATCTTTCAGTTCGCTGTCAGATTTATATAGGCTGTAGTCGCTGAGGCGCGGACGTATTGACGTTAGTCTGCCTTTAAAAATATCCGTGTTTATTGAAGTACATAAAGCTTTGCATGTAGACATGGGTGGGAATACTGTTTTCAGAAAACGGCAGTGTCATCGCCTTCTCATTCAGTATTTGAGACCAAGGAGAGTTTTGTCGCCTTTGGTGCATCTGCAGTATGCCGACTTAGAGATGTGCGCAGTTTCCAGAATTATCATGCTAAACGTCTATATTGTTTATGTGAGACATACTGGTTGCTTGTTTTGCAAGTAAGCTTGCCAAAGTCAACATATGTAAAAGTTAATTTGAGTTTGTGGAAGAATGGTTCTTTGCTGGCGATAATTTTTAAGTTTGTATTTTCAAGTTATATTTTGTTTAAGTTATGGGTCATTTCATGTCAATTTCTCAAATCAGTTTTGGGCCTCCACGTCACGGATTGCGATGAAATTTGGCATGCTGATTTGGTCAAATGAGTAACTCGTGAAACTGAAATTAGGCGAGCAAAGTTAACTTTTTCCCGGGGGGGGGCTTTATCTTAATGTAATCTGCACAGAAATGGCCGTCATATCGTTTTAAAGGCATTGCACAGCTCTATAGATTAAACAAATATGCCATCTCCATATACATAGTCTCTATGTAACAAGTACTTACATCTGTGCTTGCTATACTATTTCATGTCAGTTTGGCTGCCATCAAAAAGGCCCACTAGTGATATGAAGCCATGTGACGCCATGTCTAAGTCATAAGGCTTGTTATTGAGTTTTCAATATTTTAATCTGCTATTGCATAGTAATTCATTTGGGCGATGGCATATTTGTCCAATCTATAGGCTGGACAATAGCTTTAAAACAATATGAGGACCATTTCTGTGCAGCTTACATTAAGGTAAATATAGCAGTTGTAGCCCCGCCGGGAAAAGTTAACTTTGCACGCTTAAATCTCCCTCTCAATATTGATCCAAGACACGCCCAGTTTCAGTTCCAGTTCCATTAGTTTCTTATGTGACCAAATCACCATGCCAAGTCTTGTTACAATGCATGATGACGAGGCCCGAAAGTGTGATTTGACATGGAATGACCCTTATGTTCACTGTGGCTATGGAAAAGGTTTAATCGGACAATAAAATGTTTTGTTCTATTTTGTCACATTTTGTCATGTTAGGCCACTTAAAATTAATACATTGTTTTACATGGCCGCCCGCCTCAATTTTTTGGTGCCGCCTCGATTTTTTTAATATTTTATATTTGCTGTTTTGCTATTGTCAGGATGACGCTTTTATTGGGCCATTCTGTGGCAAGACCATTAAACACTTAGACTAGGCATTTGTTTTGAAGGTTTCTCTTTTCTTGTAATTGTTTGAACTGTTGAGAGTTTAAAATGTTGAGATACTGACAAATTAAAGTTTAATTTTCTAGTTTTAGTATATCTCTGTTGCCGTTCGTCTTCGCTAAAAATATAAAATATAAAATCCCCGACTCACCAATATTTTAGAAGTTTGAGTCATGTAAAACAATTTATTAATTTTAAGTGGCCTTAGCTCCCATATGTGATAAGGCTAATTAGTGTGATGCTCATGCTCTGTTACATGCTGATCAAGTTATCATTACCATTATATTTGGGCAAAAACAGCTCAGTCTTAATAGAATGATTGATTATGCCAATAGACTGAACTTATTAGGCTTTTAAAAATCCTAAAATTGCAATATATATATCACAGAAATAATAAAAATTGCAATGTGATTTTTCTTTCCCCAATATTGTACAGCTCTAACTGGCATGAAACAAATCTATGTGAGGCGACATGACGTCTCAGCCATGTTTATCCTCTGCACTTTTGTCAATTTGACTGCTGTGGCTAGATCTTAAAGTAATAATGTAATATATCCTTGATAAGAAACAAACTTCATACCAACCACACTGCTACAATTGGAACAGTGGAAAATGTTTCTGTATGTGTATGGGGAGTTTCATTGCATACACTAATGAAATGCTTGTACAATAAATGCACGCCAGTCATTAACTGATGCATGTTGTCTTTGTAGACTTTGAAGAGCTGTCGCATCAAAGGTAAATATTTTGAAGCTGATGCCTTCATCGCCAATTATGTCTTAGCTTAGCTTAATGAGCTTGGTTGACCTTAAAAGGCATATCAAGTTTATATGTCGTTTTCAACAAAGATGACTGTTGGGAAATGTTGACGCAAAGAAACTTGCTTGTCTTTCTCCTCTGCAGATTTCTGGTGGACTAACACACTCGAAGACAAAGTGATAGGCGGTATGCTTTGTGGACTTGGACAGCGCTGCATTGCTAGCTCATGTCACACTATTTTACTGCATAGATTTGCTATAGCATTAGAAATGTAGTATTCTATGGGTAATTATGTAACTGCTTACCACGAAACAGCTGTGCCATTGTGTGTTGCATAGACATTGGATGTGTAGTGACAGAGAAGCCGCCGCACAATGTGAGAAATGACCATGAAACTAATGTTAAGTGGCCAATGTGTATATTTGAATTGATGAGATAAGGAAAGTCTTTCAATAAATTTGTATTTGAGTGACAGGACAAATCGGCATACATATGACAAACATTTAGGTCAGTGTTGAGGCAAAACTTGTTGATGTGTGTAATATGGATGTTTGGCAGTGTGACTTAACAGGTAAGCTGTAGAGTTTTCTGTGTCTGTCTTAAAAAATCAAGTCATGTGAGACAGATGTATTATAGGATAAGGAGTGTGAACAGGGCAGAACGATGTTGGTGTACAGTCTGAAAAGACCACCGTGGGAACCGCTCCTGACAAAACACATCCATGTATATGCATTTGACAGCATGACTGCAAAGTAAAGTTGGAAGGAAGTGTGCCTTGCATTTTTTTCTTTTTTTTCTCGCCCCTGTTCATCTACAGATGCCTCGCACCAAGGCATCCCGGCGTTCAGCAGCAGCAAAGAAGAGGCTAATGGATAGACGTCGAGCTACTGGTAGCGATGTTGTGGCTAAGACTGTTGACGGGGTTACCCCTATTCCCCGACCCAAAAAGGAGCTGACCGTGACTAGCCTGACGAGCCACAACCAACAGCCTGACCCCGCTGCTGCTGCCATCCATGTCGTGGCTATGACTGACGGGGTTACCCCTATTCCCCGACCCAAAAAGGAGCTGACCGTGACTCAACGGACGAGCCACGGCCAACAACCTGACCAGGCCACACAGCCGCGGCCTGTGTCTGTCATGGCTATGACTGACCACGAGGTTATCCCATTTCCTCCCTACTGGAATACCAAAATGGTGATGACTGTGACTTTGCCGACGAGCCATGACCACCGGGTTCCCGCCCTGGGTGCCATTTGTGGGACCGTTGACAAGTTTTGTAGGTCTTCTCCTTCCCCCGGTGAAGGAAAGGCGCCGACGGACGAGGTACCGCAGCCGCCTCATAAAAGAAAGGCTGCAATTACTGACCCCACTTACTCGTCTGAATACGTGAACTTACCTGAACTTGAACTGAAAAGCACCCTGGCACTGCCAAACCATTACCCAACCCTGGATCAGCAACAGCATGTGAACCCTGTAACTATACCTGTATCCCCTCATTTTCCTCAGGCACCTACAGTGAGAGGCTCATTCCATCAAGGAGACCGACGATTTGGAATCAACGGTAACAGACAGTGTGTGGCTAATAGTTTGATGGCTATACTGATGTGTAAAATAAAGAATGTCTTAAGCTGGTCGGTCACAGACCTTGATCAAGTGCTGCTGAATGGAGACGACCTCTACAGTACCATCAGAGACGCTGGGAGAATTGGAGATGCTTCTGGGTATCTGTTTGTCAGAGATCTACCGACAGAGTACACACTGAATGGTGATACATTTGAAATAAAGTACCACAATGACATGTTTGTTGGATTGTTTGGTGTGAGCGAATATGGAGATATGTGTGATGTTCTTATGTCAGCTGATGAAGCAGTAAGAAGAGTATTCTTACAGTTTGATGCATGTCTCTTTACTCTTAAAGTAAATACATGTGCCATCATTAAGCAAGGGTCATGGTATGTGGTGATTGATTCCCATTCCCGACGAGGAGATGGAGCAAGCGACGCATCAGGCAGAAGTATATTGGTGTACCACTCTACCATAGATTTTTTGCTAGGCCATGTGAATACCCTAGGACTGTCCTTAGGTGCAATAGGGGAACAGTTTGAGATTACAGCTGTGAGTGTGACCAGTCGAAGCATCCTGCACCAGCATCCTGATGGTAACTCAGTCAGCAGTGTCAACCAGCTTACCAGTATGTCAGACCATCCAGATGGTAAGTCCTCAGCCAGCAGTGTCAACCAGCCTACCAACATATCAGACCATCCCGACGGTAACTCCTCAGTGACCAGAGTCCAGCAGTTTGCCAGAATGTCAGAGAGCCAATGTGGTGTGGTAAGGCCAAATGTGACACATGATGCAGAACCTGAGGTTGATATCCGTGTGAACAATGAAGGTGATGTAGTTTTTGTCAGTGAGCTATGCAGTGAGCAGTTTTTCTTCAGTCCTTTGACAACACAGCAGCAAAGAAGGCTTTCCTGTAAGCTTGGTGTGGTGTACATTGATCATGGTCATGTAAACATGGCTGCAGAGTTTCCAATGGGTGATCCTTGCAGAATGGCACCAATTACTGGTGATAGTAACTGCTTTTTCAGATCTCTGGCTTTTGCTATTACTGGAAATGAGAAAGAACACAGGAAAATTAGGTGTGCTATTGTTGCCCACATACTAAGAAATGAATCCAGGTATGTTGCTTGTCTTAGAGATGGTCACTCTTCTGTCACTGAGTATGTCACTGCATCACGGATGAAATATGTTGGTACTTGGGCATCTGAGGTAGAGATTCAAGCTGCCGCTGATCTGCTTGGTGTGGATATTTTCACATACTCTGATAACAAATGGCTGAAGTACTCCACATGTATTGGTTCTGATCAGAGAGGTATATACCTGAAACATTGTAATGAGTCACATTATGAGGTTGTAATTTGTGTGAAAGGGCGTGATACTGAGGGTTGCGCCACACGATGCTCTGAACTTGACAACACACCATCTGGAATGGCATCAAGTCGTCGAAAACTGGAATGTGAAAAAAGACGGTATGAAGTAAGTACAGTGTACAAGGAGGAACAACTTGAGAGAAGCATAAAGCGCTATCGTGAGGATGAAGTGTACAGAGAACATGTGAAACAGTCAAGTGTTACTAAGTACGCAACAGACTTGGGTCACCGCAAACATATACAGCAGTCAAGTGTGAGTAAGTATGCGACAGATAATGAACATAGGCAACGTGTGAAGCAGTCGAGTGTGAGCAAGTATGCGACAGACACTGAACACAGGCAACGTATGAAGCAGTCGAGTGTGCAGAAGTATGCCACTGACATTGAACACAGGCAACGTGTAAAAGACTTTATGGTTAGTAAGTATGCCACAAATGAAAGTTATAGAGAAGTTGTGAAGAAACAGAAATTTGAAGCCTACCATTGTAATCCAGTATACCAATCAGCTCAGAAGCAAAGTTGCAGTAATAGATATAAGACAGACAGCTGTTATGCCACCGCAGTGAAAAGCAGAAATATTGAAAAACGGACTAAAGAGAAGGATAACAGAAAAGACATTAAGTATGTGATTGAACAGTTTAGACAGAAAATAACTAAAAGTCCAGAATACATTTGTTCAGTGTGTCATCGAATGCTATTTAAACACCAAGTTCTTATTTGCAAGAAAGATGAGTACTTCAAAAAATCACAGGCAATTGCGTTAGTGGCATCACAGTGTATAACTGAGACATACTTGCATAAATGTATAGATATGTGTTCTGATGATTGTAGCAGTGTTATTGGCCCTAGAGGTTCCTTGTGGATCTGCCACACGTGTCACCGAAAGATTCTTGATGGGAAACTGCCAGGAGAGAGTGTTGCAAACAATCTAGCTCTAGACCCTGTCCCTGTAGAGTTACAGCATCTAAATTCACTGGAACAGCATCTGATTGCTATGCATATTCCTTTCATGAGAATTGTGTCTTTGCCAAAAGGTGGACAAAATGGTGTTCATGGTCCTGTAACTTGTGTCCCATCTAGTGTTCCAAATGTAGCTGAAGTTTTACCGAGAGTCAACAATGATGACCTTATGATTCGTGTAAAGTTGAAGAGGAAGTTAACTTACAAAGGGCATTACAAATATGAATTTGTGCATCCAGAAAAAATAAAGAAGGCTTTGGTGTATCTCACGGAGAATAACAAATTTTACAGCAATGTGCAGTTCAACGATGACTGGATTAATCCCCTGCAGAAAACTAAAGTACCTGGTGATGTAAGTGACACACATGCAGATGAAGAGTGTAATGAAAATAACATGGAGGATGAGGAAATGGATGAAACTTTGCATGACAGACAACAACATGGCATGTATATGGATACGTGTCTTCAACCTGTCGACATAGCACAAGAGATCTTGGATCAGCACTTTGATGGAATCATGTCTATGGCACCTGCAGAAGGAAACAACCCAGTGAGGCTTCTAACTGATGAGTCAAATGAAGCTAAATGTTTTCCAGTCCTTTTCCCAAAAGGAACAGGCACTTTTCATGACAGAAGGAAGGAAAAACTGACACTGTGTAGGTATTTAAATGCAAGAATTCTTAATGCAGATGGACGTTTTGGGAAAAACTTGGACTATATATTTTATGGGCAGTATTTGTCTGAGCTTCAGCAGGTTGTGTCAAATGTGTCAATTGCTGTGAGAAAGGGCTATGATGCACGGGATAAGTGTCCTGTCACATCAGAAACTTTGACAAATAAGGAGTCTCTACAAAAGATGTTTAATTTTGATGAAGGTTATAAATTCCTAAGACCAATCAGAGGCACCCCTGTTTTTTGGCAAAGTGTTCAGAAAGACCTGTTTGCAATGGTAAGACAGCTTGGTATTCCCACATGGTTTTGCTCATTTTCTTCTGCTGATTTACGCTGGAGAGAACTTATGACAGCAATCTTCAAACAAGATGGCATAGATGCATCAAGTGCTGAGCTTGACTGGTCAGAAAGGTGTGCATTGTTGAAAAACAATCCTGTGACGGCTGCCAGAATGTTTGATTATCGATTCCACTGCTTCCTGAAAGATGTGATCATGTCAGAAGCACAACCCATTGGCAAAATAGTTGATTATTTCTACAGAGTAGAATTTCAGCAACGGGGATCACCTCACACTCACTGTTTGTTTTGGGTGGAAGATGCACCTAAGGTTGGCAAAGATGATGAAGATGAAGTATCAGCTTTCATTGATCACTATGTGACATGTGAAATGCCAGAGGGTAATGATGAAATGCATGAAATTGTATGTAGTGTACAGCAACATAGCAAGAGGCACTCAAAAACATGTACGAAAAAAGGGAAAACTTGTAGATTCAATTTCCCACGTCCTCCAAGCAACAGAACATTTGTGTCATCATGCAAACTTGGAGATGGTGAGACAGATGGACAGCCCCTGAAAAAAGAAGTAGCAGACACTATGATGAAAAAAGTGAAGGATGCCGTACTAAACTCTGAGGCCAACTATGACTCTGTTGATTCCTTATTTAGTACAATTGGTATCAGTCAGGAAATATTTGAAGCTGCATACTCAAGAATCACAAAGAAAACTACCATTGTTCTTAAGAGGAGACCATGTGAAGTGTGGGTGAACCAATATAACAGAGACCTTTTACGCTGTTGGAATGCAAACATGGACATTCAGTTTGTGGTTGATGCATATTCGTGTATTGTGTACATCATTTCCTACATTTCTAAAGCTGAGAGAGAGATGGGACTGCTACTGGCAAATGCTCAGAAAGAGGCCACACAGCAAGGTAACCTTGATGCAAAAGAAGCTCTTCGACAACTTGGTAGTGTTTTCCTACACAATCGTGAAGTTTCAGCTCAGGAAAGCGTTTATCGTCTGACTAACATGAGGTTGAAAGAGGGATCACGAAAGGTGCAGTTTATCCCAACTGGAGAAAATGTGGTAAAAATGAGCCTTCCATTGAACGTCATACGGAAGAAAGCTGAGTGTGAGAATGAGAATGAACAAGGAATTTGGATGAACAGTATCACTGATAGATATAAAGCCAGACCAGAAACAAAAGAGTTTGCAGGAATGTGCCTGGCGAGATTTGCATCTGAGTACAGAATACTATGTAAGTCTCAGAGCTCATGCCCTGGAAGTGTGCAGTTGGACAGAAAATTAGGATTTGTGAAGAAAAGGACACGCACAGAGGCAGCCGTTGTTCGGTATGCTCGCTTTTCACCCACAAAGGACCCAGAAAAATATTACCACAGCATTTTGCAACTTTTTCTGCCACATTATTTCAATGCACAATTAAAACCTTCTACTTTTGGCAGTTACCAGGAATTCTATGAGACTGGTTGTGTCAAGGTCTTGGATGATGAATTGCATTCAGTGAAACTGGTTGTGCAGTCAAACATGTCAAGTTTTGAAAAGGAATCACATGCAATTGACAAAGCTGAAGAAGACATACAGCAGCATGGTGTAATGGAAGATGCCTGGGCAGATATTTGTCCGGAAACTGAACGTGAACGGCTAGAGTGTCTTGCTAGCAAATCCAACACTACACCAGAAATGAGAGAACAACGTGATGAGATACCAGATTTGTTACCAAGGCAGAGGCGCTATATGTTGCATGACAATCCTTGTGGTATGTCCAGGCAGGAAGCACTGGCTTTGCTTCGCTCACTGAATAACAAGCAGTCTGAGACTTTTTACAAAATACGAAACTGGTGTTTACAGAAGGCACGTAGTGAAAACCCAGAACCATTTCATGTATTCATATCTGGACCTGGAGGTGTGGGCAAGTCGGTCTTGATCAAAGCAATACATTATGAGGCAGCTCGTATCTTGTGTCAGTTGTCACATAATCCAGATGAGACACATGTGTTACTGACTGCTCCAACTGGGGTTAGTGCTTACAACATCAAAGCTGCAACAATACACGCCTGTTTCCATATTGCAACGGACGCAAAGCTGCCATATGAACCACTTGGAGATGAAAAAATAAATTCATTGAGAGCTGAACTGGGAAACCTGCAAATATTGATCATAGATGAAATTTCAATGGTCGATCACAAGCTGCTTGCATATATTCATGGCAGATTGAGACAAATCAAACAAACTGGAGATTATTCTGCTTTTGGAAATGTCTCAATCATTGCTGTTGGAGATTTCTACCAGCTTTGTCCTGTGAAAGGGAAAGCTTTGTATACTGAGGGTAAAGCTGTTGATCTATGGCAGAATCATTTCGCTATGGTGGAGCTGACTGAAATTATGAGACAGAAAGACATGCAGTTTGCACAGTTGCTGAATCGGCTAAGGAAACGCAAAAGGGGTAATGCAATGCTGGAGGCAGACATTGCTATGCTGAAACTACGTGTGACAGGCGAAGGACAAGACAGTACTGGTCTTCATATTTATGCAACCAATGATGAAGTTGATCAACATAACTACCATATGCTGCGGAAGATCTGCTCAGACCATGTCATCATTCATGCTCAGGATTTTCAAAGGGTTGCTGCAACTGGCAGACTGGAAAAGAAACATGGACATCATGCCAATGTTCAGAAGACATGTCTCCCCGAATCACTACATGTAGGTGTCAATGCACGAGTAATACTTCTGAAAAATATTGACGTTTCAGACGGCTTGGTAAATGGTGCATTTGGTACAGTTAGTGACATCTGCTTTGATACTGATGAGGATTTTCCATCAGAGATATACATCACATTTGACAACGAAGCAGCTGGAAAGTCACTCAGGGGAAAGAAGCCATGCCTAAAAGCAGGGTTGGACAAAGCTACACGAATCAAAGCAGAGGAGGAGAGAGTGACAAACAGTGGTGGAACACGACGGCAGTTTCCATTGAAATTGGCTTGGGCTTGTACAGTACACAAGGTACAAGGTCTGACAGTGGATAAGGCTGTTGTATCACTAAAGAAGATATTTGCAGCTGGACAGGCATATGTAGCATTAAGCCGTGTCACTTCTCTGGAAGGCCTTATAATAGAAGACTTTAAGGAGACTGCTATATATGCAAAACAAGACATTGAGACTGCAATGCAAAGCATGCCTGCATTTATTGAGCCCGTCATGGAAGTGCCATCATTATGTAAGATTTTACTGCACAATGTTGAAGGACTTACATGTCACCTGGATGACCTAAAGCAAGACAGAAGGTATATGGAAGCTGATATCATCTGCTTGACAGAGACATGGTTAAATTCAAAGGAAGACACAGAAGGTGTACAGCTGCCTGGATTTTCATACCATGGGAAACCCAGACATCAGGCATATGATGGTAGTGATGCTTTCTTTGCTGAACTGAAGGAGCAGCAACATGGTGGTGTGGGTTTGTATTACAAAGAACATACCAACTGTACTGTGACTGATGTACAGTGTGTCAACATTGAGTGTGTGCAGTTCAGTGTGGGCCTACTAAGAACAACAGTCTTGGTACTATACAGACCACCCTCATATAATCTGGCAATCTTTCAGAAGAACCTGATGCAGTTGATCACTCGGTTGGACAGTGTGGAAGGTGGGAAAATCATCATGGGCGACTTCAATGAAAATCTTTTGCAAGTAAGTACAATTGCTAATTTTATGGAAGAACATGGGTATGCTCAACTTGTGAAAGAAGCAACCACTGGGAAAGGCACTTTGATTGATCATGTGTATGTGAAAGACATTGTGACTAACGGCATCTCTGTTTCAGTAATGCCGACGTATTTCAGCCATCATGAATGTATAGTGCTACATCATCTATAAGAAACTGTATAAAAAAATATGAAAAAATTTGTCATGCAGTAAATCATTTGACAGTAAGTACAATTGCTAATTTTATGGAAGAACATGGGTATGCACAACTTGTCAAAGAAGCAACCACTGGGAAAGGCACTTTGATTGATCATGTGTATGCATAAAATATTTTGACTAATAGAATTTTTATTTCAGCAATGTCGATGTATTTCAGCCATCATGAATGTGTAGTGCCACATTATCTGTAAGAAACTGTATAAAAGACATTATGAGTAAGAAACATAAATTTTTTGCTGCAGTGATAGTTTTCTGGGGTGCGTCAGCCTCGGGAGGCTGGCACTGCGACTGGGGCTATGGCTGTACTAGGGGGGATTGGCAGGGAGGCTTGGCCTGGTGCCAAGCTTTGGGGGTTAGGCCTGGGGCTGGCCGTCAGCGGCTACCACTGGGGTTGCCGGTAGGCTGTGGGGGGCTAGGACTAGGGCTGGCCTTCAGAAGGCTGCAACTAGGCCTCAGAGGTTGGCAGTGGAGCTGGTGTTTCAGGGCTTGGCATTTAGCCTGAGGCTGATGTTGGGCTTTGGGGGTTGGGGTCGACCTTGAGGGGGCTGCTGCTGGGCCTGGGGCTGGCACCATGCTTTTGGGGGCTGCGGCTGGGCTTCAGGAAGCTGGCACTGGGGCTGAGGCAGGGGGTACTAAAGCTGGACATGGCGGCCTGTTGCTGGGGATAAGTCTGAGGTGGGCTGCTTGGGTTACCACTAGGCATAGGACTAAGGTTACGGGAGGGTCACTAGGGCTAGGCATAAGGGGGCTAGGATGGGGCACATGGCACTGGGGGTTGGTGTGGGGGCTAGGGGAAGTTTAGGACAGAGCAAGCAATGTGGTCTTTGAAAAGGGAGGTAATGTGCTCTGTCAAGTGCCTCACAACAGCAGTATGCCAAACTTGTTAATGTCATGAATTTTCCACAAAAAAATAAACAATTTTAGATGTCCTGTGATATAATTGAGTATTTATTAAATGCATTGTTGCCTATATAGAAATTTTGTGTTGTGGGCCAGTACAGTGCACTGAACCTCTTTACAAAGCACCACACACTTGGGAAATGTAAATGTATAGTTGCTTATGTAACGTAGAATATATAATTACAATAAATTAAATGTAAGGAGATGAAGAAGTACCATCAGATGTAGACACTACCGAACTAATGTCTTGTACCACAAAACGTGCTGAAAAGACACAGAATTTCACAAAGCAAGGCTTTGATTGAAAAGAATGGTGAGAGGGCGAAGAGGCACAGACATCTATGGGCAAAGGTAAGACCATATACTGACATGTCTCTGTATAGCGTCGTAGAGTGTACTTTCACACTGTAAAAGGAAATGGACATATGTACACTGACTGTATTATGGCATTATGCATATGATGCAATTTTTGGAGTAATGTGTATGTTTTGTGTGTTTCTTGAAACAGCTAAAATGAAGTAAAACTAAACAGTCATACATGTGGATGACCTAAAATCTAAGTGGGAAAGCTGGGCAGTGAGTGTGAGACATTCATCTAGACACAGTGGATGTGCCATGACTGGGTGGGCAAAGCAAAGGTACGTGAGTGACAGTTTCTCACTTAACTTGATCATGCTAGTTAAGACATACCAGTTTGCAGTGTATGAGCTTATAAATTGGGTAACTAAGTATTGTCAGAAATCCCTACTACATTGTTATATTGCATGTTTTAACCTGCCTTCTCCTATGTATAACCTCAGGTTACTAAGGCACAACTGTTATGTGCTTCCCTGATGATCAAGCCAACACACATCTGTCTGTTGAAGCTCTGCTATACTGCATCCTCCGTCATACACCTGTACATTGGGAGTGTGACACATCACACTGAATGCTGCATAGCCAGAGGAGCAGGCGCTGACCTGGTGAGTTTGCCTTTTTCAGACATTTCTTCCTCTTTGGTGTAGTTCTAGTTTTACTCTGTCAGTGTTTGTCTAACTTACATGCCAGTTCATGCTTTTAATCTTTTAATCTTTTCCAGCGCCTGCTGTTGATGACACTGACCCCATGCCCACCACATCAACTTTCGTTAACACACCACACTGCCTGGTACGTTGGAACAATGAGATGGGCTGGCCTGGTGAGTTTGCCTCTTTGATGGATTATTTTGTCTGTGAAGTAGTTTCACTTTACAACTGCAAGTGTCTGATTGGCTGACATGCAGCTTTCTGGTTTTACTCTCTTTTCCAGTGCCTTATCTTCATATCAGTGACACCATACTCACCACATCAAGGTTCCCTGCGCCCATTTTGTCGACAAGCAAAGCGTTCTCTAAAGAACTCAGAGACTGCACACAGACAGTATGAACTACACACAGATACCTGAAGTGAAATGCACCAGAAATCATCTCCACACACTATAGTCTGACAGCAAAGGTACTTTGAATGAAATGTGCTGTTGCTTGTGGATGTTTATTGCTATGATGTCTCACAATTTTTCTTGTAGTATTTATTGAGTTATTTTCACTTTTACTCTGCAATAACAAAACATTAATGATGTGTTGTGACAGTTCTGTAGTACATAATATGTCATGTAATTTACAGTCATGATGCCATGGTTAAATTAATGTCAAAATAACGATCCAGCTTTGTTTGTGATGCCTGTGTTGACTTACACTAAATTGTATATTCAAAAGAAGATTGCCATGTTGGGAGTTGTGTAGTAGATATATACAGTATGAGTGCTACTATCACACTTTGTGGTCTTTATACACTGTTTATGTAAGAATGCTATGCACATCATATGCGAAATATTATGTCAATTGTGCTGGCTCAACTATTGTGGCCTCAATGTACTTTTTCAGCCTCCTCAAACAATGACACAAACCTAAATGTTTGGTTAAGACAAATGTATTCAATTGCAATTTTACAATGTGTATAATGTGTTTTCTATTATGTCTCTAATGAATAATAATAAATATTATAATCATTAATACAGTCATCATTCTTAAGCATGTTAAATACACATGTAAATGTCACAATAAATTTTAATTAGCGTAGGTGAAACAGGCAGTGAAGAAAATACGCATACAAAAAGTGCAGTTGAACCCGGTTATGTTGCCGGCCTAGGAGGTTGCCAAAAAGCGTCAAGATAACCGATGATCGAGATAACAGAAAACCAATATGGGGGCAATACACTATGTTGACATATGCTTGAAATTTATTTATGTGCGTTAATAAATGAGAATGTATATGCACCGGTTTTTGGTGTTTTTTTACACAACAGCGATTTGTTTGATGACGCGATCGGCATGTTATATAAATGTACATACATGTTGGCTAACAACAAAAGGCATATGTGCACCAACTAAAAGCAGAGATTTACCAGTATATAATAAAAACCACCGTCGATTCTCGATAGAAGCCTTTAATTATATCATCCAACATTGCAAACACAAAGATCGCTCACAAAGTCACATAAAAACCTGTGCGGTGTAGTTCGTTGTCACAAAAAGCAAACCAGTGTCAAAATCAAATTCACAAGTCATTTTGCTCTGACAGCTCTGAAAAGTATCGTACACGCAATTAATATGGTTTCTTTACAAAGTATAAAAATGCTTTGTTGCTTTTTGCCTTTGACAGTCTACTTGAAAATAAATGCTTCGATATTACTTATGCTGTCTAAAACAGTTTCATCCCCTACAAAAGAACCATACCGTCGATTTTTTGTAGCATTTCTATCACCTCACTGGCAGAGGGAATTTGTTCCAAATCTTCGTCCGCATCTTCTTCATCTTCGTTGTCATTGCCGCATGCAGATATGCTTGGCTTTGGTTTTGATGGGGATTTACCTAGATCGCGTTTCACTGTTGCGTTGTTCAGCAAATTACCATGCGAATGCGATTTGAATACGCGCTGTTTAGCACGTGAGATACATTTTAAAAAGCCGGCGATTAGTCACAGGGATCGAGATAACCGATGTTAAGTGGCGATTTTGGCCCTCTTTCGGGCTCGAGATATTAGGGTTCGGCGACATAAAAGAATCGACATAACCGATGAGAAATGCTAATGCAAAGAGGGAATTTGGCAGTTCCACTTCAAAAACATATCGACTTAATAGGGTTGGCGAGTTAGCCGAGGTCGAGATAAGTGGGTTCTACAGTATTACAATGCCCTGAGCAACATCTAAGAAAAAACACACTACACTATAATGACAGTCTATAGTGACTGGCCATAATGTATAATATTAGCCTGCTGCATGCATTAATGAAATACAGGACGAACTCCACCTGCTGGCCAATCTATAAAAAAAATCCAAAAAAGTGCAATATAAATAGAGCACCATCTCCACCTACTGGCCAATTCAATACAAAAAAGCAAAAAATCTGCAATATACACTGCCTGGTTTATAAATAAAATCATTATATAGTCAAATAGCAGAACAATGAAAGGAGCTTAAAATATGGACTGAGGTGAAGGGAAAGTAAACAATTCTTTGAAGGTATCATGAAGGATATTTCAGCTGAATTAGCCAAGGTAGGTCTTAGACATATTAGGACAGCGGCTGTAGCACCCCTGTTTGACCGATTGCCACCAAACTTGGAAGGTCTGTCTGTTATCCAGTGATACAGAAGCGAGTAAAATTTTGTAAGGATTGGATGAAGCATGCCAGAGATATAGCTGTTTGATTGAAATGGGCATGGAAATGGTGTGGCCAGCAGGTGGAGTCAGCGCTCCATTTTAGATTAGATTAGATTCAACTTTATTGTCATTACACATGTACAAGTACAAGGCAACGAAATGCAGTTTAGGTCTAACCAGGAGTGCAATAAGCAGTAAGTGCAGGATAAGGTATAAGTTATAAGTGCACTTAAATGGGATATGTGCAGGGAGAAAGTAAGGGTAATATTTACAGATGGATATACTGTGAGCATAATATACAGATTGCTAAGAACAGGAATTTACAAATAGACATTTACAGATATATATAATAAGAAATTTACAACTGTATTGTGCAATGGATATTGCTTTCCGAATATGTATATACAGTGTAGTGCATTAAAAATTAAATAGTGCAATGATAATGGAGAGAGTATGGGAGTGTGTTAGAGGGGGCAGGTGTCAGTGGGGGGCAGAGTTCAATAAGGAGACCGCTCTGGGAAAGAAGCTGTTCCTTAGTCTACTGGTTCTTGACCTGGGACACCTGAAGCGCCTACCGGAAGGCAGGAGAGAAAACAGTTTGTGGGCGGGATGAGAGTAATCCTTAAGAATACTGCGTGCTCGACGCATACAGTGTTTCTTCTGGATGTCCTCAATGGCTGGAAGTGGAGTCCCTATAATGCGCTGGGCAGTTTTCACCACCCGCTGCAGTGCCTTACGCTCAGCAACAGAGCAGTTTCCGTACCAAACTGTTACACAGTTGGTTAGGATACTTTCTATTGTACAGCGATAGAAGTTCACCAGGGTGGCTGAGGACAGCTGGTTCTTCTTAAGTGTTCTTAAGAAGAAGAGGCGCTGGTGAGCCTTCTTGACCAGGCTAGAGGTGTTGGTGGTCCAGGATAGGTCCTCCGAAATGTGGGTCCCCAGGAACTTGAGACAGGCTCAACAGCCATCCCGTTGATGTAAATGGGTTCATGTGAACCTCTTCTTCCCTTCCTGAAGTCCACAATGAGCTCCTTGGTCTTAGTGGTGTTAAGGAGCAGATTATTGTCCATACACCAAGTGGCCAGGTGCTTGATCTCCTCTCTGTAGGCAGTCTCGTCATTGTTGCTGATGAGACCGATCACCGTAGTATCGTCTGCAAATTTGATGATGGTGTTGGATCCCTGTACAGGCCTGCAGTCATGGGTGAAGAGGGAGTAAAGGAAGGGGCTCAGCACACAGCCCTGTGGTACACCAGTGTTGAGCAGATGTGGCCTGACCTAACATGCTGAGGTCTGTTGGTTAGAAAATCCATAATCCAGTTGCAGATTGAGATATTAATGTCCAGGTCTCTAAGTTTGGTGATTAACTTAGAGGGTAAGACAGTATTGAATGCTGAGCTAAAGTCAACAAACAGCATTCGTGCATAGGTGTTTGTGCTGTCCAGGTGTGTGAGTATTTTAGAAATTACATTCAATACTTTCAGGCCTTCTTATGTGTAAATTAAGTCTGATAATGTTCTATGAGGCAAATTGGTGAAAAATGAAAGTGAATTAAAAATATGGACTCAGGTGAAGGGAAAGGTAACAATTCTTTCAAGGTTTTATAAGAAATAAGGACATTTCAGCTGAATTTGCTAAGGTGGGTCTTAGAAATATATGGACAGTGGCTGTAGCGCCCCCATTTGACTGATCTGCACCAAACTTGGATGGTCTGTCTGGGGTCCCCTGCTACATTAGCCGGTCAAATTTGATGAGGATTTGATGAAGAATGCCTAAGAATTAGCTGTTTGATTGAAATGAGCATGGAAATGCTGTAGGTTCAGTGTGGCTGGTGGCCATACTGTACAGGCAGGTGAAGTTATCTTTATAAATAATACATAAGGGCAGTGTCCTGATTGATCTAGTACCAGAATGACCTACTTGGGCTGGACATTGCAGTAGTGATAGTAATATGTTATTTATCACCTTTTTAAATATGACAAGGGAATGCAAATGACTATCATGCGACATTGCATATATCTTGATTTGGCATGAATCACTGAAATTGCTGGACAAATGATTTTAACCAGTGAAATGTCACTGGATCAACAATTAGATAAATGTAAGATGAACTGATTTTGCAGGTTTACACAGACATGTTATGTTGCTGTAGCGCCCCTGTTTGACCGATCGGCACAAAATTTGGAGGGCCCTTCCGCAGTAATGTCTTACATTATGGATTTAAGTTTGGTGATGATTTGGTGAGACATGCCTGAGATATAGCTGTCTGATTGAAATGGGCGAGGCACCAGTACAGTCAGGGTGTCCCTGGTGGCCATACCTTACCGAAAGTTTATGTTTTTTCTGTAAATCTTTAAAAGGACTGTCTCCTGATTATAATGACAACAGACTTATGTAGATTGGCCGAAAATCCTAGGAGATGAATGAAAAAGCCTGTTTTTATAAAAATATAAATTGTGCAAAAACGCAAAGATGAAGAGAAAAGCTCTATATGTTGTTTGATTTGTCATGACATAGTGGATTAGACTGGCAATAAATTTCAACTGTAGGCATGACAGTTCTGCAGATATAGGCAGAAATGTAAATCAGGGCACTGTAGCGCCCCCATGTGGCTGAGTGAGGTGTCCTTCGTATAGTGGGCTGCGGGTCGTAGGCCAAATATACCACCAAAATTTGGTCTTGATTGGTCATTGATAAGCCTGTCAAATGGCTGCTCGATTTTGATTGGCTGATGGCGGCCACTCTTTAAGCAATAATGACTGCCATTGTATGTGACTGACCTCAGGCTGGGCCCTAGTACATATCTGCCAAATTTCAGTTTGATTGGCCAAGGCAGTCAGGAGATATTGCCAGTTTTTAGTTGTAGCGCCCCCTATGGACGAAATGCAGCCCGCCTTGGACCGTGTCCCCAGAATGGTGTAGGGAGGTAGCATTTCAAATTTGGTCAAGGTAGGCCAAGGCACGGCCAAGTTATAGCCGTTAGACCAAAACAGGCCAAATTTGGATATTGTTTGGGCATGGCTAATGGCCGTAGGATATAAAAATGTCTGAATTTTGTTAATGATTCTTGATCAGCTGAGAATTCTGATTCGTCTGACACCTCATTTGTCTGATTTGGTAGGACAAGCTTTGACTGTAAGGAAAAAGTATGATTTGCAAATTATGCAAATTAGCAAAAAATCTAAGTAGGCGGAGCTTCATGGTCCCATTGACTTTTTGGTAGGGCATGGCTGTCTGCATCAGTAGAAAAAAGAATTTCGAACGTAGGACAAACAGGACAGGAGATATCGTCCAAAACGCGTTGGGGGGCGCTACGGCGCCCCCCTTTGGCTGAGTCGGACGGGTCGGACACGCTGAGTAGTGGGTAGGAATTGCAATCATCCTACCAAATTTGGTCGGCCTAGGACTTACGGTTTAGGCTGGGCATTCAGTTTTACGGCAGAAAAATAATAATTATAAAAGAGAAAAATCCTAAGAAAAACAATAATGGTCCATAAGGACTTCGTCCTTTGGACCCTTAATAATAATAATAATAATAAAAAGAAAAATCCTAAGAAAAACAATAATGGTCCATAAGCATTTCATGCTTTGGACCCTTAATAATAAAGATAACTGCAAGCAGTGACAATCGGGTCCAAAGCTAATGGAAAGAAGCAATGAAGAGGAATGAAGTGAATGGCATAAAATTAGAAGTTCACTAATTATTGGAAATGAAGTACAGACTGTAATTGATGAGCAATGCATTTAAATTGGCAGAAAATAGGAAATGCTTCTATGAGATGATACCTAACATTTGAACATTACCTTGGAAATGTTTATCAAGGTACGATGAAGGGAACAGGGTAGATGAGAAACCGAAGGGAAATGTGGTGACTAGCTGTTTGAGAAATATTGCAATTGCTGCAGTGTACACAGGATGAAGTAACATTGAAGTTTGATAGATTTCTAAAAGTCAAATGGCAGTAACATATAAGCAGATTAAAAATATGGACTTAGATGAAGGGAAAGGTGATTAATATTTAAATGTCTAAATAAACAATAAGGAGATGTCAGCTGCATTAACCAAGGTTGGTCTTAAATATATTAGGACAGTGGCTAAATTGGAAATGAAGTACAGACTGTAACTGATAGCCAATGCATTTAAATAGTCAGAAAATAGGAAATGCTACTATGAACATGCAGCTTTCTGGTTTTACTCTTTTCCAGTGCCTTATCTTCATATCAGTGACACTATACTCACCACATCAAATTTCCCTGCGCCCATTATTTCGACAACCAAAGCGTTCTCTAAAGAACTCAGAGACTGCACACAGACAGTATGAACTACAAACAGATACCTGAAGTGAAATGCACCAGAAATCATCTCCACACACTATAGTCTGACAGCAAAGGTACTTTGAGTAAAATGTGCTGTTGCTTGTGGATATTTATTGCTGTGATGTCTCACAATTTTTTTTGTAGCATTTATTGAGTTATTTTCAGTTTTACTCTGCAATAACAAAACATTAATGATGTGTTGTAACAGTTCTGTACTACATAATATGTTGTGTAATTTACAGTCATGATGCCATGGTTAAATTGATGTCAAAATAACGGTCCAGCTTTGTTTGTGATGCCTGTGTTGACTTACTGTACACTAAATTGTATATTCAAAAGAATATTGCCATGTTGTGAGTTTTGTAGTATATATATATATATGAGTGCTACTATCACACTTTGTGGTCTTTATACACTTTATTTAAGAATGCTATGCACATCATATGCGAAATATGTCAATTGTGCTGGCTCAACTATTGTGGTCTCAATGTACTTTTTCAGCCTCCTCAAACAATGACACAAACCTAAATGTTTTGCTAAGACAGATGTATTTAATTGCAATTTTACAATGTGTATAATGTGTTTTCCATTATGTGTCTAATCAGTAATAATAAATATTATAATCATTAATACAGTCATCATTATTAAGCATGTTAAATACACATGTAAATGTCAAAATAAATTTCAATTACGGTAGGTGAAACAGGCAGTAAAGAAAATATAGATACAAAAAGTATTACAATGTCCTGAGCAATATTTAAGGAAAAACATAATACAATATAATGACATTATATAGTAAATGGCCATAATGTATAATATTAGCCTGCTGTATGCATGCAGTCCCTGGTGTGGCAGTTTGACTACTGCCATTAGCAGAAGCAGCCTTAGTACATCAATAAAGGATAGAATATAGAACCCTTTGGTGAAGTGCCTCAGCCCAAGACAATGTATGGTTTGTGTCAGATGGTCTAAGTAGACGGTAGAAATAGGCACCTGCATACCTAATATTTTAAGTCTAGATCATACAAGTTAAGCTTACTTTATAGTACCTCAGTGAACACATGCTGTCTTGTATATTAAAAAAAACAACAGTGGCTTACTGCATTTGTAAAGTATTCTTCTAGACATAAGAAGCCCTGAAATAATTTAATGCCATTAATGAAATAGAGGACGAACTACACCTGCTGGCTAATGTATAAAAAAAATCGAAAAAACTGCAATTTAAATATAGCACCATCTCCACCTACTGGCCAATTTAATACAAAAAAGTGAAAAATCTGCAATATATACTGCCTGGCTTATAAATAAAATCTGATAATTTTCTATAAGTCAAACAGCATAAAAATGAAAAGAGCTTAAAAATATGGACTGAGGTGAAGGAAAAGTGAATTCCTTGAAAGTATTATGAAGGATATTTCAGCTGAATTAGCCAAGGTAGGTATTAGACATACTAGGACAGTGGCTGTACTGCTCCAGATTGACTGATCGCCACCAAACTTGGAAGATTTGTCTGTAGTCTAGTCATACAGAAGTGAATCAAATTTTGTAAGGATCAGATGAAGCATGCCTGAGATTTAGCTGTTTAAATGAAATGGGAATGGAAATGGTGTGGCCAGCAGGTGGAGTCAGCGCTCCATTTTAGAAATACTATTTAATACTTTCAGGTCTTCTCATATGTAAATAAAGTCTGATAATGTTGTATGAGGCAAATTGGTGAAAAATGAAAGGAACTTAAAAATATGGACTAAGGTGTAGGGAAAGGTAAAAATTCTTTGAAGGTCTTATGAGAAAGAAGGACATTTCAGCTGAATTTGCTAAGGTTGGTCTTAGACATATATGGACAGTAGCAATTGCTGCAGTGTACACAGGCTGAAGTAACATTGAAGTTTGATAGATTTCTAAAAGTGAAATGGCAGGAAAATGAAAGCAATTTAATAATATGGACTGAGATGAGGGGAAAGGTGATTAATTTTTAAATATTTCATGAGAAATAAGCTAATTTCAGCTGCATTATCTAAGGTTGGTCTTAGACATGTTATGACGGTGGCTAAATTGGAAATGAAGTACAGACTGTAACTGATGGCCAATGCATTTAAATAGTCAGAAAAAGTAGGAAATGCTTCTATGATAAGATAATACCTGATATTTTGAACATTGACTTTGATATGTTGATTAAGGTACGTTAAAGGGAAGAGGGTAGATCAGAAACAGAAGGGACATGTGGTGACTAGCTGTTGGAAGAAATTGCAATTGTTGCACTGTACACAGCCTGAAGTATCTCTGAACTTTGATACATTTCTAAAAGTGAAATGAAATGAAAATGTCAATAATCTTTGAAGATTTGATGAAAAATAAAGAAATTTCAGCTGCATTAACTATGAGTATATTTTGACAGTGGCAGAAGCGCCCCCGTTTAACCGAATGTCACCAAAGTTAGATGGTCTATTCATAGTCCAGTGCTACAGAAGTCAGTCAAATTTTGTGAGAATTCGATGAAGTATGAATGAGGTTTAGCAGACTTAATGAATTCGGTATGGAAATAGTGAGGCTAGCAGGTGGAGTTAGCACTACATTTGATAATTGGTAGTATGCAGTCCCTGGTGTGGCAGTTTGACTACTGCCATTAGCAGAAGCAGCCATAGTACAACAATATAAGATACAATATATAACCATTTGCTGAAGTGCCTCAGCCCAAAAGAATTTGTTTTTTGTGTCAGATGGTCTAAGTAGACGGTAGAAATAGGCACCTGCATACCTAATATTTTAAGTCTAGATCATACAAGTTAAGCTTACTTTATAGTACCTCAGTGAACACATGCTGTCTTGTATATTAAAAAAAACAACAGTGGCTTACTGCATTTGTAAAGTATTCTTCTAGACATAAGAAGCCCTGAAAAATTTAATGCCATTAATGAAATACAGGACGAACTACACCTGCTGGCTAATCTATAAAAAAAAATCTAAAAAACTGCAATATAAATAGAGCACCATCTCCACCTACTGGCCAATTTAATATAAAAAAGCAAAAAATCTGCAATATATACTGCCTGGCTTATAAATAAAATCTGATAATTTTCTATAAGTCAAATAGCATAAAAATGAAAGGAGCTTAAAAATATGGACTGAGGTGAAGGGAAAGTTAATTCCTTGAAAGTATTATGAAGGATATTTCAGCTGAATTAGCCAAGGTACGTATTAGACATACTAGGACAGTGGCTGTACCGCTCCAGATTGACTGATCGCCACTAAACTTGGAAGATTTGTCTGTAGTCCAGTAATACAGAAGTGAATCAAATTTTGTAAGGATCGGATGAAGCATGCCTGAGATTTAGCTGTTTGAATGAAATGGGAATGGAAATGTTGTGGCCAGCAGGTGGAGTCAGCGCTCCATTTTAGAAATGATATTAAATGCTTTCTGACCTTCTCATTTGTAAATGAAGTCTGATAATGTTGTATAAGGCAAATTGGTGAAAAATGAAAGGAACTTAAAAATATGGACTAAGGTGTAGGGAAAGGTAAAAATTCTTTGAAGGATTTATGAGAAAGAAGGACATTTCAGCTGAATTTGCTAAGGTTGGTCTTAGACATAAATGGACAGTAGCTGTAGTGCCCCCATTTGACCGATCGGCACCAAATTTGCAGGGTCTGTCTGAGGTGCAGTGCTACATTAGTGGGTCAAATTTGGTGATGATCAGATGAAGTATTCCTCTGATTTAGCTGTTTGATTGAAATGATCATGGAAATGCTGTAGGTTCAGTGTGGCTGGTGGCTATACTGTACAGGCAAGTGAAGTTATCTTTATAAATTATACATATGGGCAGTGTTCTGATTTTTCTACTACCAGATTGACCTACTTAGGCTGGACATTGCAGTAGTTACAGTAATATGTTATTAATTAAGTTTTTAAATATGACAAGGGAATGCAAATGACTATCATGGGACATTGCATATTTCTTGATTTGACATGACTCACAGAACTTGCTGGGCAAAAGATTTTAACCAGTAATATGTCACTGGATCAAAAATGAGATAAATGTAAGTTGAGCTGATTTTGCAGTTTATACAGTGATGTTATATTGCTGTAGCACCCCCGTTTGACTGATCGGCACCAAATTTGGAGGGCCCTTCTCCAGTAATATCCTACATTATATATTTAAGTTTGATGATGATTGGTTGAGGCAGGCCTGAGATATAGCTGTCTGATTGAAATGGGTGTGGCACCACTATGGATTGGGTGTGGCTGGTGGCCATACCACATGGAAAGTTTCAGATTTTGTTAATATTTCTTTATAAGGACTGTCTCCTGATTAAAATTATCACAGAAATATGAAGGTTTGGTGAAAATCCAAGGAGGTTAAGGAAAAGTACTGTTTTAAGACTTTTACAAAATAGGCAAAAATGGCAAGAGATATGATGAAGTTCTTTATAACATTAAATTTGTCATGAGCTAGTGGATAGCTTAAGCAACAATTGTCAATTTTATAATTAACAGTTCAGGAGAAATAGGCAGAAATGCGCTGTAGCGCCCCCATATGGCAGACTGACATGTCCCTTACAGGGTGGGCTCAGGGTCAGAGGACAAATGTACAACCCAAATTTGGTTTGGATTGCTCATTGTTTAGCCAGTCAAATGGCTGCTTGATTTTGATTGGCTAATGGTGGCCAGTATTTTACAACTAATGACTGCCATGATACTTGCCTGACCTCAGGCTTGGACGTAGTACATATCTGCCAAATTTCAATTAGATTGGTCAAGGCAGTCAGGAGATATTGCCAGTTTTTAGTTGTAGCGCCCCCTATTGACGAAATGTGGGCCGCATTGTATGGTGACCCCATAATAGAGCAGGGAGGTTGGATTGTAAGTTTGGTTCAGGTAGGCTAAGGTATGGAGAACTTATAGCATTTAGACTGAAATAGGCCAAATTTAGGTGGGATTTGGGCATGGCTAGTGGCCATAAAATAGACAAATGTCAGACTTTCTTGAATATATTTTGATCAGCTCAGTGGACTGATCGGTTTGACACCTCATTTGTCTGATTTGGTTCAATATTGTAGGACTTGAAGGCAGAAGTCAGTTTCACAAATTATGCAAATTAGCAAAAAATCTAAGTAGGCGGAGCTTCATAGTCCAAATAGCCAGTTGGTAGAGCAAAGCTGTCTGTATCAGTAGAAAAAATTATTTCAATTATAGGACTAATAGGACAGGAGATATGGACTGAAACGCGTTGGGGGGCGCTAGAGCGCCCCCATCTGGCTGACAGGCCTGGGTCGGAGAATCTGAGTAGCGGGTAGGAATTGACATCATCTTACCAAGTTTGGTTGGTCTAGTTCTTACGGTTTAGGCTGTACATTCAGTTTTACGGCAGGAAAAAAATAATAATAATAAAGATAACTGCAAGCAGTGACAATCGGGTCCAAAGCAAATGGGCAGAAGCAATGAATAGTAATGAAGTGAATGGCATAAAATTAGAAGTTCACTAATTATTGTAAATGAAGTACAGACTGTAATTGATTAGCAATGCATTTAAATTGGCAGAAAATAGGAAATGCTTCTATGAGATGATACCTAACATTTAAACATTACCATGGAAATGTTTATCAAGGTACGATGAAGGGAAAATGGTAGATGAGAAACCGAAGGGAAATGTGGTGACTAGCTGTTTGAGAAATATTGCAATTGCTGCAGTGTACACAGGATGAAGTAATATTGAAGTTTGATAGATTTCTAAAAGTGAAATGGCAGTAATATATAAGCAGATAAATAATATGGACTTAGATGAAGGGAAAGGTGATTCATATTTAAATGTTTAAATAAACAATAAGGAGATGTCAGCTGCATTAACCAAGGTTGTTAGACATATTACGACAGTGGCTAAATTGTAAATGAAGTATAGACTGTAACTGATGGCCAATGCATAGAAATCGTCAGAAATAAGGAACATGGTAGATGAGAAAGAACGGACATGTGGTGACCAGCTTTTGGGAAAAATTGAAATTGCTGTAGTGTACATCACTGAAGTTTGATAGATTTCTAAAAGTCAAATGGCAGGAAAATGAAAGTAATTTTATAATATTGACTGAGATGAAGGGAAAGTTGATTAATATTTAAATATTTGATGACAGATAAATAATTTTCAGCTGCATTAACTAAGGTTGATCTTAGACATATTATGACAGTAGCTAAATTGTAAATGAAGTACAGACTGTAACTGATGGCCAATTAATTTAAATAGTCAGAGAATAGGAAATGATACTATGAGATGATGATACGTAACATTTTAACATTACCGTAGAAATGTTCATCAAGGTACGATAAAGGGAAAATGGTAGATGAGAAACAGAAGGGAAATGTGGTGACTAGCTGTTCAAAGAAATGGCAATTGCTGCAGTGTACATCACTGAAGTTTGATAGATTTCTAAAAGGTAAATGCCAGGAATATATAAGCAAATTAAAAACATAGACTTAGATGAAGGGAAAGTTGATTAATATTTTAATGTTTAAATAAACAATAAGGAGATGTCAGCTGCATTAACACAGTTTTAGACATATTTCGACAGTGGCAGTAGCGCCCCCGTTTAACCGAATGTCAGCAAAGTTTGATGGTCTATTCGTAGTCCAGTGCTATAGAAGTCAGTCAAATTTTATGAGAATTAGATGAAGTATGAATGAGATTTAGCAGACTAAACAAATTCGGAATGGAAATAGTGTTGCTAGCAGGTGCAGTTAGCACATTTGATAAATGGTAGCATGCAGTCCCTGGTGTGGCAGCTTGACTACTGCCATTAGCAGAAGCAGCCTTAGTACAACAATATATGATATAATAAAGAACCTTTTGGTGAAGTGCCTCAGCCCAAAAGAATGTGTGGTTTGTGTCAGATGATCTAAGTAGACAGTAAAAATAGGCACCTGCATACCTAATATTTTAAGTCTAGATCATACAAGTTAAGCTTACTTTATAGTACCTCAGTGAACAAATGCTGTCTTGTATATTTAAAAAACAACAGTGGCTTACTACATTTGTAAAGTATTCTTCTAGACATGAGAAGCCCTGAAATAATTTAATGGCATTAATGAAATAGAGGACGAACTCCACCTGCTGGCGAATCTATAAAAAAAAATCTAAAAATGTGCAATATAAATAGAGCACCATCTCCACCTACTGGCCAATTTAATACAAAAAAGCGAAAAGTCTGCAATATATAATGCCTGGCTTATAAATAAAATCTGATAATTTTCTATAAGTCAAATAGCAGAAAAATGAAAGGAGCTTAAAAATATGGACTGAGGTGAAGGGAAAGTTAATTACTTGAAACTATTATGAAGGATATTTCAGCTGAATTACCCAAGGTAGGTATTAGACATACTAGGACAGTGGCTGTACTGCTCCAGATTGACTGATCGCCACCAAACTTGGAAGATCTGTCTGTAGTCCAGACTTACAGAAGTGAATCAAATTTTGGAAGGATCGGATGAAGCATGCCTGAGATTTAGCTGTTTGAATGAAATGGGAATGGAAATGTTGTGGCCAGCAGGTGGAGTCAGCGCTCCATTTTAGAAAAGATATTAAATGCTTTCTGACCTTCTCATTTGTAAATGAAGTCTGATAATGTTGTATAAGGCAAATTGGTGAAAAATTAAAGGAAATTAAAAATATGGACTCAGCTGAAGGGAAAGGTAACAACTATTTGAAGATTTCATGAGGAATAAGGACATTTCAGCTGAATCTGCTAAGGTGGGTCTTACACATATATGGACAGTGGCTGTCACGCCCCCATTTGACCGATCGGCACCAAATTTGCAGGGTCTGTCTGAGGTGCAGTGCTACATTAGTGGGTCAAATTTGGTGATGATCAGATGAAGTATGCCTCTGATTTAGCTGTTTCATTGAAATGATCATGGAAATGCTGTAGGTTCAGTGTGGCTGGTGGCTATACTGTACAGGCAAGTGAAGTTATCTTTATAAATTATACATATGGGCAGTGTCCTGATTTTTCTACTACCAGATTGACCTACTTAGGCTGGACATTGCAGTAGTTACAGTAATATGTTATTAATTAAGTTTTTAAATATGACAAGGGAATGCAAATGACTATCATGGGACATTGCATATTTCTTGATTTGACATGACTCACAGAACTTGCAGGGCAAAAGATTTTAACCAGTAATATGTCACTGGATCAAAAATGAGATAAATGTAAGTTGAGCTGATTTTGCAGTTTATACAGTGATGTTATATTGCTGTAGCGCCCCCGTTTGACTGATCGGCACCAAATTTGGAGGGCCCTTCTCCAGTAATATCCTACATTATATATTTAAGTTTGATGATGATTGGTTGAGGCAGGCCTGAGATATAGCTGTCTGATTGAAATGGGTGTGGCACCACTATGGTTTGGGTGTGGCTGGTGGCCATACCTCATGGAAAGTTTATGATTTTTTTAATAATTTCATATAGGGACTGTCTCCTGATTTAAATGATACCAGATTTGTGTAGGTTTGGTGAAAATCCTAGGAGGATAAGAAAAAGTACTGTTTTAAGACTTTTACAAAATAGGCAAAAATGGCAAGAGATATGATGAAGTTCTTTATAACATTAAATTTGTCATGAGCTAGTGGATAGCTTAAGCAACAATTGTCAATTTTATAATTAACAGTCCAGGAGAAATAGGCAGAAATGTGCTGTAGCGCCCCCATATGGCAGACTGACATGTCCTTTACAGGGTGGGCTCAGGGTCAGAATACAAATGTATAAGCCAAATTTGGTTTGGATTGCTCATTGTTTAGCTGGTCAAATGGCTGCTTGATTTTGATTGGCTAATGGTGGCCAGGATTTTACAACTAATGACTGCCATTTTACTTCTCTGACCTCAGGCTTGTACATAGTACATATCTGCCAAATTTCAATTAGATTGGTTAAGGCAGTCAGGAGATATTGGCAGTTATTAGTTGTAGCGCCCCCTATTGACGAAATGTGGGCCGCATTGTATGTTGACCTCATAATAGAGCAGGGAGGTTGGATTGTAAGTTTGGTTCAGGTAGGCTAAGGTATGGAGAAGTTATAGCATTCAGACTGAAATAGGCCAAATTTAGGTGGGATTTGGGCATGGCTAGTGGCCATAAAATAGACAAATGTCAGACTTTCTTGAATCTATTTTGATCAGCTAAGTGGACTGATCGGTTTGACACCTCATTTGTCTGATTTGGTCCAATATTGTAGGACTTGAAGGCAGAAGTCAGTTTCACAAATTATGCAAATTAGCAAAAAATCTAAGTAGGCGGAGCTTCATAGTCCAAATAGCCAGTTGGTAGAGCAAAGCTGTCTGTATCAGCAGAAAAAATAATTTCAATTATAGGACTAATAGGACAGGAGCTATGGACTGAAACGCGTTGGGGGGCGCTAGAGCGCCCCCATCTGGCTGACAGGCCTGGGTCAGAGAATCTGAGTAGCGGGTAGGAATTGACATCATATTACCAAGTTTGGTTGGTCTAGCACTTACGGTTTAGGCTGTGCATTCAGTTTTAGGGCGCGAAAAATAATAATAATAACTAGAAACTGCAGGCAGTTACTGAAGGGTCCAAAGGGTATGACAAGTAGGACAGGTAGGACAGGTAGGACAACAGATGGTTTGAGTAGAAGGTAGAAATCAGGATGGAGATTGTTGAGTGTCCGTCTAACAGGTCAGGAAATGTAGGACAGAATGTAGGACCCTGTGGTGTAGTGCCTGAACCTGACTGAATGCAATGTTTTGGTGAGATAGTCTGAGTAGTAGGTAGAAATCAGGATATAGACTAGTTAGTATCGGTCTAACAGGTCAGCAAATGCAGGACAGAATGTAGAACCCTGTGGTGGAGTGCCTTAGCCTGACTTAATACATGTTTTGGGTCAGATGGCCTGACTAGTTGGTAGATTTAGGGACCTTCATACCTGGTCTGGTAAGTGTAGATATTACATACAGTAGTTGCTTTTTTATACTGCCTGTGTAAACATAGGCTGTGTTGCATATTCTTAACAAAGTGCTGAGTTGCGGGAGTGTGACATGTAACAGCAGTAATATCATGCTGTATGCTATTCTAGGATGTATATTTAGACAGGAGAAAGGCTAAAAGTATTGAAGGCATTATTGAAATGGAGCGCTGACTCCACCTGCTGGCCAATTTATTATAAAATTGTAATTGCTGTAGTGTACACAGCCTGAAGAAAGATTAAAGTTTGAAAGATTTGTAAAAGTCAAATGGCAGGAGAATATAAGCAGATTAAAAATATGGACTTAGATGAAGGGAAAGGTGATTAATATTTTAATTTTTAAATAAACAATAAGCAGATTTCAGCTGCATTAACCAAGGTTGGTCTTAGACATATTATGACAGTGGCTGTAGTGCCCCCGTTTGACTGATTGCCACCAAACTTGGAAGGTCTTTTGCAGCTTGGCTGAGGCAGTCTAGTAACACAGCCGTGCATCAAATTTTGTGAGGATTGGATGAAGCATGCCAGAGATATAGCTATTTGAATGAAATAGGCATGGAAACAGTGTGGCCAGCAGGTGGAGTCAGCGCTCCATTTTAGAAATTGTATTCAATACTTTCAGGCCTTCTTATGTGTAAATTAAGTCTGATAATGTTCTATGAGGCAAATTGGTGAAAAATGAAAGTGAATAAAAAATATGGACTCAGGTGAAGGGAAAGGTAACAATTCTTTCAAGGTTTTATGAGAAATAAGGACATTTCAGCTGAATTTGCTAAGGTGGGTCTTAGACATATATGGACAGTGGCTGTAGCGCCCCTGTTTGACCGATTGGCACCAATATTGGAGGGTCTGTCTGAGGTCCCTTACTACATTAGGCCGTCAAATTTGATGAGGATTGGCTGAAGCACGGCTGAGATTTAGATGGTTGATTGAAATGAGCATGGATATGGTGCAGGTTTGTTGTAGCTGGTGGCCATAGCATACAGGTCAAGATATTTTTATGAATTATCCATAAGGGCAATGTCCTGATTGATGTACTACCAGAATGACCTACTTGGGCTGGATATTGTAGAAGTTACAGTAATATGTTATTTATTAAGTTATTAAACATCACAAGGGAATGAAAATGACTATCATTGGGCATTGCATATGTCTTGATTTGGCATGACTCACAGAACTGGCAGTACAAAATATTTTAACCAGTAATATGTCACTAGAACAGAAATGAGATAAATGTAAGTTGAACTGATTTTCAAGGTTTATACAGACATGTTATATTGTTGTAGCGCCCCCGTTTGACCGATCGGCACCAAATTTGGAGGGCCCTTCCGGACTACTATTCTACAGGATATATTAAAGTTTGGTGATGATTGGCTGAGGCAGGCCTGAGATATAGCTGTCTGATTGAATTGGGCATGGCACCTGTATGGTTTGTGTGTGGCTGGTGACTATACCTCATGGAAAGTTTATGATTTTTTTATGAATTATTTATTATGACTGTCTCCTGATTTAAATGATACCAGATTTGTGTAGGTTTGGTGAAAATCCTAGGAGGTTAACGAAATGTCTTGTTTTCAGACCAATATGAATTATGCAAAAACGCAAAGATGCAGAAGCAAGTTCTACATGTTGTTTGATTTGGCATGTCGTACTTAATTGACCGGGCAACAATTAGACTGCCATAACAGGATGGAGATTTAGCGTAGCTCTAATGTGACAGGAGATGTAGGGCAAACCGTAGAGGAGGATACTAAAAAGTCAGACAGAACTACAGGTCAGCAGATGTCAGACAGAACAGAACTTGTTTAGGTCAGATGGTTTGAGTAGAAGGTAGAAATCATGATGTAGATTGTTGAGTGTCGGTCTAACAGGTCAGGAAATGTAGGACAGAATGTAGAACCCTGTGGTGTAGTGCCTGAACCTGACTGAATGCATGGTTTGGGTCAGATGGCCTGACTAGTTGGTAGATTTAGGGACCTTCATACCTGGTCTGGTAAGTCTAGATATTACAGTTTTCTTTTTTATACTGCCTGTGTAAACATAGGCTGTGTTGCATATTCTTAACAAAGTGCTGAGTTGCGTATTGTGACATGTAACAGCAGTAATATCATGCTGTATCATATTCTAGGTTATACATTTAGACAGGAGAAAGGCTAAAAGTATTGAAGGCATTATTGAAATGGAGCGCTGACTCCACCTGCTGGCCAATTTATTATAAAATTGTAATTGCTGCAGTGTACACAGCCTGAAGAAAGATTGAAGTTTGAAAGATTTGTAAAAGTCAAATGGCAGGAAAATATAAGCAGATTAAAAATATGGACTTAGATGAAGGGAAAGGTGATTAATTTTTTAATTTTTAAATAAACGATAAGCAGATTTCAGCTGCATTAACCAAGGTTGGTCTTAGACATATTAGGACAGTGGCTGTAGTGCCCCCGTTTGACCGATTGCCACCAAACTTGGAAGGTCTTTCTGAAGTCTAGTAACACAGATGTGCGTCAAATTTTGTGAGGATTGGATGAAGCATGCCAGAGATATAGCTATTTTAATAAAATGGGCATGGAAACAGTGTGGCCAGCAGGTGGAGTCAGCGCTCCATTTTAGAAATTGTATTCAATACTTTCAGGCCTTCTTATGTGTAAATTAAGTCTGATAATGTTCTATGAGGCAAATCGGTGAAAAATGAAAGTGAATAAGAAATATGGACTCAGGTGAAGGGAAAGGTAACAATTCTTTCAAGGTTTTATGAGAAATAAGGACATTTCAGCTGAATTTGCTAAGGTGGGTCTTAGAAATATATGGACAGTGGCTGTAGCGCCCCCATTTGACCGATTGGAACCAAAATTGGAGGGTCTGTCTGAGGTCCCTTACTACATTAGGCCGTCAAATTTGATGAGGATTGGCTGAAGCACAGCTGAGCTTTAGATGGTTGATTGAAATGAGCATGGATATGGTGCAGGTTTGTTGTAGCTGGTGGCCATAGCGTACAGGTTAAGATATTTTTATGAATTATCCATAATGGCAATGTCCTGATTGATGTACTACCAGAATGACCTACTTGGGCTGAACATTGTAGAAGTTACAGTAATATGTTATTTATTAAGTTTTTAAACATCACAAGGGAATGAAAATGACTATCATTGGGCATTGCATATGTCTTGATTTGGCATGACTCACAGAACTGGCAGTACAAAATATTTTAACCAGTAACATGTCACTAGAACAGAAATGAGATAAATGTAAGTTGAACTGATTTTCAAGGTTTATACAGACATGTTATGTTGTTGTAGCGCCCCCGTTTGACCGATCGGCACCAAATTTGGAGGGCCCTTCCGGACTACTATTCTACAGGATATATTAAAGTTTGGTGATGATTGGCTGAGGCAGGCCTGAGATATAGCTGTCTGATTGAATTGGGCATGGCACCTGTATGGTTTGTGTGTGGCTGGTGACTATACCTCATGGAAAGTTTATGATTTTTTTATGAATTATTTATTATGACTGTCTCCTGATTTAAATGATACCAGATTTGTGTAGGTTTGGTGAAAATCCTAGGAGGTTAACGAAATGTCTTGTTTTCAGACCAATATGAATTATGCAAAAACGCAAAGATGCAGAAGCAAGTTCTACATGTTGTTTGATTTGGCATGTCGTACTTAATTGACCTGGCAAGAAATGTCGATTGTAGGCTTCACCGTTCTCGAGAAATAGGCAGAAATGCAAAAGTTGTCACTGTTGCGCCCCCATCTGGCCGAGTGAGGTGTCCTTTACAGTTTAGGCAGAGGGTCAGAGCACAAATGTATCACCCAAATTTGATTTAGATTGGTCATTGAGAAGCCTGTGAAATGCCTGCTTGATTTTGATTGGCTGATGGCGGCCACTCTTTAAGGAATAATTACTGCCATTGTAGGTGACTGACCACAGGCTGCTTCCTAGTACATATCTACCAAATTTCAGTTAGATTGGCAAAGGCAGTCAGGAGATATTGCCAGTTTTTAGTTGTAGCGCCCCCTATTGACGAAATGCGGCCCGCCTCGGACCGTGTCCCCAGAATGGTGTAGGGAGGTAGCATTTCAAATTTGGTCAAGGTAGGCCAAGGCACGGCCAAGTTATAGCCGTCAGACCAAAACGGGCCAAATTTGGACATTGTTTGGGCGTGGCTAATGGCCGTAGGATATAAAAATGTCTGAATTTTGTGGATAATTCTTGATCAGCAGAGAATTCTGATTCGTCTGACACCTCATTTGTCTGATTTGGTAGGACAAGCCAGGACTTTAAGGAAAAAGTATGATTGGCAAATTATGCAAATTAGCAAAAAATCTAAGTAGGCGGAGCTTCATAGTCCAAATGGCAAGTTGGTAGGGCTTTGCTGTCTGTATATGTAGAACAAAGAATTTCGATTGTAGGTCTAACAGGACAGGAGATATCGACCGAAACGTGTTGGGGGGCGCTAAGGCGCCCCCATCTGGCTGGCAGGACTGGGTAGGACAACCTGAGTAGTGGGTAGGAATTGACATCATCTGACCAAGTTTGGTTGGTCTAGCTCTTACAGTTTAGGCTGTACATTCAGTTTTAGGGCAGAAAAATAATAATAATAATAATAATAATAACTAGAAACTGCAGGCAGTTACTGAAGGGTCCAAAGGGTATGACAAGTAGGACAGGTAGGACAGGTAGGACAAGTAATAGAGCAATAACGGCAGGGGACTGGTGACCAGGAAAGTAGAAAGTCATACAGAATTAGACTGCCATAACAGGATGGAGATTTAACGTAGCTCTAATGTGACAGGAGATGTAGAGCAAACCGTAGAGGAGGGTACTAACAAGTCAGACAGAAATACAGGTCAGCAGATGTCAGACAGAACAGAACTTGTTTGGGTCAGATGGTTTGAGTAGAAGGTAGAAATCAGGATGGAGATTGTTGAGTGTTGGTCTAACAGGTCAAGAAATGTAGGACAGAATGTAGAACCCTGTGGTGTAGTGCCTGAACCTGACTGAATGCATTGTTTTGGTCAGATGGTCTGAGTAGTAGGTAGAAATCAGGATATAGATTAGTTAGTATCGGTCTAACAGGTCAGCAAATGTAGGACAGAATGTAGAACCCTGTGGTGTAGTGCCTGAACCTGACTGAATGCATTGTTTTGGTCAGATGGTCTCGGTAGTAGGTAGAAATCAGGATATAGATTAGTTAGTATCGGTCTAACAGATCAGCAAATGTAGGACATAATGTAGAACCCTGTGGTGGAGTGCCTTAGCCTGACTGAATGCATTGTTTTGGTCAGATGGTCTCGGTAGTAGGTAGAAATCAGGATATAGATTAGTTAGTATCGGTCTAACAGGTCAGCAAATGTAGGACAGAATGTAGAACCCTGTGGTGGAGTGCCTGAACCTGACTGAATGCATTGTTTTGGTCAGATGGTCTCGGTAGTAGGTAGAAATCAGGATATAGATTAGTTAGTATCGGTCTAACAGGTCAGCAAATGTAGGACAGAATGTAGAACCCTGTGGTGGAGTGCCTTAGCCTGACTGAATGCATGGTTTGGGTCAGATGGCCTGACTAGTTGGTAGATTTAGGGACCTTCATACCTGGTCTGGTAAGTCTAGATATTACAGAGTTGCTTTTTTATACTGCCTGTGTAAACATAGGCTGTGTTGCATATTCTTAACAAAGTGCTGAGTTGCGTAGTGTCACATGTAACAGCAGTAATATCATGCTGTATCGTATTCTAGGTTATACATTTAGACAGGAGAAAGGCTAAAAGTATTGAAGGCATTATTGAAATGGAGCGCTGACTCCACCTGCTGGCCAATTTATTATAAAATTGTAATTGCTGCAGTGTACACAGCCTGAAGAAAGATTGAAGTTTGAAAGATTTGTAAAAGTCAAATGGCAGGAAAATATAAGCAGATTAAAAATATGGACTTAGATGAAGGGAAAGGTGATTAATATTTTAATTTTTAAATAAACAATAAGCAGATTTCAGCTGCATTAACAAAGGTTAGTCTTAGACAGATTAAGACAGTGGCTGTAGGGCCCCCGTTTGACCTATTGCCTCCAAACTTGGAAGGTCTTTCTGAAGTCTAGTAACACAGATGTGCGTCAAATTTTGTGAGGATTGGATGAAGCATGCCAGAGATATAGCTATTTGAATGAAATGGGCATGGAAATAGTGTGGCCAGCAGGTGGAGTCAGCGCTCCATTTTAGAAATTATATTGAATACTTTCAGACCTTCTTATGTGTAAATTAAGTCTGATAATGTTCTATGAGGCAAATGGGTGAAAAATGAAAGTGAATAAAAAATATGGACTAAGGTGAAGGGAAAGGTAAGAATTCTTTCAAGGTTTTATGAGAAATAAGGACATTTCAGCTGAATTTGCTAAGGTGGGTCTTAGACATATATGGACAGTGGCTGTAGCGCCCCCGTTTGACCGATTGGCACCAAAATTGGAGGGTCTGTCTGAGGTCCCTTACTACATTAGCCGGTCAAATTTGATGAGGATTGGATGAAGAATGCCTCAGATTTAGCTGTTTGATTGAAATGAGCATGGAAATGCTGTAGGTTCAGTGTGGCTGGTGGCCATACTGTACAGGCAGGTGAAGTTATCTTTATAAATTATACATAAGGGCAGTGTCCTGATTGATCTACTACCAGAATGACCTACTTCGGCTGGACATTGCAGTAGTGTTAGTTATATGTTATTTATTAAGTTTTTAAATATGACAAGGGAATGCAAATGACTATCATGCGACATTGCATATATCTTGATTTGGCATGAATCACTGAAATTGCTGGACAAATGATTTTAACCAGTGAAATGTCACTGGATCAACAATTAGATAAATGTAAGATGAACTGATTTTGCAGGTTTACACAGACATGTTATGTTGCTGTAGCGCCCCTGTTTGACCGATCGGCACAAAATTTGGAGGGCCCTTCCGCAGTAATGTCTTACATTATGGATTTAAGTTTGGTGATGATTTGGTGAGACATGCCTGAGATATAGCTGTCTGATTGAAATGGGCGAGGCACCAGTACAGTCAGGGTGTCCCTGGTGGCCATACCTTACCGAAAGTTTATGTTTTTTCTGTAAATCTTTAAAAGGACTGTCTCCTGATTATAATGACAACAGACTTATGTAGATTGGCCGAAAATCCTAGGAGATGAATGAAAAAGCCTGTTTTTATAAAAATATAAATTGTGCAAAAACGCAAAGATGAAGAGAAAAGCTCTATATGTTGTTTGATTTGTCATGACATAGTGGATTAGACTGGCAATAAATTTCAACTGTAGGCATGACAGTTCTGCAGATATAGGCAGAAATGTAAATCAGGGCACTGTAGCGCCCCCATGTGGCTCAGTGAGGTGTCCTTTGTATAGTGGGCTGCGGGTCGTAGGCCAAATATACCACCAAAAGTTGGTCTTGATTGGTCATTGATAAGCCTGTCAAATGGCTGCTCGATTTTGATTGGCTGATGGCGGCCACTCTTTAAGCAATAATGACTGCCATTGTATGTGACTGACCTCAGGCTGGGCCCTAGTACATATCTGCCAAATTTCAGTTTGATTGGCCAAGGCAGTCAGGAGATATTGCCAGTTTTTAGTTGTAGCGCCCCCTATGGACGAAATGCAGCCCGCCTTGGACCGTGTCCCCAGAATGGTGTAGGGAGGTAGCATTTCAAATTTGGTCAAGGTAGGCCAAGGCACGGCCAAGTTATAGCCGTTAGACCAAAACGGGCCAAATTTGGATATTGTTTGGGCATGGCTAATGGCCGTAGGATATTAAAATGTCTGAATTTTGTTAATGATTCTTGATCAGCTGAGAATTCTGTTTCGTCTGACACCTCATTTGTCTGATTTGGTAGGACAAGCTTTGACTGTAAGGAAAAAGTATGATTTGCAAATTATGCAAATTAGCAAAAAATCTAAGTAGGCGGAGCTTCATGGTCCCATTGACTTTTTGGTAGGGCATGGCTGTCTGCATCAGTAGAAAAAAGAATTTCGAACGTAGGACAAACAGGACAGGAGATATCATCCAAAACGCGTTGGGGGGCGCTACGGCGCCCCCCTTTGGCTGAGTCGGACGGGTCGGACACGCTGAGTAGTGGGTAGGAATTGCAATCATCCTACCAAATTTGGTCGGCCTAGGACTTACGGTTTAGGCTGGGCATTCAGTTTTACGGCAGAAAAATAATAATAATAACTAGAAACTGCAGGCAGTTACTGAAGGGTCCAAAGGGTATGACAAGTAGGACAGGTAGGACAGGTAGGACAACAGATGGTTTGAGTAGAAGGTAGAAATCAGGATGGAGATTGTTGAGTGTCCGTCTAACAGGTCAGGAAATGTAGGACAGAATGTAGGACCCTGTGGTGTAGTGCCTGAACCTGACTGAATGTAATGTTTTGGTGAGATAGTCTGAGTAGTAGGTAGAAATCAGGATATAGACTAGTTAGTATCGGTCTAACAGGTCAGCAAATGCAGGACAGAATGTAGAACCCTGTGGTGGAGTGCCTTAGCCTGACTTAATACATGTTTTGGGTCAGATGGCCTGACTAGTTGGTAGATTTAGGGACCTTCATACCTGGTCTGGTAAGTGTAGATATTACATAGTTGCTTTTTTATACTGCCTGTGTAAACATAGGCTGTGTTGCATATTCTTAACAAAGTGCTGAGTTGCGGGAGTGTGACATGTAACAGCAGTAATATCATGCTGTATGCTATTCTAGGATGTATATTTAGACAGGAGAAAGGCTAAAAGTATTGAAGGCATTATTGAAATGGAGCGCTGACTCCACCTGCTGGCCAATTTATTATAAAATTGTAATTGCTGTAGTGTACACAGCCTGAAGAAAGATTAAAGTTTGAAAGATTTGTAAAAGTCAAATGGCAGGAGAATATAAGCAGATTAAAAATATGGACTTAGATGAAGGTTAAGGTGATTAATATTTTAATTTTTAAATAAACAATAAGCAGATTTCAGCTGCATTAACCAAGGTTGGTCTTAGACATATTATGACAGTGGCTGTAGTGCCCCCGTTTGACTGATTGCCACCAAACTTGGAAGGTCTTTTGCAGCTTGGCTGAGGCAGTCTAGTAACACAGCCGTGCATCAAATTTTGTGAGGATTGGATGAAGCATGCCAGAGATATAGCTATTTGAATGAAATAGGCATGGAAACAGTGTGGCCAGCAGGTGGAGTCAGCGCTCCATTTTAGAAATTGTATTCAATACTTTCAGGCCTTCTTATGTGTAAATTAAGTCTGATAATGTTCTATGAGGCAAATTGGTGAAAAATGAAAGTGAATAAAAAATATGGACTCAGGTGAAGGGAAAGGTAACAATTCTTTCAAGGTTTTATGAGAAATAAGGACATTTCAGCTGAATTTGCTAAGGTGGGTCTTAGACATATATGGACAGTGGCTGTAGCGCCCCTGTTTGACCGATTGGCACCAATATTGGAGGGTCTGTCTGAGGTCCCTTACTACATTAGGCCGTCAAATTTGATGAGGATTGGCTGAAGCACGGCTGAGATTCAGATGGTTGATTGAAATGAGCATGGATATGGTGCAGGTTTGTTGTAGCTGGTGGCCATAGCATACAGGTCAAGATATTTTTATGAATTATCCATAAGGGCAATGTCCTGATTGATGTACTACCAGAATGACCTACTTGGGCTGGATATTGTAGAAGTTACAGTAATATGTTATTTATTAAGTTATTAAACATCACAAGGGAATGAAAATGACTATCATTGGGCATTGCATATGTCTTGATTTGGCATGACTCACAGAACTGGCAGTACAAAATATTTTAACCAGTAATATGTCACTAGAACAGAAATGAGATAAATGTAAGTTGAACTGATTTTCAAGGTTTATACAGACATGTTATATTGTTGTAGCGCCCCCGTTTGACCGATCGGCACCAAATTTGGAGGGCCCTTCCGGACTACTATTCTACAGGATATATTAAAGTTTGGTGATGATTGGCTGAGGCAGGCCTGAGATATAGCTGTCTGATTGAATTGGGCATGGCACCTGTATGGTTTGTGTGTGGCTGGTGACTATACCTCATGGAAAGTTTATGATTTTTTTATGAATTATTTATTATGACTGTCTCCTGATTTAAATGATACCAGATTTGTGTAGGTTTGGTGAAAATCCTAGGAGGTTAACGAAATGTCTTGTTTTCAGACCAATATGAATTATGCAAAAACGCAAAGATGCAGAAGCAAGTTCTACATGTTGTTTGATTTGGCATGTCGTACTTAATTGACCGGGCAACAATTAGACTGCCATAACAGGATGGAGATTTAGCGTAGCTCTAATGTGACAGGAGATGTAGGGCAAACCGTAGAGGAGGATACTAAAAAGTCAGACAGAACTACAGGTCAGCAGATGTCAGACAGAACAGAACTTGTTTAGGTCAGATGGTTTGAGTAGAAGGTAGAAATCATGATGTAGATTGTTGAGTGTCGGTCTAACAGGTCAGGAAATGTAGGACAGAATGTAGAACCCTGTGGTGTAGTGCCTGAACCTGACTGAATGCATTGTTTTGGTCAGATGGTCTCAGTAGTAGGTAGAAATCAGGATATAGATTAGTTAGTATCGGTCTAACAGGTCAGCAAATGTAGGACAGAATGTAGAACCCTGTGGTGGAGTGCCTTAGCCTGACTGAATGCATGGTTTGGGTCAGATGGCCTGACTAGTTGGTAGATTTAGGGACCTTCATACCTGGTCTGGTAAGTCTAGATATTACAGTTTTCTTTTTTATACTGCCTGTGTAAACATAGGCTGTGTTGCATATTCTTAACAAAGTGCTGAGTTGCGTATTGTGACATGTAACAGCAGTAATATCATGCTGTATCATATTCTAGGTTATACATTTAGACAGGAGAAAGGCTAAAAGTATTGAAGGCATTATTGAAATGGAGCGCTGACTCCACCTGCTGGCCAATTTATTATAAAATTGTAATTGCTGCAGTGTACACAGCCTGAAGAAAGATTGAAGTTTGAAAGATTTGTAAAAGTCAAATGGCAGGAAAATATAAGCAGATTAAAAATATGGACTTAGATGAAGGGAAAGGTGATTAATTTTTTAATTTTTAAATAAACGATAAGCAGATTTCAGCTGCATTAACCAAGGTTGGTCTTAGACATATTAGGACAGTGGCTGTAGTGCCCCCGTTTGACCGATTGCCACCAAACTTGGAAGGTCTTTCTGAAGTCTAGTAACACAGATGTGCGTCAAATTTTGTGAGGATTGGATGAAGCATGCCAGAGATATAGCTATTTTAATGAAATGGGCATGGAAACAGTGTGGCCAGCAGGTGGAGTCAGCGCTCCATTTTAGAAATTGTATTCAATACTTTCAGGCCTTCTTATGTGTAAATTAAGTCTGATAATGTTCTATGAGGCAAATCGGTGAAAAATGAAAGTGAATAAGAAATATGGACTCAGGTGAAGGGAAAGGTAACAATTCTTTCAAGGTTTTATGAGAAATAAGGACATTTCAGCTGAATTTGCTAAGGTGGGTCTTAGAAATATATGGACAGTGGCTGTAGCGCCCCCATTTGACCGATTGGAACCAAAATTGGAGGGTCTGTCTGAGGTCCCTTACTACATTAGGCCGTCAAATTTGATGAGGATTGGCTGAAGCACAGCTGAGCTTTAGATGGTTGATTGAAATGAGCATGGATATGGTGCAGGTTTGTTGTAGCTGGTGGCCATAGCGTACAGGTTAAGATATTTTTATGAATTATCCATAATGGCAATGTCCTGATTGATGTACTACCAGAATGACCTACTTGGGCTGAACATTGTAGAAGTTACAGTAATATGTTATTTATTAAGTTTTTAAACATCACAAGGGAATGAAAATGACTATCATTGGGCATTGCATATGTCTTGATTTGGCATGACTCACAGAACTGGCAGTACAAAATATTTTAACCAGTAACATGTCACTAGAACAGAAATGAGATAAATGTAAGTTGAACTGATTTTCAAGGTTTATACAGACATGTTATGTTGTTGTAGCGCCCCCGTTTGACCGATCGGCACCAAATTTGGAGGGCCCTTCCGGACTACTATTCTACAGGATATATTAAAGTTTGGTGATGATTGGCTGAGGCAGGCCTGAGATATAGCTGTCTGATTGAATTGGGCATGGCACCTGTATGGTTTGTGTGTGGCTGGTGACTATACCTCATGGAAAGTTTATGATTTTTTTTATGAATTATTTATTATGACTGTCTCCTGATTTAAATGATACCAGATTTGTGTAGGTTTGGTGAAAATCCTAGGAGGTTAACGAAATGTCTTGTTTTCAGACCAATATGAATTATGCAAAAACGCAAAGATGCAGAAGCAAGTTCTACATGTTGTTTGATTTGGCATGTCGTACTGAATTGACCTGGCAAGAAATGTCGATTGTAGGCTTCACCGTTCTCGAGAAATAGGCAGAAATGCAAAAGTTGTCACTGTTGCGCCCCCATCTGGCCGAGTGAGGTGTCCTTTACAGTTTAGGCAGAGGGTCAGAGCACAAATGTATCACCCAAATTTGATTTAGATTGGTCATTGAGAAGCCTGTGAAATGCCTGCTTGATTTTGATTGGCTGATGGCGGCCACTCTTTAAGGAATAATTACTGCCATTGTAGGTGACTGACCACAGGCTGCTTCCTAGTACATATCTACCAAATTTCAGTTAGATTGGCAAAGGCAGTCAGGAGATATTGCCAGTTTTTAGTTGTAGCGCCCCCTATTGACGAAATGCGGCCCGCCTCGGACCGTGTCCCCAGAATGGTGTAGGGAGGTAGCATTTCAAATTTGGTCAAGGTAGGCCAAGGCACGGCCAAGTTATAGCCGTCAGACCAAAACGGGCCAAATTTGGACATTGTTTGGGCGTGGCTAATGGCCGTAGGATATAAAAATGTCTGAATTTTGTGGATAATTCTTGATCAGCAGAGAATTCTGATTCGTCTGACACCTCATTTGTCTGATTTGGTAGGACAAGCCAGGACTTTAAGGAAAAAGTAGGATTGGCAAATTATGCAAATTAGCAAAAAATCTAAGTAGGCGGAGCTTCATAGTCCAAATGGCAAGTTGGTAGGGCTTTGCTGTCTGTATATGTAGAACAAAGAATTTCGATTGTAGGTCTAACAGGACAGGAGATATCGACCGAAACGTGTTGGGGGGCGCTAAGGCGCCCCCATCTGGCTGGCAGGACTGGGTAGGACAACCTGAGTAGTGGGTAGGAATTGACATCATCTGACCAAGTTTGGTTGGTCTAGCTCTTACAGTTTAGGCTGTACATTCAGTTTTAGGGCAGAAAAATAATAATAATAATAATAATAATAATAATCCTAAGAAAAACAATAATGGTCCATAAGGACTTCGTCCTTTGGACCCTTAATAATCCTAAGAAAAACAATAATGGTCCATAAGGACTTCGTCCTTTGGACCCTTAATAATCCTAAGAAAAACAATAATGGTCCATAAGGACTTCGTCCTTTGGACCCTTAACTAGAAACTGCAGGCAGTTACTGAAGGGTCCAAAGGGTATGACAAGTAGGACAGGTAGGACAGGTAGGACAACAGATGGTTTGAGTAGAAGGTAGAAATCAGGATGGAGATTGTTGAGTGTCCGTCTAACAGGTCAGGAAATGTAGGACAGAATGTAGGACCCTGTGGTGTAGTGCCTGAACCTGACTGAATGTAATGTTTTGGTGAGATAGTCTGAGTAGTAGGTAGAAATCAGGATATAGACTAGTTAGTATCGGTCTAACAGGTCAGCAAATGCAGGACAGAATGTAGAACCCTGTGGTGGAGTGCCTTAGCCTGACTTAATACATGTTTTGGGTCAGATGGCCTGACTAGTTGGTAGATTTAGGGACCTTCATACCTGGTCTGGTAAGTGTAGATATTACATAGTTGCTTTTTTATACTGCCTGTGTAAACATAGGCTGTGTTGCATATTCTTAACAAAGTGCTGAGTTGCGGGAGTGTGACATGTAACAGCAGTAATATCATGCTGTATGCTATTCTAGGATGTATATTTAGACAGGAGAAAGGCTAAAAGTATTGAAGGCATTATTGAAATGGAGCGCTGACTCCACCTGCTGGCCAATTTATTATAAAATTGTAATTGCTGTAGTGTACACAGCCTGAAGAAAGATTAAAGTTTGAAAGATTTGTAAAAGTCAAATGGCAGGAGAATATAAGCAGATTAAAAATATGGACTTAGATGAAGGTTAAGGTGATTAATATTTTAATTTTTAAATAAACAATAAGCAGATTTCAGCTGCATTAACCAAGGTTGGTCTTAGACATATTATGACAGTGGCTGTAGTGCCCCCGTTTGACTGATTGCCACCAAACTTGGAAGGTCTTTTGCAGCTTGGCTGAGGCAGTCTAGTAACACAGCCGTGCATCAAATTTTGTGAGGATTGGATGAAGCATGCCAGAGATATAGCTATTTGAATGAAATAGGCATGGAAACAGTGTGGCCAGCAGGTGGAGTCAGCGCTCCATTTTAGAAATTGTATTCAATACTTTCAGGCCTTCTTATGTGTAAATTAAGTCTGATAATGTTCTATGAGGCAAATTGGTGAAAAATGAAAGTGAATAAAAAATATGGACTCAGGTGAAGGGAAAGGTAACAATTCTTTCAAGGTTTTATGAGAAATAAGGACATTTCAGCTGAATTTGCTAAGGTGGGTCTTAGACATATATGGACAGTGGCTGTAGCGCCCCTGTTTGACCGATTGGCACCAATATTGGAGGGTCTGTCTGAGGTCCCTTACTACATTAGGCCGTCAAATTTGATGAGGATTGGCTGAAGCACGGCTGAGATTCAGATGGTTGATTGAAATGAGCATGGATATGGTGCAGGTTTGTTGTAGCTGGTGGCCATAGCATACAGGTCAAGATATTTTTATGAATTATCCATAAGGGCAATGTCCTGATTGATGTACTACCAGAATGACCTACTTGGGCTGGATATTGTAGAAGTTACAGTAATATGTTATTTATTAAGTTATTAAACATCACAAGGGAATGAAAATGACTATCATTGGGCATTGCATATGTCTTGATTTGGCATGACTCACAGAACTGGCAGTACAAAATATTTTAACCAGTAATATGTCACTAGAACAGAAATGAGATAAATGTAAGTTGAACTGATTTTCAAGGTTTATACAGACATGTTATATTGTTGTAGCGCCCCCGTTTGACCGATCGGCACCAAATTTGGAGGGCCCTTCCGGACTACTATTCTACAGGATATATTAAAGTTTGGTGATGATTGGCTGAGGCAGGCCTGAGATATAGCTGTCTGATTGAATTGGGCATGGCACCTGTATGGTTTGTGTGTGGCTGGTGACTATACCTCATGGAAAGTTTATGATTTTTTTATGAATTATTTATTATGACTGTCTCCTGATTTAAATGATACCAGATTTGTGTAGGTTTGGTGAAAATCCTAGGAGGTTAACGAAATGTCTTGTTTTCAGACCAATATGAATTATGCAAAAACGCAAAGATGCAGAAGCAAGTTCTACATGTTGTTTGATTTGGCATGTCGTACTTAATTGACCGGGCAACAATTAGACTGCCATAACAGGATGGAGATTTAGCGTAGCTCTAATGTGACAGGAGATGTAGGGCAAACCGTAGAGGAGGATACTAAAAAGTCAGACAGAACTACAGGTCAGCAGATGTCAGACAGAACAGAACTTGTTTAGGTCAGATGGTTTGAGTAGAAGGTAGAAATCATGATGTAGATTGTTGAGTGTCGGTCTAACAGGTCAGGAAATGTAGGACAGAATGTAGAACCCTGTGGTGTAGTGCCTGAACCTGACTGAATGCATTGTTTTGGTCAGATGGTCTCAGTAGTAGGTAGAAATCAGGATATAGATTAGTTAGTATCGGTCTAACAGGTCAGCAAATGTAGGACAGAATGTAGAACCCTGTGGTGGAGTGCCTTAGCCTGACTGAATGCATGGTTTGGGTCAGATGGCCTGACTAGTTGGTAGATTTAGGGACCTTCATACCTGGTCTGGTAAGTCTAGATATTACAGTTTTCTTTTTTATACTGCCTGTGTAAACATAGGCTGTGTTGCATATTCTTAACAAAGTGCTGAGTTGCGTATTGTGACATGTAACAGCAGTAATATCATGCTGTATCATATTCTAGGTTATACATTTAGACAGGAGAAAGGCTAAAAGTATTGAAGGCATTATTGAAATGGAGCGCTGACTCCACCTGCTGGCCAATTTATTATAAAATTGTAATTGCTGCAGTGTACACAGCCTGAAGAAAGATTGAAGTTTGAAAGATTTGTAAAAGTCAAATGGCAGGAAAATATAAGCAGATTAAAAATATGGACTTAGATGAAGGGAAAGGTGATTAATTTTTTAATTTTTAAATAAACGATAAGCAGATTTCAGCTGCATTAACCAAGGTTGGTCTTAGACATATTAGGACAGTGGCTGTAGTGCCCCCGTTTGACCGATTGCCACCAAACTTGGAAGGTCTTTCTGAAGTCTAGTAACACAGATGTGCGTCAAATTTTGTGAGGATTGGATGAAGCATGCCAGAGATATAGCTATTTTAATGAAATGGGCATGGAAACAGTGTGGCCAGCAGGTGGAGTCAGCGCTCCATTTTAGAAATTGTATTCAATACTTTCAGGCCTTCTTATGTGTAAATTAAGTCTGATAATGTTCTATGAGGCAAATCGGTGAAAAATGAAAGTGAATAAGAAATATGGACTCAGGTGAAGGGAAAGGTAACAATTCTTTCAAGGTTTTATGAGAAATAAGGACATTTCAGCTGAATTTGCTAAGGTGGGTCTTAGAAATATATGGACAGTGGCTGTAGCGCCCCCATTTGACCGATTGGAACCAAAATTGGAGGGTCTGTCTGAGGTCCCTTACTACATTAGGCCGTCAAATTTGATGAGGATTGGCTGAAGCACAGCTGAGCTTTAGATGGTTGATTGAAATGAGCATGGATATGGTGCAGGTTTGTTGTAGCTGGTGGCCATAGCGTACAGGTTAAGATATTTTTATGAATTATCCATAATGGCAATGTCCTGATTGATGTACTACCAGAATGACCTACTTGGGCTGAACATTGTAGAAGTTACAGTAATATGTTATTTATTAAGTTTTTAAACATCACAAGGGAATGAAAATGACTATCATTGGGCATTGCATATGTCTTGATTTGGCATGACTCACAGAACTGGCAGTACAAAATATTTTAACCAGTAACATGTCACTAGAACAGAAATGAGATAAATGTAAGTTGAACTGATTTTCAAGGTTTATACAGACATGTTATGTTGTTGTAGCGCCCCCGTTTGACCGATCGGCACCAAATTTGGAGGGCCCTTCCGGACTACTATTCTACAGGATATATTAAAGTTTGGTGATGATTGGCTGAGGCAGGCCTGAGATATAGCTGTCTGATTGAATTGGGCATGGCACCTGTATGGTTTGTGTGTGGCTGGTGACTATACCTCATGGAAAGTTTATGATTTTTTTTATGAATTATTTATTATGACTGTCTCCTGATTTAAATGATACCAGATTTGTGTAGGTTTGGTGAAAATCCTAGGAGGTTAACGAAATGTCTTGTTTTCAGACCAATATGAATTATGCAAAAACGCAAAGATGCAGAAGCAAGTTCTACATGTTGTTTGATTTGGCATGTCGTACTGAATTGACCTGGCAAGAAATGTCGATTGTAGGCTTCACCGTTCTCGAGAAATAGGCAGAAATGCAAAAGTTGTCACTGTTGCGCCCCCATCTGGCCGAGTGAGGTGTCCTTTACAGTTTAGGCAGAGGGTCAGAGCACAAATGTATCACCCAAATTTGATTTAGATTGGTCATTGAGAAGCCTGTGAAATGCCTGCTTGATTTTGATTGGCTGATGGCGGCCACTCTTTAAGGAATAATTACTGCCATTGTAGGTGACTGACCACAGGCTGCTTCCTAGTACATATCTACCAAATTTCAGTTAGATTGGCAAAGGCAGTCAGGAGATATTGCCAGTTTTTAGTTGTAGCGCCCCCTATTGACGAAATGCGGCCCGCCTCGGACCGTGTCCCCAGAATGGTGTAGGGAGGTAGCATTTCAAATTTGGTCAAGGTAGGCCAAGGCACGGCCAAGTTATAGCCGTCAGACCAAAACGGGCCAAATTTGGACATTGTTTGGGCGTGGCTAATGGCCGTAGGATATAAAAATGTCTGAATTTTGTGGATAATTCTTGATCAGCAGAGAATTCTGATTCGTCTGACACCTCATTTGTCTGATTTGGTAGGACAAGCCAGGACTTTAAGGAAAAAGTAGGATTGGCAAATTATGCAAATTAGCAAAAAATCTAAGTAGGCGGAGCTTCATAGTCCAAATGGCAAGTTGGTAGGGCTTTGCTGTCTGTATATGTAGAACAAAGAATTTCGATTGTAGGTCTAACAGGACAGGAGATATCGACCGAAACGTGTTGGGGGGCGCTAAGGCGCCCCCATCTGGCTGGCAGGACTGGGTAGGACAACCTGAGTAGTGGGTAGGAATTGACATCATCTGACCAAGTTTGGTTGGTCTAGCTCTTACAGTTTAGGCTGTACATTCAGTTTTAGGGCAGAAAAATAATAATAATAATAATAACTAGAAACTGCAGGCAGTTACTGAAGGGTCCAAAGGGTATGACAAGTAGGACAGGTAGGACAGGTAGGACAACAGATGGTTTGAGTAGAAGGTAGAAATCAGGATGGAGATTGTTGAGTGTCCGTCTAACAGGTCAGGAAATGTAGGACAGAATGTAGGACCCTGTGGTGTAGTGCCTGAACCTGACTGAATGCAATGTTTTGGTGAGATAGTCTGAGTAGTAGGTAGAAATCAGGATATAGACTAGTTAGTATCGGTCTAACAGGTCAGCAAATGCAGGACAGAATGTAGAACCCTGTGGTGGAGTGCCTTAGCCTGACTTAATACATGTTTTGGGTCAGATGGCCTGACTAGTTGGTAGATTTAGGGACCTTCATACCTGGTCTGGTAAGTGTAGATATTACATACAGTAGTTGCTTTTTTATACTGCCTGTGTAAACATAGGCTGTGTTGCATATTCTTAACAAAGTGCTGAGTTGCGGGAGTGTGACATGTAACAGCAGTAATATCATGCTGTATGCTATTCTAGGATGTATATTTAGACAGGAGAAAGGCTAAAAGTATTGAAGGCATTATTGAAATGGAGCGCTGACTCCACCTGCTGGCCAATTTATTATAAAATTGTAATTGCTGTAGTGTACACAGCCTGAAGAAAGATTAAAGTTTGAAAGATTTGTAAAAGTCAAATGGCAGGAGAATATAAGCAGATTAAAAATATGGACTTAGATGAAGGGAAAGGTGATTAATATTTTAATTTTTAAATAAACAATAAGCAGATTTCAGCTGCATTAACCAAGGTTGGTCTTAGACATATTATGACAGTGGCTGTAGTGCCCCCGTTTGACTGATTGCCACCAAACTTGGAAGGTCTTTTGCAGCTTGGCTGAGGCAGTCTAGTAACACAGCCGTGCATCAAATTTTGTGAGGATTGGATGAAGCATGCCAGAGATATAGCTATTTGAATGAAATAGGCATGGAAACAGTGTGGCCAGCAGGTGGAGTCAGCGCTCCATTTTAGAAATTGTATTCAATACTTTCAGGCCTTCTTATGTGTAAATTAAGTCTGATAATGTTCTATGAGGCAAATTGGTGAAAAATGAAAGTGAATAAAAAATATGGACTCAGGTGAAGGGAAAGGTAACAATTCTTTCAAGGTTTTATGAGAAATAAGGACATTTCAGCTGAATTTGCTAAGGTGGGTCTTAGACATATATGGACAGTGGCTGTAGCGCCCCTGTTTGACCGATTGGCACCAATATTGGAGGGTCTGTCTGAGGTCCCTTACTACATTAGGCCGTCAAATTTGATGAGGATTGGCTGAAGCACGGCTGAGATTTAGATGGTTGATTGAAATGAGCATGGATATGGTGCAGGTTTGTTGTAGCTGGTGGCCATAGCATACAGGTCAAGATATTTTTATGAATTATCCATAAGGGCAATGTCCTGATTGATGTACTACCAGAATGACCTACTTGGGCTGGATATTGTAGAAGTTACAGTAATATGTTATTTATTAAGTTATTAAACATCACAAGGGAATGAAAATGACTATCATTGGGCATTGCATATGTCTTGATTTGGCATGACTCACAGAACTGGCAGTACAAAATATTTTAACCAGTAATATGTCACTAGAACAGAAATGAGATAAATGTAAGTTGAACTGATTTTCAAGGTTTATACAGACATGTTATATTGTTGTAGCGCCCCCGTTTGACCGATCGGCACCAAATTTGGAGGGCCCTTCCGGACTACTATTCTACAGGATATATTAAAGTTTGGTGATGATTGGCTGAGGCAGGCCTGAGATATAGCTGTCTGATTGAATTGGGCATGGCACCTGTATGGTTTGTGTGTGGCTGGTGACTATACCTCATGGAAAGTTTATGATTTTTTTATGAATTATTTATTATGACTGTCTCCTGATTTAAATGATACCAGATTTGTGTAGGTTTGGTGAAAATCCTAGGAGGTTAACGAAATGTCTTGTTTTCAGACCAATATGAATTATGCAAAAACGCAAAGATGCAGAAGCAAGTTCTACATGTTGTTTGATTTGGCATGTCGTACTTAATTGACCGGGCAACAATTAGACTGCCATAACAGGATGGAGATTTAGCGTAGCTCTAATGTGACAGGAGATGTAGGGCAAACCGTAGAGGAGGATACTAAAAAGTCAGACAGAACTACAGGTCAGCAGATGTCAGACAGAACAGAACTTGTTTAGGTCAGATGGTTTGAGTAGAAGGTAGAAATCATGATGTAGATTGTTGAGTGTCGGTCTAACAGGTCAGGAAATGTAGGACAGAATGTAGAACCCTGTGGTGTAGTGCCTGAACCTGACTGAATGCATTGTTTTGGTCAGATGGTCTCAGTAGTAGGTAGAAATCAGGATATAGATTAGTTAGTATCGGTCTAACAGGTCAGCAAATGTAGGACAGAATGTAGAACCCTGTGGTGGAGTGCCTTAGCCTGACTGAATGCATGGTTTGGGTCAGATGGCCTGACTAGTTGGTAGATTTAGGGACCTTCATACCTGGTCTGGTAAGTCTAGATATTACAGAGTTTTCTTTTTTATACTGCCTGTGTAAACATAGGCTGTGTTGCATATTCTTAACAAAGTGCTGAGTTGCGTATTGTGACATGTAACAGCAGTAATATCATGCTGTATCATATTCTAGGTTATACATTTAGACAGGAGAAAGGCTAAAAGTATTGAAGGCATTATTGAAATGGAGCGCTGACTCCACCTGCTGGCCAATTTATTATAAAATTGTAATTGCTGCAGTGTACACAGCCTGAAGAAAGATTGAAGTTTGAAAGATTTGTAAAAGTCAAATGGCAGGAAAATATAAGCAGATTAAAAATATGGACTTAGATGAAGGGAAAGGTGATTAATTTTTTAATTTTTAAATAAACGATAAGCAGATTTCAGCTGCATTAACCAAGGTTGGTCTTAGACATATTAGGACAGTGGCTGTAGTGCCCCCGTTTGACCGATTGCCACCAAACTTGGAAGGTCTTTCTGAAGTCTAGTAACACAGATGTGCGTCAAATTTTGTGAGGATTGGATGAAGCATGCCAGAGATATAGCTATTTTAATAAAATGGGCATGGAAACAGTGTGGCCAGCAGGTGGAGTCAGCGCTCCATTTTAGAAATTGTATTCAATACTTTCAGGCCTTCTTATGTGTAAATTAAGTCTGATAATGTTCTATGAGGCAAATCGGTGAAAAATGAAAGTGAATAAGAAATATGGACTCAGGTGAAGGGAAAGGTAACAATTCTTTCAAGGTTTTATGAGAAATAAGGACATTTCAGCTGAATTTGCTAAGGTGGGTCTTAGAAATATATGGACAGTGGCTGTAGCGCCCCCATTTGACCGATTGGAACCAAAATTGGAGGGTCTGTCTGAGGTCCCTTACTACATTAGGCCGTCAAATTTGATGAGGATTGGCTGAAGCACAGCTGAGCTTTAGATGGTTGATTGAAATGAGCATGGATATGGTGCAGGTTTGTTGTAGCTGGTGGCCATAGCGTACAGGTTAAGATATTTTTATGAATTATCCATAATGGCAATGTCCTGATTGATGTACTACCAGAATGACCTACTTGGGCTGAACATTGTAGAAGTTACAGTAATATGTTATTTATTAAGTTTTTAAACATCACAAGGGAATGAAAATGACTATCATTGGGCATTGCATATGTCTTGATTTGGCATGACTCACAGAACTGGCAGTACAAAATATTTTAACCAGTAACATGTCACTAGAACAGAAATGAGATAAATGTAAGTTGAACTGATTTTCAAGGTTTATACAGACATGTTATGTTGTTGTAGCGCCCCCGTTTGACCGATCGGCACCAAATTTGGAGGGCCCTTCCGGACTACTATTCTACAGGATATATTAAAGTTTGGTGATGATTGGCTGAGGCAGGCCTGAGATATAGCTGTCTGATTGAATTGGGCATGGCACCTGTATGGTTTGTGTGTGGCTGGTGACTATACCTCATGGAAAGTTTATGATTTTTTTATGAATTATTTATTATGACTGTCTCCTGATTTAAATGATACCAGATTTGTGTAGGTTTGGTGAAAATCCTAGGAGGTTAACGAAATGTCTTGTTTTCAGACCAATATGAATTATGCAAAAACGCAAAGATGCAGAAGCAAGTTCTACATGTTGTTTGATTTGGCATGTCGTACTGAATTGACCTGGCAAGAAATGTCGATTGTAGGCTTCACCGTTCTCGAGAAATAGGCAGAAATGCAAAAGTTGTCACTGTTGCGCCCCCATCTGGCCGAGTGAGGTGTCCTTTACAGTTTAGGCAGAGGGTCAGAGCACAAATGTATCACCCAAATTTGATTTAGATTGGTCATTGAGAAGCCTGTGAAATGCCTGCTTGATTTTGATTGGCTGATGGCGGCCACTCTTTAAGGAATAATTACTGCCATTGTAGGTGACTGACCACAGGCTGCTTCCTAGTACATATCTACCAAATTTCAGTTAGATTGGCAAAGGCAGTCAGGAGATATTGCCAGTTTTTAGTTGTAGCGCCCCCTATTGACGAAATGCGGCCCGCCTCGGACCGTGTCCCCAGAATGGTGTAGGGAGGTAGCATTTCAAATTTGGTCAAGGTAGGCCAAGGCACGGCCAAGTTATAGCCGTCAGACCAAAACGGGCCAAATTTGGACATTGTTTGGGCGTGGCTAATGGCCGTAGGATATAAAAATGTCTGAATTTTGTGGATAATTCTTGATCAGCAGAGAATTCTGATTCGTCTGACACCTCATTTGTCTGATTTGGTAGGACAAGCCAGGACTTTAAGGAAAAAGTAGGATTGGCAAATTATGCAAATTAGCAAAAAATCTAAGTAGGCGGAGCTTCATAGTCCAAATGGCAAGTTGGTAGGGCTTTGCTGTCTGTATATGTAGAACAAAGAATTTCGATTGTAGGTCTAACAGGACAGGAGATATCGACCGAAACGTGTTGGGGGGCGCTAAGGCGCCCCCATCTGGCTGGCAGGACTGGGTAGGACAACCTGAGTAGTGGGTAGGAATTGACATCATCTGACCAAGTTTGGTTGGTCTAGCTCTTACAGTTTAGGCTGTACATTCAGTTTTAGGGCAGAAAAATAATAATAATAATAATAATAATAATAATCCTAAGAAAAACAATAATGGTCCATAAGGACTTCGTCCTTTGGACCCTTAATAACTAGAAACTGCAGGCAGTTACTGAAGGGTCCAAAGGGTATGACAAGTAGGACAGGTAGGACAGGTAGGACAACAGATGGTTTGAGTAGAAGGTAGAAATCAGGATGGAGATTGTTGAGTGTCCGTCTAACAGGTCAGGAAATGTAGGACAGAATGTAGGACCCTGTGGTGTAGTGCCTGAACCTGACTGAATGTAATGTTTTGGTGAGATAGTCTGAGTAGTAGGTAGAAATCAGGATATAGACTAGTTAGTATCGGTCTAACAGGTCAGCAAATGCAGGACAGAATGTAGAACCCTGTGGTGGAGTGCCTTAGCCTGACTTAATACATGTTTTGGGTCAGATGGCCTGACTAGTTGGTAGATTTAGGGACCTTCATACCTGGTCTGGTAAGTGTAGATATTACATAGTTGCTTTTTTATACTGCCTGTGTAAACATAGGCTGTGTTGCATATTCTTAACAAAGTGCTGAGTTGCGGGAGTGTGACATGTAACAGCAGTAATATCATGCTGTATGCTATTCTAGGATGTATATTTAGACAGGAGAAAGGCTAAAAGTATTGAAGGCATTATTGAAATGGAGCGCTGACTCCACCTGCTGGCCAATTTATTATAAAATTGTAATTGCTGTAGTGTACACAGCCTGAAGAAAGATTAAAGTTTGAAAGATTTGTAAAAGTCAAATGGCAGGAGAATATAAGCAGATTAAAAATATGGACTTAGATGAAGGTTAAGGTGATTAATATTTTAATTTTTAAATAAACAATAAGCAGATTTCAGCTGCATTAACCAAGGTTGGTCTTAGACATATTATGACAGTGGCTGTAGTGCCCCCGTTTGACTGATTGCCACCAAACTTGGAAGGTCTTTTGCAGCTTGGCTGAGGCAGTCTAGTAACACAGCCGTGCATCAAATTTTGTGAGGATTGGATGAAGCATGCCAGAGATATAGCTATTTTAATGAAATGGGCATGGAAACAGTGTGGCCAGCAGGTGGAGTCAGCGCTCCATTTTAGAAATTGTATTCAATACTTTCAGGCCTTCTTATGTGTAAATTAAGTCTGATAATGTTCTATGAGGCAAATCGGTGAAAAATGAAAGTGAATAAGAAATATGGACTCAGGTGAAGGGAAAGGTAACAATTCTTTCAAGGTTTTATGAGAAATAAGGACATTTCAGCTGAATTTGCTAAGGTGGGTCTTAGAAATATATGGACAGTGGCTGTAGCGCCCCCATTTGACCGATTGGAACCAAAATTGGAGGGTCTGTCTGAGGTCCCTTACTACATTAGGCCGTCAAATTTGATGAGGATTGGCTGAAGCACAGCTGAGCTTTAGATGGTTGATTGAAATGAGCATGGATATGGTGCAGGTTTGTTGTAGCTGGTGGCCATAGCGTACAGGTTAAGATATTTTTATGAATTATCCATAATGGCAATGTCCTGATTGATGTACTACCAGAATGACCTACTTGGGCTGAACATTGTAGAAGTTACAGTAATATGTTATTTATTAAGTTTTTAAACATCACAAGGGAATGAAAATGACTATCATTGGGCATTGCATATGTCTTGATTTGGCATGACTCACAGAACTGGCAGTACAAAATATTTTAACCAGTAACATGTCACTAGAACAGAAATGAGATAAATGTAAGTTGAACTGATTTTCAAGGTTTATACAGACATGTTATGTTGTTGTAGCGCCCCCGTTTGACCGATCGGCACCAAATTTGGAGGGCCCTTCCGGACTACTATTCTACAGGATATATTAAAGTTTGGTGATGATTGGCTGAGGCAGGCCTGAGATATAGCTGTCTGATTGAATTGGGCATGGCACCTGTATGGTTTGTGTGTGGCTGGTGACTATACCTCATGGAAAGTTTATGATTTTTTTTATGAATTATTTATTATGACTGTCTCCTGATTTAAATGATACCAGATTTGTGTAGGTTTGGTGAAAATCCTAGGAGGTTAACGAAATGTCTTGTTTTCAGACCAATATGAATTATGCAAAAACGCAAAGATGCAGAAGCAAGTTCTACATGTTGTTTGATTTGGCATGTCGTACTGAATTGACCTGGCAAGAAATGTCGATTGTAGGCTTCACCGTTCTCGAGAAATAGGCAGAAATGCAAAAGTTGTCACTGTTGCGCCCCCATCTGGCCGAGTGAGGTGTCCTTTACAGTTTAGGCAGAGGGTCAGAGCACAAATGTATCACCCAAATTTGATTTAGATTGGTCATTGAGAAGCCTGTGAAATGCCTGCTTGATTTTGATTGGCTGATGGCGGCCACTCTTTAAGGAATAATTACTGCCATTGTAGGTGACTGACCACAGGCTGCTTCCTAGTACATATCTACCAAATTTCAGTTAGATTGGCAAAGGCAGTCAGGAGATATTGCCAGTTTTTAGTTGTAGCGCCCCCTATTGACGAAATGCGGCCCGCCTCGGACCGTGTCCCCAGAATGGTGTAGGGAGGTAGCATTTCAAATTTGGTCAAGGTAGGCCAAGGCACGGCCAAGTTATAGCCGTCAGACCAAAACGGGCCAAATTTGGACATTGTTTGGGCGTGGCTAATGGCCGTAGGATATAAAAATGTCTGAATTTTGTGGATAATTCTTGATCAGCAGAGAATTCTGATTCGTCTGACACCTCATTTGTCTGATTTGGTAGGACAAGCCAGGACTTTAAGGAAAAAGTAGGATTGGCAAATTATGCAAATTAGCAAAAAATCTAAGTAGGCGGAGCTTCATAGTCCAAATGGCAAGTTGGTAGGGCTTTGCTGTCTGTATATGTAGAACAAAGAATTTCGATTGTAGGTCTAACAGGACAGGAGATATCGACCGAAACGTGTTGGGGGGCGCTAAGGCGCCCCCATCTGGCTGGCAGGACTGGGTAGGACAACCTGAGTAGTGGGTAGGAATTGACATCATCTGACCAAGTTTGGTTGGTCTAGCTCTTACAGTTTAGGCTGTACATTCAGTTTTAGGGCAGAAAAATAATAATAATAATAATAACTAGAAACTGCAGGCAGTTACTGAAGGGTCCAAAGGGTATGACAAGTAGGACAGGTAGGACAGGTAGGACAACAGATGGTTTGAGTAGAAGGTAGAAATCAGGATGGAGATTGTTGAGTGTCCGTCTAACAGGTCAGGAAATGTAGGACAGAATGTAGGACCCTGTGGTGTAGTGCCTGAACCTGACTGAATGCAATGTTTTGGTGAGATAGTCTGAGTAGTAGGTAGAAATCAGGATATAGACTAGTTAGTATCGGTCTAACAGGTCAGCAAATGCAGGACAGAATGTAGAACCCTGTGGTGGAGTGCCTTAGCCTGACTTAATACATGTTTTGGGTCAGATGGCCTGACTAGTTGGTAGATTTAGGGACCTTCATACCTGGTCTGGTAAGTGTAGATATTACATAGTTGCTTTTTTATACTGCCTGTGTAAACATAGGCTGTGTTGCATATTCTTAACAAAGTGCTGAGTTGCGGGAGTGTGACATGTAACAGCAGTAATATCATGCTGTATGCTATTCTAGGATGTATATTTAGACAGGAGAAAGGCTAAAAGTATTGAAGGCATTATTGAAATGGAGCGCTGACTCCACCTACTGGCCAATTTATTATAAAATTGTAATTGCTGTAGTGTACACAGCCTGAAGAAAGATTAAAGTTTGAAAGATTTGTAAAAGTCAAATGGCAGGAGAATATAAGCAGATTAAAAATATGGACTTAGATGAAGGGAAAGGTGATTAATATTTTAATTTTTAAATAAACAATAAGCAGATTTCAGCTGCATTAACCAAGGTTGGTCTTAGACATATTATGACAGTGGCTGTAGTGCCCCCGTTTGACTGATTGCCACCAAACTTGGAAGGTCTTTTGCAGCTTGGCTGAGGCAGTCTAGTAACACAGCCGTGCATCAAATTTTGTGAGGATTGGATGAAGCATGCCAGAGATATAGCTATTTGAATGAAATAGGCATGGAAACAGTGTGGCCAGCAGGTGGAGTCAGCGCTCCATTTTAGAAATTGTATTCAATACTTTCAGGCCTTCTTATGTGTAAATTAAGTCTGATAATGTTCTATGAGGCAAATTGGTGAAAAATGAAAGTGAATAAAAAATATGGACTCAGGTGAAGGGAAAGGTAACAATTCTTTCAAGGTTTTATGAGAAATAAGGACATTTCAGCTGAATTTGCTAAGGTGGGTCTTAGACATATATGGACAGTGGCTGTAGCGCCCCTGTTTGACCGATTGGCACCAATATTGGAGGGTCTGTCTGAGGTCCCTTACTACATTAGGCCGTCAAATTTGATGAGGATTGGCTGAAGCACGGCTGAGATTTAGATGGTTGATTGAAATGAGCATGGATATGGTGCAGGTTTGTTGTAGCTGGTGGCCATAGCATACAGGTCAAGATATTTTTATGAATTATCCATAAGGGCAATGTCCTGATTGATGTACTACCAGAATGACCTACTTGGGCTGGATATTGTAGAAGTTACAGTAATATGTTATTTATTAAGTTATTAAACATCACAAGGGAATGAAAATGACTATCATTGGGCATTGCATATGTCTTGATTTGGCATGACTCACAGAACTGGCAGTACAAAATATTTTAACCAGTAATATGTCACTAGAACAGAAATGAGATAAATGTAAGTTGAACTGATTTTCAAGGTTTATACAGACATGTTATATTGTTGTAGCGCCCCCGTTTGACCGATCGGCACCAAATTTGGAGGGCCCTTCCGGACTACTATTCTACAGGATATATTAAAGTTTGGTGATGATTGGCTGAGGCAGGCCTGAGATATAGCTGTCTGATTGAATTGGGCATGGCACCTGTATGGTTTGTGTGTGGCTGGTGACTATACCTCATGGAAAGTTTATGATTTTTTTATGAATTATTTATTATGACTGTCTCCTGATTTAAATGATACCAGATTTGTGTAGGTTTGGTGAAAATCCTAGGAGGTTAACGAAATGTCTTGTTTTCAGACCAATATGAATTATGCAAAAACGCAAAGATGCAGAAGCAAGTTCTACATGTTGTTTGATTTGGCATGTCGTACTTAATTGACCGGGCAACAATTAGACTGCCATAACAGGATGGAGATTTAGCGTAGCTCTAATGTGACAGGAGATGTAGGGCAAACCGTAGAGGAGGATACTAAAAAGTCAGACAGAACTACAGGTCAGCAGATGTCAGACAGAACAGAACTTGTTTAGGTCAGATGGTTTGAGTAGAAGGTAGAAATCATGATGTAGATTGTTGAGTGTCGGTCTAACAGGTCAGGAAATGTAGGACAGAATGTAGAACCCTGTGGTGTAGTGCCTGAACCTGACTGAATGCATTGTTTTGGTCAGATGGTCTCAGTAGTAGGTAGAAATCAGGATATAGATTAGTTAGTATCGGTCTAACAGGTCAGCAAATGTAGGACAGAATGTAGAACCCTGTGGTGGAGTGCCTTAGCCTGACTGAATGCATGGTTTGGGTCAGATGGCCTGACTAGTTGGTAGATTTAGGGACCTTCATACCTGGTCTGGTAAGTCTAGATATTACAGAGTTTTCTTTTTTATACTGCCTGTGTAAACATAGGCTGTGTTGCATATTCTTAACAAAGTGCTGAGTTGCGTATTGTGACATGTAACAGCAGTAATATCATGCTGTATCATATTCTAGGTTATACATTTAGACAGGAGAAAGGCTAAAAGTATTGAAGGCATTATTGAAATGGAGCGCTGACTCCACCTGCTGGCCAATTTATTATAAAATTGTAATTGCTGCAGTGTACACAGCCTGAAGAAAGATTGAAGTTTGAAAGATTTGTAAAAGTCAAATGGCAGGAAAATATAAGCAGATTAAAAATATGGACTTAGATGAAGGGAAAGGTGATTAATTTTTTAATTTTTAAATAAACGATAAGCAGATTTCAGCTGCATTAACCAAGGTTGGTCTTAGACATATTAGGACAGTGGCTGTAGTGCCCCCGTTTGACCGATTGCCACCAAACTTGGAAGGTCTTTCTGAAGTCTAGTAACACAGATGTGCGTCAAATTTTGTGAGGATTGGATGAAGCATGCCAGAGATATAGCTATTTTAATGAAATGGGCATGGAAACAGTGTGGCCAGCAGGTGGAGTCAGCGCTCCATTTTAGAAATTGTATTCAATACTTTCAGGCCTTCTTATGTGTAAATTAAGTCTGATAATGTTCTATGAGGCAAATCGGTGAAAAATGAAAGTGAATAAGAAATATGGACTCAGGTGAAGGGAAAGGTAACAATTCTTTCAAGGTTTTATGAGAAATAAGGACATTTCAGCTGAATTTGCTAAGGTGGGTCTTAGAAATATATGGACAGTGGCTGTAGCGCCCCCATTTGACCGATTGGAACCAAAATTGGAGGGTCTGTCTGAGGTCCCTTACTACATTAGGCCGTCAAATTTGATGAGGATTGGCTGAAGCACAGCTGAGCTTTAGATGGTTGATTGAAATGAGCATGGATATGGTGCAGGTTTGTTGTAGCTGGTGGCCATAGCGTACAGGTTAAGATATTTTTATGAATTATCCATAATGGCAATGTCCTGATTGATGTACTACCAGAATGACCTACTTGGGCTGAACATTGTAGAAGTTACAGTAATATGTTATTTATTAAGTTTTTAAACATCACAAGGGAATGAAAATGACTATCATTGGGCATTGCATATGTCTTGATTTGGCATGACTCACAGAACTGGCAGTACAAAGTATTTTAACCAGTAACATGTCACTAGAACAGAAATGAGATAAATGTAAGTTGAACTGATTTTCAAGGTTTATACAGACATGTTATGTTGTTGTAGCGCCCCCGTTTGACCGATCGGCACCAAATTTGGAGGGCCCTTCCGGACTACTATTCTACAGGATATATTAAAGTTTGGTGATGATTGGCTGAGGCAGGCCTGAGATATAGCTGTCTGATTGAATTGGGCATGGCACCTGTATGGTTTGTGTGTGGCTGGTGACTATACCTCATGGAAAGTTTATGATTTTTTTATGAATTATTTATTATGACTGTCTCCTGATTTAAATGATACCAGATTTGTGTAGGTTTGGTGAAAATCCTAGGAGGTTAACGAAATGTCTTGTTTTCAGACCAATATGAATTATGCAAAAACGCAAAGATGCAGAAGCAAGTTCTACATGTTGTTTGATTTGGCATGTCGTACTGAATTGACCTGGCAAGAAATGTCGATTGTAGGCTTCACCGTTCTCGAGAAATAGGCAGAAATGCAAAAGTTGTCACTGTTGCGCCCCCATCTGGCCGAGTGAGGTGTCCTTTACAGTTTAGGCAGAGGGTCAGAGCACAAATGTATCACCCAAATTTGATTTAGATTGGTCATTGAGAAGCCTGTGAAATGCCTGCTTGATTTTGATTGGCTGATGGCGGCCACTCTTTAAGGAATAATTACTGCCATTGTAGGTGACTGACCACAGGCTGCTTCCTAGTACATATCTACCAAATTTCAGTTAGATTGGCAAAGGCAGTCAGGAGATATTGCCAGTTTTTAGTTGTAGCGCCCCCTATTGACGAAATGCGGCCCGCCTCGGACCGTGTCCCCAGAATGGTGTAGGGAGGTAGCATTTCAAATTTGGTCAAGGTAGGCCAAGGCACGGCCAAGTTATAGCCGTCAGACCAAAACGGGCCAAATTTGGACATTGTTTGGGCGTGGCTAATGGCCGTAGGATATAAAAATGTCTGAATTTTGTGGATAATTCTTGATCAGCAGAGAATTCTGATTCGTCTGACACCTCATTTGTCTGATTTGGTAGGACAAGCCAGGACTTTAAGGAAAAAGTAGGATTGGCAAATTATGCAAATTAGCAAAAAATCTAAGTAGGCGGAGCTTCATAGTCCAAATGGCAAGTTGGTAGGGCTTTGCTGTCTGTATATGTAGAACAAAGAATTTCGATTGTAGGTCTAACAGGACAGGAGATATCGACCGAAACGTGTTGGGGGGCGCTAAGGCGCCCCCATCTGGCTGGCAGGACTGGGTAGGACAACCTGAGTAGTGGGTAGGAATTGACATCATCTGACCAAGTTTGGTTGGTCTAGCTCTTACAGTTTAGGCTGTACATTCAGTTTTAGGGCAGAAAAATAATAATAATAATAATAATAATAATAATCCTAAGAAAAACAATAATGGTCCATAAGGACTTCGTCCTTTGGACCCTTAATAATAATCCTAAGAAAAACAATAATGGTCCATAAGGACTTCGTCCTTTGGACCCTTAATAACTAGAAACTGCAGGCAGTTACTGAAGGGTCCAAAGGGTATGACAAGTAGGACAGGTAGGACAGGTAGGACAACAGATGGTTTGAGTAGAAGGTAGAAATCAGGATGGAGATTGTTGAGTGTCCGTCTAACAGGTCAGGAAATGTAGGACAGAATGTAGGACCCTGTGGTGTAGTGCCTGAACCTGACTGAATGCAATGTTTTGGTGAGATAGTCTGAGTAGTAGGTAGAAATCAGGATATAGACTAGTTAGTATCGGTCTAACAGGTCAGCAAATGCAGGACAGAATGTAGAACCCTGTGGTGGAGTGCCTTAGCCTGACTTAATACATGTTTTGGGTCAGATGGCCTGACTAGTTGGTAGATTTAGGGACCTTCATACCTGGTCTGGTAAGTGTAGATATTACATAGTTGCTTTTTTATACTGCCTGTGTAAACATAGGCTGTGTTGCATATTCTTAACAAAGTGCTGAGTTGCGGGAGTGTGACATGTAACAGCAGTAATATCATGCTGTATGCTATTCTAGGATGTATATTTAGACAGGAGAAAGGCTAAAAGTATTGAAGGCATTATTGAAATGGAGCGCTGACTCCACCTACTGGCCAATTTATTATAAAATTGTAATTGCTGTAGTGTACACAGCCTGAAGAAAGATTAAAGTTTGAAAGATTTGTAAAAGTCAAATGGCAGGAGAATATAAGCAGATTAAAAATATGGACTTAGATGAAGGGAAAGGTGATTAATATTTTAATTTTTAAATAAACAATAAGCAGATTTCAGCTGCATTAACCAAGGTTGGTCTTAGACATATTATGACAGTGGCTGTAGTGCCCCCGTTTGACTGATTGCCACCAAACTTGGAAGGTCTTTTGCAGCTTGGCTGAGGCAGTCTAGTAACACAGCCGTGCATCAAATTTTGTGAGGATTGGATGAAGCATGCCAGAGATATAGCTATTTGAATGAAATAGGCATGGAAACAGTGTGGCCAGCAGGTGGAGTCAGCGCTCCATTTTAGAAATTGTATTCAATACTTTCAGGCCTTCTTATGTGTAAATTAAGTCTGATAATGTTCTATGAGGCAAATTGGTGAAAAATGAAAGTGAATAAAAAATATGGACTCAGGTGAAGGGAAAGGTAACAATTCTTTCAAGGTTTTATGAGAAATAAGGACATTTCAGCTGAATTTGCTAAGGTGGGTCTTAGACATATATGGACAGTGGCTGTAGCGCCCCTGTTTGACCGATTGGCACCAATATTGGAGGGTCTGTCTGAGGTCCCTTACTACATTAGGCCGTCAAATTTGATGAGGATTGGCTGAAGCACGGCTGAGATTTAGATGGTTGATTGAAATGAGCATGGATATGGTGCAGGTTTGTTGTAGCTGGTGGCCATAGCATACAGGTCAAGATATTTTTATGAATTATCCATAAGGGCAATGTCCTGATTGATGTACTACCAGAATGACCTACTTGGGCTGGATATTGTAGAAGTTACAGTAATATGTTATTTATTAAGTTATTAAACATCACAAGGGAATGAAAATGACTATCATTGGGCATTGCATATGTCTTGATTTGGCATGACTCACAGAACTGGCAGTACAAAATATTTTAACCAGTAATATGTCACTAGAACAGAAATGAGATAAATGTAAGTTGAACTGATTTTCAAGGTTTATACAGACATGTTATATTGTTGTAGCGCCCCCGTTTGACCGATCGGCACCAAATTTGGAGGGCCCTTCCGGACTACTATTCTACAGGATATATTAAAGTTTGGTGATGATTGGCTGAGGCAGGCCTGAGATATAGCTGTCTGATTGAATTGGGCATGGCACCTGTATGGTTTGTGTGTGGCTGGTGACTATACCTCATGGAAAGTTTATGATTTTTTTATGAATTATTTATTATGACTGTCTCCTGATTTAAATGATACCAGATTTGTGTAGGTTTGGTGAAAATCCTAGGAGGTTAACGAAATGTCTTGTTTTCAGACCAATATGAATTATGCAAAAACGCAAAGATGCAGAAGCAAGTTCTACATGTTGTTTGATTTGGCATGTCGTACTTAATTGACCGGGCAACAATTAGACTGCCATAACAGGATGGAGATTTAGCGTAGCTCTAATGTGACAGGAGATGTAGGGCAAACCGTAGAGGAGGATACTAAAAAGTCAGACAGAACTACAGGTCAGCAGATGTCAGACAGAACAGAACTTGTTTAGGTCAGATGGTTTGAGTAGAAGGTAGAAATCATGATGTAGATTGTTGAGTGTCGGTCTAACAGGTCAGGAAATGTAGGACAGAATGTAGAACCCTGTGGTGTAGTGCCTGAACCTGACTGAATGCATTGTTTTGGTCAGATGGTCTCAGTAGTAGGTAGAAATCAGGATATAGATTAGTTAGTATCGGTCTAACAGGTCAGCAAATGTAGGACAGAATGTAGAACCCTGTGGTGGAGTGCCTTAGCCTGACTGAATGCATGGTTTGGGTCAGATGGCCTGACTAGTTGGTAGATTTAGGGACCTTCATACCTGGTCTGGTAAGTCTAGATATTACAGAGTTTTCTTTTTTATACTGCCTGTGTAAACATAGGCTGTGTTGCATATTCTTAACAAAGTGCTGAGTTGCGTATTGTGACATGTAACAGCAGTAATATCATGCTGTATCATATTCTAGGTTATACATTTAGACAGGAGAAAGGCTAAAAGTATTGAAGGCATTATTGAAATGGAGCGCTGACTCCACCTGCTGGCCAATTTATTATAAAATTGTAATTGCTGCAGTGTACACAGCCTGAAGAAAGATTGAAGTTTGAAAGATTTGTAAAAGTCAAATGGCAGGAAAATATAAGCAGATTAAAAATATGGACTTAGATGAAGGGAAAGGTGATTAATTTTTTAATTTTTAAATAAACGATAAGCAGATTTCAGCTGCATTAACCAAGGTTGGTCTTAGACATATTAGGACAGTGGCTGTAGTGCCCCCGTTTGACCGATTGCCACCAAACTTGGAAGGTCTTTCTGAAGTCTAGTAACACAGATGTGCGTCAAATTTTGTGAGGATTGGATGAAGCATGCCAGAGATATAGCTATTTTAATGAAATGGGCATGGAAACAGTGTGGCCAGCAGGTGGAGTCAGCGCTCCATTTTAGAAATTGTATTCAATACTTTCAGGCCTTCTTATGTGTAAATTAAGTCTGATAATGTTCTATGAGGCAAATCGGTGAAAAATGAAAGTGAATAAGAAATATGGACTCAGGTGAAGGGAAAGGTAACAATTCTTTCAAGGTTTTATGAGAAATAAGGACATTTCAGCTGAATTTGCTAAGGTGGGTCTTAGAAATATATGGACAGTGGCTGTAGCGCCCCCATTTGACCGATTGGAACCAAAATTGGAGGGTCTGTCTGAGGTCCCTTACTACATTAGGCCGTCAAATTTGATGAGGATTGGCTGAAGCACAGCTGAGCTTTAGATGGTTGATTGAAATGAGCATGGATATGGTGCAGGTTTGTTGTAGCTGGTGGCCATAGCGTACAGGTTAAGATATTTTTATGAATTATCCATAATGGCAATGTCCTGATTGATGTACTACCAGAATGACCTACTTGGGCTGAACATTGTAGAAGTTACAGTAATATGTTATTTATTAAGTTTTTAAACATCACAAGGGAATGAAAATGACTATCATTGGGCATTGCATATGTCTTGATTTGGCATGACTCACAGAACTGGCAGTACAAAGTATTTTAACCAGTAACATGTCACTAGAACAGAAATGAGATAAATGTAAGTTGAACTGATTTTCAAGGTTTATACAGACATGTTATGTTGTTGTAGCGCCCCCGTTTGACCGATCGGCACCAAATTTGGAGGGCCCTTCCGGACTACTATTCTACAGGATATATTAAAGTTTGGTGATGATTGGCTGAGGCAGGCCTGAGATATAGCTGTCTGATTGAATTGGGCATGGCACCTGTATGGTTTGTGTGTGGCTGGTGACTATACCTCATGGAAAGTTTATGATTTTTTTATGAATTATTTATTATGACTGTCTCCTGATTTAAATGATACCAGATTTGTGTAGGTTTGGTGAAAATCCTAGGAGGTTAACGAAATGTCTTGTTTTCAGACCAATATGAATTATGCAAAAACGCAAAGATGCAGAAGCAAGTTCTACATGTTGTTTGATTTGGCATGTCGTACTGAATTGACCTGGCAAGAAATGTCGATTGTAGGCTTCACCGTTCTCGAGAAATAGGCAGAAATGCAAAAGTTGTCACTGTTGCGCCCCCATCTGGCCGAGTGAGGTGTCCTTTACAGTTTAGGCAGAGGGTCAGAGCACAAATGTATCACCCAAATTTGATTTAGATTGGTCATTGAGAAGCCTGTGAAATGCCTGCTTGATTTTGATTGGCTGATGGCGGCCACTCTTTAAGGAATAATTACTGCCATTGTAGGTGACTGACCACAGGCTGCTTCCTAGTACATATCTACCAAATTTCAGTTAGATTGGCAAAGGCAGTCAGGAGATATTGCCAGTTTTTAGTTGTAGCGCCCCCTATTGACGAAATGCGGCCCGCCTCGGACCGTGTCCCCAGAATGGTGTAGGGAGGTAGCATTTCAAATTTGGTCAAGGTAGGCCAAGGCACGGCCAAGTTATAGCCGTCAGACCAAAACGGGCCAAATTTGGACATTGTTTGGGCGTGGCTAATGGCCGTAGGATATAAAAATGTCTGAATTTTGTGGATAATTCTTGATCAGCAGAGAATTCTGATTCGTCTGACACCTCATTTGTCTGATTTGGTAGGACAAGCCAGGACTTTAAGGAAAAAGTAGGATTGGCAAATTATGCAAATTAGCAAAAAATCTAAGTAGGCGGAGCTTCATAGTCCAAATGGCAAGTTGGTAGGGCTTTGCTGTCTGTATATGTAGAACAAAGAATTTCGATTGTAGGTCTAACAGGACAGGAGATATCGACCGAAACGTGTTGGGGGGCGCTAAGGCGCCCCCATCTGGCTGGCAGGACTGGGTAGGACAACCTGAGTAGTGGGTAGGAATTGACATCATCTGACCAAGTTTGGTTGGTCTAGCTCTTACAGTTTAGGCTGTACATTCAGTTTTAGGGCAGAAAAATAATAATAATAATAATAAATAATAATAATCCTAAGAAAAACAATAATGGTCCATAAGGACTTCGTCCTTTGGACCCTTAATAAAAGAGAAAAATCCTAAGAAAAACAATAATGGTCCATAAGGACTTCGTCCTTTGGACCCTTAATAATAACTAGAAACTGCAAGCAGTTACTAAAGGGTCCAAAGCGTAGGACAATCGGACTGGTAGGACAGTAGAGGAATAAGGGCAGAGTTCTGGCGGCCATGGTAGTAGAAAGTCAGACAGAATTAGTCAGCCATAACATGATGGAAATTTTGGCATAGGTCTAATGCGATATGACTATATATGTTCCTGGATTTGGTACAAGATAGTAAATTTGACTGCCAATAAAATTTAAGTGTAGGACAAGTAGGACAGGAGATATCGACCAAAACGTGTTGTGGGGTGCAACGGTGCCCCCCTCTGACTGACTGGGATAGGTCAGAGAGGCTCAGTAGTGGATAGCAATAGGAATCTTACTGCCAAATTTGGACGGCCTAGGACTTACGGTTTAGGCTGGGCATTCAGTTTTAGGGAAGAAAAATAATTATAATCGAACCCTCCGGAGGAGTGCCTAAGCCCATCTGAATGGCTGGGTTAATAACAAAAATAGAAGCTTCATTGACCATCATGGGGAAAATGCCTATATGTCTCCCCAGCTTGCTTTACAGAGAACATGCTGTGCACATCGGGCTGCCTAGCTCAAGTACCAACTGAAGCTGGGTTCGAACCGGTGACCCTCTGATTACAAGCACACAGGTTTAGCCCACTGAGCCACCCGCTTCTGATGGTAAGATCGGTGAGATCAGTAGGCACTTTCTTAACTGATCTGGTAACTCAGTATAGCTGAATTGGCCTAGGTTGGTCTTAGTAACATATAAACAGTGGCCGTAGCGCTCCCGTTTGACTGATCGACACAAAATTTGGAGGGTCGCTCGGTGGTATAGCACTACATTAGTGAGAGAAATTTGGTAATGATTGGCTGAAGCATGCCTGAGATATAACTGTCTGATTGAAATGTATGTGGCACCAGTATGGTCATGGTTTGGCTTTTGGCCATACCTTACTGAAAGCATAAGGTTTTTTCTATAAATCATTAAATGGACTGTCTCCTGATTTTAATGACAGCAGATTTAAGTAGGTGAGGCAAAAATTCTAGGAGGGCAACGAAAAAGCCTGTTTACAGACAATTATAAATTATGCAAAAATGCAACGATATATAACCAAGTTACATATGTGTTTAGATTTGCCATGACATATTGAATTAGACTGGCAATCAATTTTAACTGTAGGCTTGACAGTTTTGTAGAAATTGGCAGAAATGCAAATGGGGCCACTGTAGCGCCCCCATCTGGCCTAGTGAGTTGTCCTTTACAGGGTTTGCAGAGGGTCAGAAGGTGAATGTAGCAGCCAAATTTTGGTTTGATTGGTCATTGTTAAGCCTGTCAAATGCCTGCTTGATATTGATTGGCCGATGGCGGCCACTGTTTAAGGAATGATGACTGCCATTGTATGTGACTGACCACAGGCTTGGTCCTAGTACATATCTGCCAAATTTCAGTTAGATTGGCAAAGGCAGTCAGGAGATATTGCCAGTTTTTAGTTGTAGCGCCCCCTGTTGACGAAATGCGGCCCGCTTCGGACGGTGTCCCCAAAATGGTGTAGGGAGGTAGCATTTCAAATTTGGTCAAGGTAGGCCAAGGCACGGCCAAGTTATAGCCATCAGACGAAAACGGGCCAAATTTGGACATTGTTTGGGCGTGGCTAATGGCCGTAGGATATAAAAATGTCTGAATTTTGTTAATGATTCTTGATCAGCTGAGAATTTTGATTTGTCTGACACCTCATTTGTCTGAATTGGTAGGACTAGCCAGGACTTTAAGGAAAAAGTATGATTTGCAAATTATGCAAATTAGCAAAAAATCTAAGTAGGCGGAGCTTCATGGTCCCATTGACTTTTTGGTAGGGCATGGCTGTCTGTATCAGGAGAAAAAAGAATTTTTAAGGTAGGACATACAGGACAGGAGATATCGTCCAAAACGTGTTAGGGGGCGCTACGGCGCCCCCCTCTGGCTGAGTCGGACGGGTCGGAAAACCTGAGTAGTGGGTAGGAATTCCAATCATCGTACCAAATTTGGTAGGCCTAGGACTTACGGTTTAGGCTGGGCATTCAGTTTTAGGGCAGAAAAATAATAATAACTAGAAACTGCAAGCAGTTACGAAAGGGTCCAAAGCGGAGGACGATCGGACTGGTAGGACAGTAGAGGAATAACAGCAGAGAACCGGTGGCCAGGGTAGTAGAAAGTCAGACAGAATTAGACTGCCATAACAGGATAGGCGATGTAGGACAGAGCTGGACGGTCTCAGTAGTTGGCAGACATTAGGATGTAGATGCTTTTTGTGCAGGTGTAACAGGCCAGTCAACATCAGAGAGTACACTGTGCACATCAGGATACCTAGCTGAAATAGCATCCTAAGCTGGGTTCGAACCGGTGACCCTCTGATTATAGGCACACAGGATTAGCACACTGAGCCATCCGCTCCTGTGGGTAAGATGAGTGAGATCAGTAGACACCTTCCTACCTGATCTGGTAACTCATTATAGCTGAATTAGACTAGGTGAGGTTTAGACATATATGGACAGTGGCTATAGCGCTCCCGTTTCACCTATTGACACGAAAATTGGAAGGTCTCTCTGCGGTACAGCCTTTCATCCGAGATAGATATTTGGAAATGATTGGCTGAAGAGTGCATGATATATAGCTGTCTGATTGAAATGGACGTGGCACCAGTAGAGTCAGGGTGTGGCTGGTGGCCATACCTTACCAAAAGTTTCATTTTTTTCTCTAAATCTTTAAAAGGACTATCTTCTGATTTGAAGGACAACAGATGTAAGTAGGTTTGTTGAAAATCAAAGGAGGTTAACAAGAAAAGCTGTTTTCAGACAAATATAATTTATGTAAAAACAGAAAGAGGTAGAACCAAGTTATATATGTTGTTAGATTAGTCATGACATAGTTAATTGTAGTCGCAATAAATTTCAACTGTAGGCTTGACAGTTCTGTAGATATAGGCATAAATGCAAATCAGGGTGCTGTAGCGCCCCCATCTGACTGACTGTGATGGGTCAATGGGACTGAGTAGTGGGTAGGAATAGGAATCTTGTTGCCAAATTTGGTCAGCCTAGGACTTACTGGTTAGGCTGGGCATTAAGTTTTAGGGAAGAAAAATAATTATTGTTTAACCATCTGAAGTAGTGCCTTAGCACGTCTAAATTAACAATAATATAAGCTTCACTGATCCTCGTGAGGAAAACGCCTTCACGTCTCCCCAGCTCACTTCACGCAGGATATGCTGTGCACATCGGGCTGCCTAGCTCGAGTACCTACCAAAGCTGGGTTCGAACCTGTGACCCTCTGATTACAAGCATACAAGTTTAGCCCACTGAGCCACCCGCTGCTGTGAGTAAAACGGGTGGGATCAGTAGACACCTTCCTACCTGATCTGGAAACTGATTTTACCTCAATGAGCCTAGGTGGGTCTTAGATGTATATAGACAGTGGCGTAGCGCTCCTGATTGACCGATTGACACGAAATTTGGACGGTCTCTCTGTGGTACAGTCCTACATCAGTGAGCCAACTGTTGTAATGATTGGCTGAAGCATCCCTAAGATATAGCTGTCTGATTGAAATGGGCAAGACACCAGTACAGTCAGGGTGTGGCTGGTGGCTGTATCTTACCGAAAGTTTAAGATTTTTCTGTAAATCTTTAAAAGGACTGTCTCCTGATTTGAATGACACCAGATTTATGGATGTTAGTCGAAAATCCTAGGAGGTTAACAAAAAAACCTGTTTTCAAAACATCTGTAAATCATGCAAGAAGGCAAAGATGTAGAACCAAGATCTATATGCAGTTTGATTTGTCAGGACATAGTGAATTGGACTGGCAATAAATTTCAACTGTAGGCTTGACAGGTCTGGAGATATAGGCAGAAATGCAAATCGGGGTGCTGTAGCGCCCCCATCTGACTGACTGGGACGGGTCAGTGGGACTGAGTAGTGGGTAGGAATAGGAATCTTGTTGCCAAATTTGGTCAGTCTAGGACTTACGGTTTAGGCTGGGCATTCAGTTTTAGGGAAGAAAAATAATTATTGTTCAACCCTCTGGAGTAGTGCCTGAGCACGTCTAAATTAACAATAATATAAGCTTCATTGATCATCATGGGGAAAATGCCTTCACGTATCCCCAGCTCACTTCACGGAGGGTATGCTGTGCACATCGGGCTGCCTAGCTCGAGGACCCACCTAAGCTGGGTTCGAACCTGCGACCCTCTGATTACAAGCATACAAGTTTAGCCCACTGAGCCACCCGTTGCTGTGGTTAAAACGGGTGAGATTGGTAGACACCTTCCTACCTGATCTGGTTACTCATTTTAGCTCAATGAGCATAGGTGAGTCTTAGACACATATAGACAGTGAAAGTAGCACAACCATTTGACCGATCGACACGAAATTTGGAGGGTATCTCTGCGGTACAGCCCTTTATTAATGAGAGATATTTGGTAATGATTGGCTGAAGCATCCCTAAGATATAGCTGTCTGATCGAAATGGGAAAGGCAGCAGTACAGTCAGGGTGTGCCTGGTGGCCGTAACTTACTGAAAGTTTATGTTTTTTCCCTAAGTCTTTAAAAGGACTGTCTCTTGATTTAAATGACAACAGACTTATGTAGGTGTGGTGAAAATCCTAGCAGGTGAACGAAATGACCTGTTTTCAGAGAAATATAAATCATGTAAAAACGCAAAGATGGAGAACCAAGTTCTATATGCAGTTGGATTCGTCAGGACATACTGAATTGGACTGGCAATAAAGTTTAAGTGTAGGCTTGGCAGTTCTGGAGAAACAGGTAGAAATGCAGATAGGGGCGCTCTCACGCCCCCATCTGGCCTAATAAGATGTCCTTTACAGGGTGGGCTAAGGGTCAGAGGACAAATGTACCAGCTAAATTTGATTTGGATTGGTCATCATTAAGCCAGTCAAATTGCTGCTTGATTTTGATTGGCCGATGGCGGCCACTGTTTCAGGACTTATGACTGCCATTGTAGGTGACTGACCTCAGGCTGGGACCTAGTACATACCTGCCAAATATCAGTTGGATTGGCCAAGGCAGTCAGGAGATATTGGCAGTTTTTAGTTGTAGCGCCCCCTATAGACGAAATGCGGCCCGCCTTGGACCGTGTCCCCAGAGTGGTGTCGGGAGGTAGGATTTCAAATTTGGTCGAGGTAGGCCAAGGCACGGCCAAGTTATAGCAGTCAGACCAAAACGGGCCAAATTTGGGCATTGTTTGGGCATTGCTAATGGCCGTACGATACACAAATGTCTGAATTTTTTTAATAATTCTTGATCAACTTAGAGTTCTAATTCGATTGACACCACATTTGTCTGATTTGGTAGGACAAGCTTGGACTTTAAGGCTTAATTAGGATTTGCAAATTATGCAAAATTACCGAAAAATCTTCCCAGGCGTAGTTTCATAGTCTGAATGCCAAGTTGGTAGAACATACCTGTCTGTATCTGTGGAAAAAAGAATTTTGACTGTAGGACCAACAGGTCAGGAGATATCCACCAAAACGCTTAGGGGGGCGCTACAGCGCCCCCATCTGACTGACAGGGATGGGTCGGAGGGCCTGAGTAGTGGGTAGGAATTGACATCTTGCTGCCAAATTTGGTAAGCCTAGGTCTTACGGTGTAGGCTGGGCATTCAGTTTTAGGGAAGAAAAAAAAAAGAAGAAAATCCTAACAAAAACAATAAGGTTCCATAGCACTACGTGCTTGGACCCTTAATAATAAAAAGAAAAATCCTAAGAAAAACAATAATGGTCCATAAGCATTTCATGCTTTGGACCCTTAATAATAATAATCCTAAGAAAAACAATAATGGTCCATAAGGACTTCGTCCTTTGGACCCTTAATAATCCTAAGAAAAACAATAATGGTCCATAAGGACTTCGTCCTTTGGACCCTTAATAATAATCCTAAGAAAAACAATAATGGTCCATAAGGACTTCGTCCTTTGGACCCTTAATAACTAGAAACTGCAGGCAGTTACGAAAGGGTCCAAAGCGCAGGACGATCGGACTGGTCGGACAGTAGAGGAATAACGGCAGTGAACCGGCGGCCAGGGTAGTAGAAAGTCAGACAGAATTAGACTGCCATAACAGGATAGGAGATGTAGGACAGAGCTGGACGGTCTCAGTAGTAGGCAGACATTAGGATGGAGATGCTTTTAGTGCAGGTGTAACAGGCCAGTCAACATCAGAGAGTACACTGTGCACATCAGGATACCTAGCTGAAATAGCAAAATACTAAGCTGGGTTCGAACCGGCGATCCTCTGATTACAGGCACACAGGATTAGCACACTGAGCCACCCGCTGCTGTGGGTAAGACGACTGAGATCAGTAGACACCTTCCCACCTGATCTGGTAACTCGTTTTAGCTCAGTGAGCCTAGGTGGGTCTTAGATGTATATAGACAGTGGCGTAGCGCTCCCGATTGACCGATCGACACGAAATTTGGACGTTATCTCTGGGGTACAGTCCTACATCAGTGAGCCAAATTTTGTAATGATTGGCTGAAGCATCCCTGAGATATAGCTGTCTGATTGAAATGGGCAAGACAACAGTACAGTCAGGGTGTGGCTGGTGGCTGTATCTTACCGAAAGTTTAAGTTTTTTCTCTAAATCTTTAAAAGGACTGTCTCCTGGTTTAAATGACACCAGATTTATGTATGTTGGGCGAAAATCCTAGGAGGTTAACAAAATAACCTGTTTTCAAAACAACTATAAATCATGCAAAAAGGCAAAGATGGACAACCAAGTTCTATATGCAGTTGGATTTGTCATGACATAGTGAATTGGACTGGCAATACATTTCAACTGTAGGCTTGACAGTTCTGGAGATATAGGCAGAAATGCAAATCGGGGTGCTGTAGCGCCCCCATCTGACTGACTGGGATGGGTCAGTGGGACTGAGTAGTGGGTAGGAATAAGAATCTTGTTGCCAAATTTGGTCAGTCTAGGACTTACGGTTTAGGCTGGGCATTCAGTTTTAGGGAAGAAAAAAAATTATTGTTCAACCCTCTGCAGTAGTGCCTGAGCACGTCTGAATTAACAATAATAGAAGCTTCATTGATCCTCGTGGGGAAAACACCTTTACGTCTCCACAGCTCACTTCACGGAGGGTATGCTGTGCACATCGGGCTGCCTAGCTCAAGTACCCACCGAAGCTGGGTTCGAACCTGCGACCCTCTGATTACAAGCATACAAGTTCAGCCCACTGAGCCACCCGTTGCTGTGCTTAAAATGGGTGAGATCAGTAGACACCTTCCTACCTGATCTGGTAACTCATTTTAGCTCAATGAGTCTAGGTGGGTCTTAGACACATACAGACAGTGGCTGTAGCATTACCGTTTGACCGATCGACACAAAATTTGTATGGTATCTCTGCGGTACAGCCATACATTTGCGAGAGAAATTTTGTAATGATTGGCTGAAGCATCCCTGAGATATAGCTGTCTGATTGAAATGGGCGAGGTACCAGTACAGTCAGGGTGTGGCTGGTGGCTGTACCTTGCCGAAAGTTTAAGTTTTTTTCTGTAAGTCTTTAAAAGGACTGTTTCCTGATTATAAAGACAGCAGATTTATGTAGGTTCGGTGAAAATCCTTGCAGTTTAATGAAATAACCTGTTTTCAAAGAACTATAAATCATGCAAAAACACAAAGATGCAGAACCAAGTTCTATACGTTGTCAGGTTTGACATGATGTTGTGAATTCGATTGGCAATAAATTTCAACTGTAGGCTTGACAGTTCTGTAGATATAGGCAGAAATGCAAATCAGACTGCTGTAGCGCCCCCATCTGACTGACTGGGACGGGTCATAGGGGCTGAGTAGTGGGTAGGAATAGGCATCTTGGTGCCAAATTTGGTCAGCCTAGGTCTTATGGTTTAGGCTGGGCATTCAGTTTTAGGGAAGAAAAATAATTATTATCTAACCGTTTTGAAGAGAGCCTGAGCCCATCTGAATGGCTGGTTTAAATAAAATTTTGTGTATTTTTTTTCCCTCATGTGGAAAACACCTTTACGTCTCCCCACTTGCTTTACGGAGAGCATGCTGCGCACATCGGGCTGTCTAGCTCGAGTACCCACCGAAGCTGGGTTCGAACCGGCGACCCTCTGATTACAAGCATGCAAGTTTAGCCCACTGAGCCACCCGCTGCTGTTGGTAAAATGGGTGAGATCGCTGGACACCTTCCTACCTGATCTGGTAACTCATTTTAGCTGAATTGGCCTAGGTTGGTCTTAGTAACATATGAAAAGTGGCCGTAGCGCTCCCATTTGACCAATCGACACAAAATTTGGAGGGTCTCTCCGTGGTAGAGCCCTACAATAGTGAGAGAAATTTGGCAATGATTTGATGAAGAATGCCTTAGATATAGCTGTCTGATTGAAATGGACATGGCATAAGTATGGTCATGGTGTGGCTTTTGGCAGTACCTTACCGAAAGTTTAATTTTTTTTCTCTCAATATTTAAAAGGACTGTCTCCTGATTTTAAAGATAACAGACTTATGCAGGTGAGGTGAAAATCCTAGGAGGATAATGAAAAAGCCTGTTTTCAGAGAAATATAAATCATGCAAAAATGCAAAGATGTAGAACCAAGTGCTATATGCACTTGCATTCAGCTGGACATAGTGAATTGGACTGGCAATAAAATTAAAGTGTAAGCTTGGCAGTTCTGGAGAAATAGGCAGAAATGCAGATGGGGGTGCTGTCACGCCCCCATCGGGCCTAATGAGATGTCCTTAACAGGGTGGGCTGAGGGTCAGAGCACAAATGTACCAGCTAAATTTGATTTGGATTGGTCATCATTAAGCCAGTCAAATTGCTGCTTGATATTGATTGGCTGATGACGGCCACTGTTTCAGGACTTATGACTGTCATTGTAGGTGACTGACCTCAGGCTGGGACCTAGTACATATGGGCCAAATTTCACTTGGATTGGCCAAGGCAGTCAGGAGATATTGGCAGTTTTTAGTTGTAGCGCCCCCTATGGACGAAATGCGGACCGCTTTGGACGTTGTCCCCAGAATGCTGTACGGAGCTGGCATTTCAAATTTGGTCAACGTAGGCCAAGGCACGGCCAAGTTATAGCCATCAGACCAAAACAGGACAAATTTGGACATTGTTTCGGCGTGGCTAATGGCCGTACAATACAAAAATGTCTCAATTTTTTTAGAAATTCTTGATTAGCTCACAGTTCTGATTCGTTTGACAACTCATTTGTCTGATTTGGTAGGAGAAGCTAGGACTTTAAGAGATAAGTAGTATTTGCAAAATATGCAAATTAGCAAAAAATCTAAGTAGGCGGAGCTTCATGGTCCCATTGACTTTTTGGTAGGGCATGGCTGTCTGTATCAGCAGAAAAAAGAATTTCGGTTGTAGGACAAACAGGACAGGAGATATCGACCGAAACGTGTTGGGGGGCGCTACGGCGCCCCCCTCTGGCTGAGTCGGACGGGTCGGACAACCTGAGTAGTGGGTAGGAATTCCAATCATCGTACCAAGTTTGGTCAGCCTAGGACTTACGGTTTAGGCTGGGCATTCAGTTTTAGGGAAGAAAAATAATAAAAATAAAAATAAAAAAAACTAGAAACTGCAAGCAGTTACGAAAGGGTCCAAAGCGTAGGATGATTGGACTGGTAGGACAGTAGAGGAATAGGGGCAGGGATCCGGCGGCCAGGGTAGTAGAAAGTCAGACAGAATTAGTCAGCCATAACAGGATGTAGATTTAGCATAGGTCTAATTAGATATTAATATATATGTTACTGGATTTGGCACAACATAGTGAATTTGACTGGCAATAAAATTTTAGTGTAGGACAAGTAGGACAGGACATATCGACCAAAATGTGTTGTGGGGCGCAACGGCGCCCCCCTCTGACTGACTGGGACGGGTCAGTGGGACTGAGTAGTGGGTAGGAATAGAAATCTTGTTGCCAAATTTGGTCAGTCTAGGACTTACGGTTTAGGCTGGGCATTGAGTTTTAGGGAAGAAAAATAATTATTGTTCAACCCTCTGTAGTAGTGCCTGAGCACGTCTAAATTAACAATAATAGAAGCTTCATTGATCCTCGTGAGGAATACACCTTTACATCTCCCCAGCTCACTTCACAGACGATATGCTGTGCATATCGGACTGCCTAGCTCGAGTACCCACCGGAGCTGGGTTCGAACCTGCGACCCTCTGATTACAAGCATACAAGTTTAGCCCACTGAGCCACCCGTTGCTGTGGTTAAAATGGGTGAGATCGGTTGACACCTTCCTACCTGATCTGGTAACTCATTTTAGCTCAATGAGCCTAGGTGAGTCTTAGACACATATAGACAGTGGCCGTAGCACTCCCATTAGACCGATCGACACGAAATTTGTAGGGGATCTCTGAGGTACAGCCCTATATTGATGAGAGATATTTGGTAATGATTGGCTGAAGTATCCCTACGATATAGCTGTCTGATCGAAATGGGAAAGGCAGCAGTACAGTCAGGGTGTGCCTGGTGGCCGTACCTTACCGAAAGTTTATGTTTTTTCCCTAAATCTTTAAAAGGACTGTCTCCTGATTTGAATGACACCAGAATTATGTAGGTTTGGCGAAAATACAAGTAGGTTAACAAAATAACCTGTTTTCAAACAAACATAAATCATGCAAAAACACAAAGATATATAATGAAGTTCTTTATGAAGTTGGATTCGTCAGGACATATTCAATTGGCCTGGCAATAACTTTCAACTGTTGGCTTGACAGGTCTGGAGATATAGGCAGAAATGCAAATCGGGGTGCTGTAGCGCCTCCATCTGACTGACTGGGACTGGTCAGTGAGACTGAGTAGTGGGTAGGAATAGGAATCTTGTTGCCAAATTTGGTCAGTCTAGGACTTACGGTTTAGGCTGGGCATTCGGTTTTAGGGAAGAAAAATAATTATTGTTCAACCCTCTGGAGTAGTGCCTGAGCACGTCTGAATTAACAATAATAGAAGCTTCATTGATCCTCGTGGGGAAAACGCCTTTACGTCTCCCCAGCTAACTTCACGGAGGGTATGCTGTGCACATCGGGCTGCCTAGCTCGAGTACCCACCGAAGCTGGGTTCGAACCTGCAACCCTCTGATTACACGCATACAAGTTTAGCCCACTGAGCCACCCGTTGCTGTGGTTAAAATGGGTGAGATCGGTAGACACCTTCCGATCTGATCTGGTAACTCATTTTAGCTCAATGAGAATAGGTGAGTCTTAGACACATATAGACAGTGGAAGTAGCACACCCATTTGACCGATCGACACGAAATTTGGAGGGTATCTCTGCGGTACAGCCCTTTATTAATGAGAGATATTTGGTAATGATTGGCTGAAGCATCCGTAAGATATAGCTGTCTGATCGAAATGGGAAAGGCAGCAGTACAGTCAGGGTGTGCCTGGTGGCCGTACCTTACCGAAAGTTTATGTTTTTTTCTCTAAATCTTTAAAAGGACTGTCTCTTGATTTAAATGACAACAGACTTATGTAGGTGTGGTGAAAATCCCAGGAGGTGAATGAAATTACCTGTTTTCAGAGAAATATAAATCATGTAAAAACGCAAAGATGGAGAACCAAGTTCTATATGCAGTTGGATTCTTCAGGACATACTAAATTGGACTGGCAATAAAATTTAAGTGTAGGCTTGGCAGTTCTGGAGAAATAGGCAGAAATGCAGATAGGGGCGCTCTCACGCCCCCATCTGGCCTAATGAGATGTCCTTTACAGGGTGGGCTAAGAGTCAGAGGACAAATGTACCAGCTAAATTTGATTTGGATTGGTCATCATTAAGCCAGTCAAATTGCTGCTTGATTTTGATTGGCCGATGGCGGCCACTGTTTCAGGACTTATGACTGCCATTGTAGGTGACTGACCTCAGGCTGGGACCTAGTACATACCTGCCAAATATAAGTTGGATTGGCCAAGGCAGTCAGGAGATATTGGCAGTTTTTAGTTGTAGCGCCCCCTATAGACGAAATGCGGCCCGCCTTGGACCGTGTCCCCAGAATGGTGTCGGGAGTTAGGATTTCAAATTTGGTCGAGGTAGGCCAAGGCACGGCCAAGTTATAGCAGTCAGACCAAAACGGGCCAAATTTGGGCATTGTTTGGGCGTTGCTGATGGCCGTAGGATACACAAATGTCTGAATTTTTTTAATAATTCTTGATCAACTTAGAGTTCTAATTCGATTGACACCTCATTTGTCTGATTTAGTAGGACAAGCTTGGGCTTTAAGGCTTAATTAGGATTTGCAAATTATGCAAAATTACCGAAAAATCTTCCCAGGCGTAGTTTCATAGTTTGAAAGGCAAATTAGTAGAACATACCTGTCTGTATCTGTGGAAAAAAGAATTTTGACTGTAGGACCAACGGGTCTGGAGATATCCACCAAAACGCTTAGGGGGGCGCTACAGCGCCCTCATCTGACTGACAGGGACGGGTCGGAGGGCCTGAGTAGTGGGTAGGAATTGACATCTTGCTGCCAAATTTGGTAAGCCTAGGTCTTACGGTTTAGGCTGGGCATTCAGTTTTAGGGAAGAAAAAAAAAAGAAGAAAATCCTAACAAAAACAATAAGGTTCCATAGCACTACGTGCTTGGACCCTTAATAATAATAATCCTAACAAAAACAATAAGGTTCCATAGCACTACGTGCTTTGGACCCTTAATAATAATAATAATAACTAGAAACTGCAAGCAGTTACGAAAGGGTCCAAAGCGTAGGACAATCGGACTGGTAGGACAGTAGAGGAATAAGGGCAGAGATCCGGCAGCCAGGGTAGTAGAAAGTCAGACAGAATTAGTCAGCCATAACAGGATGGAGATTGAGCATAGGTCTAATAAGATATGACTATATATGTTACTGAATTTGGCAAGACATAGTGAATTTGACTGGCAATAAAATTTAAGTGTAGGACAAGTAGGACAGGAGATATCGACCAAAACGTGTTGTGGGGAGCAATGGCGCCCCCCTCTGACTGACTGGGATGGGTCGGAGAGGCTGAGTAGTGGGTAGCAATAGGAATCTTACTGCCAAATTTGGTCGGCCTAGGACGTACGGTTTAGGCTGGGCATTCAGTTTTAGGGAAGAAAAATAATTATAATCGAACCCTCCGGAGTAGTGCATAAGCCTACAAAAATAGACGCTTCATTGACCTTCATGTGGAAAACACCTTTACATCTCCACAGCTTGCTTTACGGAGAGTATGCTGTGCACATCGGGCTGCCTAGCTCAAGTACCCACCGAAGCTGGGTTCGAACCTGCGACCCTCTGTTTACAAGCATACAAGTTTAGCCCACTGGGCCACCCGTTGCTGTGGAAAAAATGGCTGAGATTGGTAGGCACCTTCCTACCTGATGTGGTAACTCATTTTAGCTGAATGAGCCTAGGTGGGTTTTAGATTTATATAGACAGTGGCGTAGGGCTCCAGATTGACCAATCAACATGGAATTTGTAGTGTATCTCTGCGGTACAGTCCTGCATCAGTGAGCCAAATTTGGTAATGATGCGCTGAAGCAGCCCGGAGATATATCTGTCTGATTGAAATGGGCGAGGCACCAGTACAGTCATGGTGTGGCTGGTGGCTGTAAATTACCGAAAGTTTAAGTTTTTTCTGTAAATCATTAAATGGACTGTCTCCTGATTTGAATGACAACAGATTTATGTATGTTGGGCGAAAATCCTAGGAGGTTAACAAAATAACCTGTTTTCAAACAACTATAAATCATTCAAGAAGGCAAAGATGGAGAACCAAGTTCTTTATGCATTTCGATTCGTCATGACATAGTGAATTGGACTGGCAATAAATATCAACTGTAGGCTTGACAGGTCTGGAGATATAGGCAGAAATGCAAATCGGGGTGCTGTAGCGCCCCCATCTGACTGACTGGGACGGGTCAGTGGGCCTGAGTAGTGGGTAGGAATAGGAATCTTGTTGCCAAATTTGGTCAGTCTAGGACTTACGGTATAGGCTGGGCATTAAGTTTTAGGGAAGAAAAATTATTATTGTTCAACCCTCTGAAGTAGTGCCTTAGCACATCTAAATTAACAATAATATAAGCTTCATTGATCCTCGTGGGGGAAAACGCCTTTATGTCTCCCCAGCTCACTTCACGGAGGGTATGCTGTGCACATCGGGCTGCCTAGCTCAAGTACCCACCGAAGCTGGGTTCGAACCTGCGACCCTCTGATTACAAGCATACAGGTTTAGCCCACTGAGCCACCCGTTGCTGTGGTTAAAGCAGGTGAGATCAGTAGACACCTTCCTACCTGATCTGGTAACTCATTTGAGCTGAATTGGCCTAGGTTGGTCTCAGTAACATATGAACAGTGGCCGTAGCGCTCCCATTTGACCAATCGACACAAAATTTGGAGGGTCTCTCGGTGGTACAGCCCTACATTAGTGGGAGAAATTTGGAAATGATTTGCTGAAGCATGCCTTAGATATAGCTGTCTGATTTAAATGGACATGGCACCAGTATGGTCATGGTGTGGCTTTTGGCTGTACCTTACCGAAAGTTAAATTTTTTTCTCTCAGTATTTAAAAGGGCTGTCTCCTGATTTGAATGACAACAGAATTATGTAGGTGAGGTGAAAATCCTAGGAGGATAATGAAAAACCCTGTTTTCAGAGAAATATAAATCATTCAAAAACGCAAAGATGTAGAACCAAGTTCTATATGCAGTTTGATTCAGCAGGACATAGTGAATTGGACTGGCAATAAAATTAAAGTATAAGCTTGGCAGTTCTGGAGAAATAGGCAGAAATGCAGATGGGGGCACTGTCACGCCCCCATCTGGCCTAATGAGATGTCCTTTACAGGGGGGGCTGAGGGTCAGAGGACAAATGTACCAGCTAAATTTCATTTGGATTGGTCATCATTAAGGCAGTCAAATTGCTGCTTGAAATTGATTGGCCGATGGCGGCCACTGTTTCAGGGTCTTTTGACTGCCATTGGAGGTGACTGACCTCAGGCTGGGACCTAGTACATATGGGCCAAATTTCACTTGGATTGGTCAAGGCAGTCAGGAGATATTGGCAGTTTTTAGTTGTAGCGCCCCCTATGGACGAAACACGGTCCGCTTTGGACATTGTCCCCAGAATGCTGTACGGAGCTGGCATTTCAAATTTGGTCAACGTAGGCCAAGGCACGGCCAGGTTATAGCCATCAGACCAAAACGGGACAAATTTGGACATTGTTTGGGCGTGGCTAATGGCCGTAGGATACACAAATGTCTGAATTTTTTTATTAATTCATAAACAACTCAGAGTTCTGATTCGTTTGACACCTCATATGTCTGATTTGATAGGACAAGCTAGGACTTTAAGAGATAATTAGAATTTGCAAAATATGCAAATTAGCAAAAAATCTAAGTAGGCGGAGCTTCATGGTCCCAATGACTTTTTGGTAGGGCATGGCCATCTGTATCAGCAGAAAAAATAATTTCGGTTTTATGACAAACAGGACAGGAGATATCGACCGAAACGTGTTGGGGGGCGCTACGGCGCCCCCCATTGGCTGAGTCAGACGGGTCGGACAACCTGAGTAGTGGGTAGGAATTCCAATCGTCCTACCAAATTTGGTCGGCCTAGGACTTACGGTTTAGGCTAGGCATTCAGTTTTAGGGAATAATAATAATAATAATAACTAGAAACTGCAAGCAGTTACGAAAGGGTCCAAAGCGGAGGACGATCGGACTGGTAGGACAGTAGAGGAATAACAGCAGAGAACTGGTGGCCAGGGTAGTAGAAAGTCAGACAGAATTAGACTGCCATAACAGGATAGGCGATGTAGGACAGAGCTGGACGGTCTCAGTAGTTGGCAGACATTAGGATGTAGATGCTTTTTGTGCAGGTGTAACAGGCCAGTCAACATCAGAGAGTACACTGTGCACATCAGGATACCTAGCTGAAATAGCATCCTAAGCTGGGTTCGAACCGGCGACCCTCTGATTACAGGCACACAGGATTAGCACACTGAGCCATCCGCTCCTGTGGGTAAGATGAGTGAGATCAGTAGAAGGTTCCTACCTGATCTGGTAACTCATTATAGCTGAATTAGACTAGGTGAGGTTTAGACATATATGGACAGTGGCTATAGCGCTCCCGTTTGACCTATTGACACGAAAATTGGAAGGTCTCTCTGCGGTACAGCCTTTCATCCGAGATAGATATTTGGAAATGATTGGCAGAAGAGTGCATGATATATAGCTGTCTGATTGAAATGGACATGGCACCAGTAGAGTCAGGGTGTGGCTGGTGGCCATACCTTACCAAAAGTTTCATTTTTTTCTCTAAATCTTTAAAAGGACTATCTTCTGATTTGAAGGACAACAGATGTATGTAGGTTTGTTGAAAATCAAAGGAGGTTAACAAGAAAAGCTGTTTTCAGACAAATATAATTTATGTAAAAACAGAAAGAGGGAGAACCAAGTTATATATGTTGTTAGATTAGTCATGACATAGTTAATTGTAGTCGCAATAAATTTCAACTGTAGGCTTGACAGTTCTGTAGATATAGGCATAAATGCAAATCGGGGTGCTGTAGCGCCCCCATCTGACTGACTGTGATGGGTCAATGGGACTGAGTAGTGGGTAGGAATAGGAATCTTGTTGCCAAATTTGGTCAGCCAAGGACTTACTGGTTAGGCTGGGCATTAAGTTTTAGGGAAGAAAAATAATTATTGTTTAACCATCTGAAGTAGTGCCTTAGCACGTCTAAATTAACAATAATATAAGCTTCACTGATCCTCGTGAGGAAAACGCCTTCACGTCTCCCCAGCTCACTTCACGGAGGATATGCTGTGCACATCGGGCTGCCTAGCTCGAGTACCTACCAAAGCTGGGTTCGAACCTGTGACCCTCTGATTACAAGCATACAAGTTTAGCCCACTGAGCCACCCGCTGCTGTGAGTAAAACGGGTGGGATCAGTAGACACCTTCCTACCTGATCTGGAAACTGATTTTACCTCAATGAGCCTAGGTGGGTCTTACATGTATATAGACAGTGGCGTAGCGCTCCTGATTGACCGATTGACACGAAATTTGGACGGTCTCTCTGTGGTACAGTCCTACATCAGTGAGCCAACTGTTGTAATGATTGGCTGAAGCATCCCTAAGATATAGCTGTCTGATTGAAATGGGCAAGACACCAGTACAGTCAGGGTGTGGCTGGTGGCTGTATCTTACCGAAAGTTTAAGATTTTTCTGTAAATCTTTAAAAGGACTGTCTCCTGATTTGAATGACACCAGATTTATGGATATTAGTCGAAAATCCTAGGAGGTTAACAAAAAAACCTGTTTTCAAAACATCTGTAAATCATGCAAGAAGGCAAAGATGTAGAACAAAGATCTATATGCAGTTTGATTCGTCAGGACATAGTGAATTGGACTGGCAATAAATTTCAACTGTAGGCTTGACAGGTCTGGAGATATAGGCAGAAATGCAAATCAGGGTGCTGTAGCGCCCCCATCTGACTGACTGGGACGGGTCGGTGGGACTCAGTAGTGGGTAGGAATAGGAATCTTGTTGCCAAATTTGGTCAGTCTTGGACTTACGGTTTAGGCTGGGCATTCAGTTTTAGGGAAGAAAAATAATTATTGTTCAACCCTCTGGAGTAGTGCCTGAGCACGTCTAAATTAACAATAATATAAGCTTCATTGATCATCGTGGGGAAAACGCCTTCACGTATCCCCAGCTCACTTCACGGAGGGTATGCTGTGCACATCGGGCTGCCTAGCTCGAGGACCCACCTAAGCTGGGTTCGAACCTGCGACCCTCTGATTACAAGCATACAAGTTTAGCCCACTGAGCCACCCGCTGCTGTTGGTAAAACTGGAGAGATCGCTGGACACCTTCCTACCTGATCTGGAAACTCATTGTACCTCAATGAGCCTAGGTGGGTCTTAGATGTATATAGACAGTGGCGTAGCGCTCCTGATTGACCGATTGACACGAAGTTTGGAGGGTCTCTCTGTCGTTCAGTCCTACATCAGTGAGCCAAATTTTGTAATGATTGGCTGAAGCATCCCTGAGATATAGCTGGCTGATTGAAATGGGCAAGACATCAGTACAGTCAGGGTGTGGCTGGTGGCTGTATCTTACCGAAAGTTTAAGATTTTTCTGTAAATCTTTAAAAGGACTGTCTCCTGATTTGAATGACACCAGATTTATGGATGTTAGTCGAAAATCCTAGGAGGTTAACAAAAAAACCTGTTTTCAAAACATCTGTAAATCATGCAAGAAGGCAAAGATGTAGAACCAAGATCTATATGCAGTTTGATTCGTCAGGACATAGTGAATTGGACTGGCAATAAATTTCAACTGTAGGCTTGACAGGTCTGGAGATATAGGCAGAAATGCAAATCGGGGTGCTGTAGCGCCCCCATCTGACTGACTGGGACGGGTCAGTGGGACTGAGTAGTGGGTAGTAATAGGAATCTTGTTGCCAAATTTGGTCAGTCTAGGACTTACGGTTTAGGCTGGGCATTCAGTTTTAGGGAAGAAAAATTATTATTGTTCAACCCTCTGGAGTAGTGCCTGAGCACGTCAAAATTAACAATAATATAAGCTTCATTGATCATCGTGGGGAAAACGCCTTCACGTCTCCCAAGCTCACTTCACGGAGCGTATGCTGTGCACATCGGGCTGCCTAGCTCGAGGACCCATCTAAGCTGGGTTCGAACCTGCGACCCTCTGATTACAAGCTTACAAGTTTAGCCCACTGAGCCACCCGTTGCTGTGGTTAAAATGGGTGAGATCGGTAGACACCTTCCTACCTGATCTGGTAACTCATTTGAGCTGAATTGGCCTAGGTTGGTCTTAGTAATATATAAACAGTGGCCATAGCCACTGTTTACAGGGTAGGCTGAGGGTCAGAGGACAAATGTACCAGCTAAATTTGATTTAGATTGGTCATCACTAAGCCAGTCAAATTGCTGCTTGATTTTGATTGGCCGATGGCAGCCACTGTTTCAGGACTCATGACTGCCATTGTACGTGACTGACCTCAGGCTGCCTCCTAGTACATAGCTTCCAAATTTCAGTTGGATTGGCCGAGGCAGTGAGAAGATATTGGCAGTTTTTAGTTGTAGCGCCCCCTATGGACGAAATGCGGCCTGCCTTGGAACGTGTCCGCAAAATGGTGTAGGGAGGTAGGATTTCAAATTTGGTCAAGGTAGGCCAAGGCACGGCCAAGTAAGAGCAGTCAGACCACAACGAGTCAAATTTGGATATTGTTTGGGCTTGGCTAATGGCCGTAGGACATAGAAATGTCTGAAATTTATGGATGATTATTGAACAGCTCACAGTTCTTATTCGTTTGAGACCTCATTTGTCTGATTTGGTAGGACAAGCTAGGACTGTAATAAAAAAGTAGGATTTGCAAAATTTGCAAATTAGCAAAAAATCTAAGTAGGCGAAGCTTCATGGTCCCATTGACTTTTTGGTAGGGCATGGCCGTCTGTATCAGCAGAAAAAAGAATTTCGGTTGTAGGACAAACAGGACAGGAGATATCGACCGAAACATGTTGTGGGGCGCTATGGCGCCCCCCATTGGCTGAGTCGGACGGGCCGGACAACCTGAGTAGTGGGTAGGAATTCCAATCATCCTACCAAATTTGGTCAGCCTAGGACTTACGGTTTAGGCTGGGCATTCAGTTTTAGGGAAGAAAAATAATAATAAAAATAAAAATAACTAGAAACTGCAAGCAGTTACTAAAGGGTCCAAAGCGTAGGACAATCGGACTGGTAGGACAGTAGAGAAATAAGGGCAGAGATCTGGCGGCCAGGGTAGTAGAAAGTCAGACAGAATTAGTCAGCCATAACTTGATGGAAATTTTGGCATAGGTCTAATGCGATATGACTATATATGTTCCTGGATTTGGTACGACATAGTAAATTTGACTGCCAATAAAATTTAAGTGTAGGACAAGTAGGACAGGAGATATCGACCAAAACGTGTTGTGGGGCGCAACGGTGCCCCCCTCTGACTGACTGGGATGGGTCAGAGAGGCTCAGTAGTGGATAGCAATAGGAATCTTACTGCCAAATTTGGACGGCCTAGGACTTACGGTTTAGGCTGGGCATTCAGTTTTAGGGAAGAAAAATAATTATAATCGAACCCTCCGGAGGAGTGCCTAAGCCCGTCTGAATGGCTCGGTTAATAACAAAAATAGAAGCTTCATTGACCATCATGGGGAAAATGCCTATATGTCTCCCCAGCTTGCTTTACAGAGAGCATGCTGTGCACATCGGGTTGCCTAGCTCAAGTACCAAACGAAGCTGGGTTCGAACCGGTGACCCTCTGATTACAAGCACACAGGTTTAGCCCACTGAGCCACCCGCTTCTGATGGTAAGATGGGTGAGATCAGTAGACACTTTCATAACTGATCTGGTAACTCAGTATAGCTAAATTGGCCTAGGTTGGTCTTAGTAACATATAAACAGTGGCCGTAGCGCTCCCGTTTGACTGATCGACACAAAATTTGGAGGGTCGCTCGGTGGTATAGCACTACATTAGTGAGAGAAATTTGGTAATGATTGGCTGAAGCATGCCTGAGATATAGCTGTCTGATTGAAATGTACGTGGCACCAGTATGGTCATGGTTTGGCTTTTGGCCGTACCTTACTGAAAGCATAAGATTTTTTCTGTAAATCATTAAATGGACTGTCTCCTGATTTTAATGACAGCAGATTTAAGTAGGTGTGGCAAAAATTATAGGAGGGCAACGAAAAAGCCTGTTTACAGACAATTATAAATTATGCAAAAATGCAACAATATATAACCAAGTTACATATGTGTTTAGATTTGCCATGACATATTGAATTAGACTGGCAATCAATTTTAACTGTAGGCTTGACAGTTTTGTAGAAATAGGCAGAAATGCAAATGGGGCCACTGTAGCGCCCCCATCTGGCCTAGTGAGTTGTCCTTTACAGGGTTTGCAGAGGGTCAGAAGGTGAATGTAGCAGCCAAATTTTGGTTTGATTGGTCATTGTTAAGCCTGTCAAATGGCTGCTTGATATTGATTGGCTAATGGCAGCCAAGCTTTTATGATTGATGACTGGCATTGTATGTGACTGTCCTCAGGCTAGGTCGTAGTATATGTCAGCAAAATTTCAGTTGGATTGGCCAAGGCAGTCAGGAGATATTGGCAGTTTTTAGTTGTAGCGCCCCCTATGGACGAAATGCAGCCCGCCTTGGACCGTGTCCCCAGAATGGTGTCGGAAGTAAGGATTTCAAATTTGGTCTAGGTAGGCCAAGGCACGGCCAAGTTATAGCCATCAGACCAAAACGGGCCAAATTTGGACATTGTTTGGGCGTGGCTAATGGCCGTAGGATATAAAAATGTCTCAATTTTGTTAATGTTTCTTGATCAGCTGAGAATTCTGATTCGTCTGACACCTCATTTGTCTGATTTGGTAGGACAAGCCAGGACTTTAAGGAAAAAGTATGATTTGCAAATTATGCAAATTAGCAAAAAATCTAAGTAGGCGGAGCTTCATGGTCCCATTGACTTTTTGGTAGGGCAAGGCTGTCTGCATCAGGAGAAAAAAGAATTTCGATTGTCGGACAAACAGGACAGGAGATATCGACTGAAACGTGTTGGGGGGCACTACGGCGCCCCCCTCTGGCTCAGTCGGACGGGTCGGACAACCTGAGTAGTGGGTAGGAATTGCAAGCATCTTACCAAGTTTGGTCAGCCTAGGACTTACGGTTTAGGCTGGGCATTCAGTTTTAGGGCAGAAAAATAATAATAACTAGAAACTGCAAGCAGTTACGAAAGGGTCCAAAGCGGAGGACGATCGGACTGGTAGGACAGTAGAGGAATAACAGCAGAGAACCGGTGGCCAGGTTAGTAGAAAGTCAGACAAAATTAGACTGCCATAACAGGATAGGCGATGTAGGACAGAGCTGGACGGTCTCAGTAGTTGGTAGACATTAGGATGTAGATGCTTTTTGTGCAGGTGTAAGAGGCCAGTCAACATCAGAGAGTACACTGTGCACATCAGGATACCTAACTGAAATAGCATCCTAAGCTGGGTTCGAACCGGCGACCCTCTGATTACAGGCACACAGGATTAGCACACTGAGCCATCCGCTCCTGTGGGTAAGATGAGTGAGATCAGTAGACACCTTCCTACCTGATCTGGTAACTCATTATAGCTGAATTAGACTAGGTGAGGTTTAGACATATATGGACAGTGGCTATAGCGCTCCCGTTTGACCTATTGACATGAAAATTGGAGGGTCTCTCTGCGGTACAGCCTTTCATCCGAGATAGATATTTGGAAATGATTGGCTGAAGAGTGCATGATATATAGCTGTCTGATTGAAATGGACGTGGCACCAGTAGAGTCAGGGTGTGGCTGGTGGCCATACCTTACCAAAAGTTTCATTTTTTTCTCTAAATCTTTTAAAGGACTATCTTCTGATTTGAAGGACAACAGATGTATGTAGGTTTGTTGAAAATCAAAGGAGGTTAACAAGAAAAGCTGTTTTCAGACAAATATAATTTTTGTAAAAACAGAAAGAGGGAGAATCAAGTTATATATGTTGTTAGATTAGTCATGACATAGTTAATTGTAGTCGCAATAAATTTCAACTGTAGGCTTGACAGTTCTGTAGATATAGGCATAAATGCAAATCGGGGTGCTGTAGCGCCCCCATCTGACTGACTGTGATGGGTCAATGGGACTGAGTAGTGGGTAGGAATAGGAATCTTGTTGCCAAATTTGGTCAGCCTAGGACTTACTGGTTAGGCTGGGCATTAAGTTTTAGGGAAGAAAAATAATTATTGTTTAACCATCGAAGTAGTGCCTTAGCACGTCTAAATTAACAATAAAATAAGCTTCACTGATCCTCGTGAGGAAAACGCCTTCACGTATCCCCAGCTCACTTCACAGAGGGCATGCTGTGCACATCGGGCAGCCTAGCTCGAGGACCCACCTAAGCTGGGTTCGAACCTGCGACCCTCTGATTACAAGCATACAAGTTTAGCCCACTGAGCCACCCGCTGCTGTCAGTAAAACTGGAGAGATCGCTGGACACCTTCCTACCTGATCTGGAAACTCATTGTACCTCAATGAGCCTAGGTGGGTCTTAGATGTATATAGACAGTGGCGTAGCGCTCCTGATTGACCGATTGACACGAAATTTGGAGGGTCTCTCTGTGGTACAGTCCTACATCAGTGAGCCAAATTTTGTAATGATTGGCTGAAGCATCCCTGAGATATAGCTGTCTGATTGAAATGGGCAAGACATCAGTACAGTCAGGGTGTGGCTGGTGGCTGTATCTTACCGAAAGTTTAAGTTTTTTCTGTAAATCTTTAAAAGGACTGTCTCCTGATTTGAATGACATCAGATTTATGTATGTTGGGCGAAAATCGTAGGAGGTTAACAAAATAACCTGTTTTCAAAACATCTGTAAATCATGCAAGAAGGCAAAGATGTAGAACCAAGATCTATATGCAGTTTGATTTGACAGGACATAGTGAATTGGACAGGCAATACATTTCAACTGTAGGCTTGACAGGTCTGTAGATATAGGCAGAAATGCAAATCGGGGTGCTGTAGCGCCCCCATCTGACTGACTGGGACGGGTCAGTGGGACTGAGTAGTGGGTAGGAATAGGAATCTTGTTGCCAAACTTGGTCAGTCTTGGACTTACGGTTTAGGCTGGGCATTCAGTTTTAGGGAAGAAAAATAATTATTGTTCAACCCTCTGAAGTAGTGCCTGAGCATGTCTAACTTAAAAATAATATAAGCTTCCTTGATCATCGTGGGGAAAACGCCTTCACGTCTCCCCAGCTCACTTCACAGAGGGTATGCTGTGCACATCGGGCTGCCTAGCTCGAGTACCCACCGAAGCTGGGTTCGAACCTGCGACCCTCTGATTACAAGCATACAAGTTTAGCCCACTGAGCCACCCGTTGCTGTGGTTAAAACGGGTGAGATTGGTAGACATCTTCCTACCTGATCTGGTTACTCATTTTAGCTCAATGAGCATAGGTGAGTCTTAGACACATATAGACAGTGAAAGTAGCACACCCATTTGACCGATTGACACGAAATTTGGAGGGTATCTCTGCGGTACAGCCCTTTATTAATGAGAGATATTTGGTAATGATTGGCTGAAGCATCCCTAAGATATAGCTGTCTGATCAAAATGGGAAAGGCAGCAGTACAGTCAGGGTGTGGCTGGTGGCTGTATCTTACCAAAAGTTTAAGTTTTTTCTCTAAATCTTTAAAAGGACTGTCTCTTGATTTAAATGACAACAGACTTATGTAGGTGTGGTGAAAATCCTAGGAGGTGAATGAAATGACCTGTTTTCAGAGAAATATAAATCATGTAAAAACACAAAGATGGAGAACCAAGTTCTATATGCAGTTGGATTCTTCAGGACATAGTAAATTGGACTGGCAATAAAATTTAAGTGTAGGCTTGGCAGTTCTGGAGAAATAGGCAGAAATGCAGATGGGGGTGCTGTCACGCCCCCATCTGGCCTAATGAGATGTCCTTTACAGGGTGGGCTGAGGGTCAGAGGACAAATGTACCAGCTAAATTTGATTTGGATTGGTCATCATTAAGCAAGTCAAATTGCAGCTGGATATTGATTGGCCAATGGCGGCCACTGTTTCAGGACTCATGACTGTCATTGTAGGTGACTGACCTCAGGCTGGGACCTAGTACATATCTGCCAAATTTCAGTTGGATTGGCCAAGGCAGTCAGGAGATATTGGCAGTTTTTAGTCATAGCGCCCCCTATGGATGAAATGCGGCCCCCCTTGGACCGTGTCCCCAGAATGATGTCCGGAGGTAGAATTTCAAATTTGGTAGAGGTAGGCCAAGGCAAGGCCAAGTTATAGCTGTTAGACCAAAATGGGCCAAATTTGGGAATTCTTTGGGCATGGCTAATGGCCATAAAATACATAAATGTCTAAATTTTTTTAGAAATTCTTGATGAGCTCAGAGTTCTGATTAGTTTGACACCTCATTTGTCTGATTTGGTAGGACAAGCTATGACTTTAAGAGATAAGTAGTATTTGCAAAATATGCAAATTAGCAAAAAATCTAAGTAGGCGGAGCTTCATGGTCCCATTGACTTTTTGGTATGGCATGGCCGTCTGAATCAGCAGAAAAAAGAATTTCGATTGTAGGACAAACAGGACAGGAGTTATCGACCGAAACGTGTTGGGGGGCGCTACGGCGCCCCCCTCTGGCTGAGTCGGATGGGTCGGACAACCTGAGTAGTGGGTAGGAATTCCAATCATCGTACCAAATTTGGTCAGCCTAGGACTTACGGTTTAGGCTGGGCATTCAGTTTTAGGGAAGAAAAATAATAAAAACTAGAAACTGCAGGCAGTTACGAAAGGGTCCAAAGCGTAGGATGATAGGACAGGTAGGACAAGTAGAGGATAGGAGATTGGGATAGGACATGTAGGACTGGTTTCGGTGAGATGGTCTAAGTAATAGGCAGAAATTGTGATGGAGATCCTTTTAGTGCAGGTGTGACATGTCAGTCGACGTCGGATAGTACGCTGTGCGCATCGGGCTACCTAGCTCAAATACCCACTGAAGCTGGGTTCGAACCGACAACCCTCTGATTACAGGCACACAGGATTAGCACACTGAGCCACCCATTGCTGTTGGTAAGATGTGTGAGATCGGTAGACACCTTCCTACTTGATCTGGTAACTAATTATAGCTCAATTAGACTAGGTTGGTTTTAAACATATATGGACAGTGGCAATAGCGCTCCCGTTTGACCTATTGACATGAAATTTGGAGGGTCTCTCTGTGGTACAGCCTTTCATCAGAGATAGATATTTGGAAATGATTGGCTGAAGCGTGCATGAGATTTAGCTGTCTGATTGAAATGGACGTGGCACCAGTAGAGTCAGGGTATGGCTGGTGGCCATACCTTACCAAAAGTTTAATTTTTTTCTCTAAATCTTTAAAAGGACTATATTCTGATTTTAAGGACAACAGATGTATGTAGGTTTGCTGAAAATCAAAGGAGGTTAACAAGAAAAGCTGTTTTCAGACAAATATAATTTATGTAAAAACAGAAAGAGGTAGAACCAAATTATATATGTTGTAAGATTAGTCATGACATAGTGAATTGTAATCGCAATAAATTTCAACTGTAGGCTTGACAGTTCTGTAGATATAGGCATAAATGCAAATCGGGGTGCTGTAGCGCCCCCATCTGACTGACTGGGATGGGTCAGTGGGACTGAGTAGTGGGTAGGAATAGGAATCTTGCTGCCAAATTTGGTCAGTCTAGGACTTACGGTTTAGGCTGGGCATTCAGTTTTAGGGAAGAAAAATAATTATTGTTCAACCCTCTGGAGTAGTGCCTGAGCAGGTCTTAATTAACAATAATATAAGTTTCATTGACCAGCGTGGGGAAAACGCCTTCACGTCTCCCCAGCTCACTTCACAGAGGGTATGCTGTGCACATCGGGCTGCCTAGCTGGAGTACCCACCGAAGCTGGGTTCGAACCTGCGACCCTCTGATTACAAGCATACAAGTTTAGCCCACTGAGCCACCCGCTGCTGTTGGTAAAACGGGAGAGATCGCTGGACACCTTCCCACCTGATCTGGAAACTCATTTTACCTCAATGAGCCAAGGTGGGTCTTAGATGTATATGGACAGTGGCGTAGCGCTCCTGATTGACCGATTGACATGAAATTTGGAGGGTCTCTCTGTGGTACAGTCCTACATCAGTCAGCCAAATTTTGTAATGATTGGCTGAAGCATCCCTGAGATATAGCTGTCTGATTGAAATGGGCAAGACATCAGTACAGTCAGGGTGTGGCTGGTGGCTGTATCTTACCGAAAGTTTAAGTTTTTTCTGTAAATCTTTAAAAGGACTGTCTCCTGATTTGAATGACACCCGATTTATGGATGTTAGGCGAAAATCCTAGGAGGTTAACAAAAAACCTGTTTTCAAAACATCTATAAATCATGCAAGAAGGCAAAGATGTAGAACCAAGATCTATATGCAGTTTGATTCGTCAGGACATAGTGAATTGGACTGGCAATAAATTTCAACTGTAGGCTTGACAGGTCTGGAGATATAGGCAGAAATGCAAATCGGGGTGCTGTAGCGCCCCCATCTGACTGACTGGGACGGGTCAGTGGGACTGAGTAGTGGGTAGGAATAGCAATCTTGTTGCCAAATTTGGTCAGTCTAGGACTTACGGTTTAGGCTGGGCATTCAGTTTTAGGGAAGAAAAATAATTATTGTTTAACCATCTGAAGTAGTGCCTGAGCACGTCTAAATTAACAATAATATAAGCTTCATTCATCATCGTGGGGAAAACGCCTTCACGTCTCCCCAGCTCACTTCACGGAGGGTATGCTGTGCACATCGGGCTGCCTAGCTCGAGTACCCACCGAAGCTGGGTTCGAACCTGCGACCCTCTGATTACAAGCATACAAGTTTAGCCCACTGAGCCACCCGTTGCTGTGGTTAAAGCAGGTGAGATCGGTAGACACCTTCCTACCTGATCTGGTAACTCATTTGAGCTGAATTGGCCTAGGTTGGTCTTAGTAATATATAAACAGTGGCCGTAGCCACTGTTTACACGGTAGGCTGAGGGTCAGAGGACAAATGTACCAGCTAAATTTGATTTAGATTGGTCATCATTAAGCCAGTCAAATTGCTGCTTGATTTTGATTGGCCGATGGCGGCCACTGTTTCAGGACTCATGACTGCCATTGTAGGTGACTGACCTCAGGCTGGGACCTAGTACATATCTGCCAAATTTCAGTTGGATTGGCCAAGGCAGTCAGGAGATATTGGCAGTTTTTAGTCATAGCGCCCCCTATGGATGAAATGCGGCCCCCCTTGGACCGTGTCCCCAGAATGATGTTCGGAGGTAGAATTTCAAATTTGGTCGACGTAGGTCAAGGCAAGGGCAAGTCATAGCTGTTAGACCAAAATGGGCCAAATTTGGGAATTCTTTGGGCGTGGCTAATGGCCGTACAATACACAAAATGTCTCAATTTTTTTAGAAATTCTTGATGAGCTCACAGTTCTGATTCGTTTGACACCTCATTTGTCTGATTTGGTAGGACAAGCTAGGACTTTAAGAGATAAGTAGTATTTGCAAAATATGCAAATTAGCAAAAAATCTAAGTAGGCGGAGCTTCATGGTCCCATTGACTTTTTGGTAGGGCATGGCTGTCTGTATCAGCAGAAAAAAGAATTTTGGTTGTAGGACAAACAGGACAGGAGATATTGACTGAAACATGTTGGGGGGCGCTACGGCGCCCCCCTCTGGCTGAGTCGGACGGGTCGGACAACCTGAGTAGTGGGTAGAAATACCAATCATCCTACCAAATTTGGTCGGCCTAGGACTTACGGTTTAGGCTGGGCATTCAGTTTTAGGGAAGAAAAATAATAAAAATAAAAATAAAAAAAATAATAATAATCCTAACAAAAACAATAAGGTTCCATAGCACTACGTGCTTTGGACCCTTAATAATCCTAACAAAAACAATAAGGTTCCATAGCACTACGTGCTTTGGACCCTTAATAATCCTAAGAAAAACAATAATGGTCCATAAGGACTTCGTCCTTTGGACCCTTAACTAGAAACTGCAAGCAGTTACGAAAGGGTCCAAAGCGGAGGACGATCGGACTGGTAGGACAGTAGAGGAATAACAGCAGAGAACCGGTGGCCAGGGTAGTAGAAAGTCAGACAGAATTAGACTGCCATAACAGGATAGGCGATGTAGGACAGAGCTGGACGGTCTCAGTAGTTGGCAGACATTAGGATGTAGATGCTTTTTGTGCAGGTGTAACAGGCCAGTCAACATCAGAGAGTACACTGTACACATCAGGATACCTAGCTGAAATAGCAACCTAAGCCGGGTTCGAACCGGCGACCCTCTGATTACAGGCACACAGGATTAGCACACTGAGCCATCCACTCCTGTGGGTAAGATGAGTGAGATCAGTAGACACCTTCCTACCTGATCTGATAACTCATTATAGCTGAATTAGACTAGGTGAGGTTTAGACATATATGGACAGTGGCTATAGCGCTCCCGTTTGACCTATTGACACGAAAATTGGAAGGTCTCTCTGCGGTACAGCCTTTCATCCGAGATAGATATTTGGAAATGATTGGCTGAAGAGTGCATGATATATAGCTGTCTGATTGAAATGGACGTGGCACCAGTAGAGTCAGGGTGTGGCTGGTGGCCATACCTTACCAAAAGTTTCATTTTTTTCTCTAAATCTTTAAAAGGACTATCTTCTGATTTGAAGGACAACAGATGTATGTAGGTTTGTTGAAAATCAAAGGAGGTTAACAAGAAAAGCTGTTTTCAGACAAATATAATTTATGTAAAAACAGAAAGAGGGAGAACCAAGTTATATATGTTGTTAGATTAGTCATGACATAGTTAATTGTAGTCGCAATAAATATCAACTGTAGGCTTGACAGGTCTGGAGATATAGGCAGAAATGCAAATCGGGGTGCTGTAGCGCCCCCATCTGACTGACTGGGACGGGTCAGTGGGACTGAGTAGTGGGTAGGAATAGGAATCTTGTTGCCAAATTTGGTCAGTCTAGGACTTACGGTATAGGCTGGGCATTCAGTTTTAGGGAAGAAAAATAATTATTGTTCAACCCTCTGAAGTAGTGCCTTAGCACATCTAAATTAACAATAATATAAGCTTCATTGATCCTCGTGGGGGAAAACACCTTTATGTCTCCCCAGCTCACTTCACGGAGGGTATGCTGTGCACATCGGGCTGCCTAGCTCGAGTACCTACCAAAGCTGGGTTCGAACCTGCGACCCTCTGATTACAAGCATACAAGTTTAGCCCACTGAGCCACCCGCTTCTGTGAGTAAAACAGGTGGGATCAGTAGACACCTTCCTACCTGATCTGGAAACTGATTTTACCTCAATGAGCCTAGGTGGGTCTTAGATGTATATAGACAGTGGCGTAGCGCTCCTGATTGACCGATTGACACGAAGTTTGGAGGGTCTCTCTGTGGTACAGTCCTACATCAGTGAGCCAAATTTTGTAATGATTGGCTGAAGCATCCCTGAGATGTAGCTGGCTGATTGAAATTGGCAAGACATCAGTACAGTCAGGGTGTGGCTGGTGGCTGTAAATTACCGAAAGTTTAAGTTTTTTCTCTAAATCATTAAAAGTACTGTCTCCTGATTTAAAAGACATCAGATTTATGTATGTTGGGCGAAAATCCTAGGAGGTTAACAAAAAAACCTGTTTTAAAAACAACTATAAATCATTCAAGAAGGCAAAGATGGAGAACCAAGTTCTTTATGCATTTCGATTCGTCATGACATAGTGAATTGGACTGGCAATAAATATCAACTGTAGGCTTGACAGGTCTGTAGATATAGGCAGAAATGCAAATCGGGGTGCTGTAGCGCCCCCATCTGACTGACTGGGACGGGTCAGTGGGCCTGAGTAGTGGGTAGGAATAGGAATCTTGTTGCCAAATTTGGTCAGTCTAGGACTTACGGTATATGCTGGGCATTAAGTTTTAGGGAAGAAAAATAATTATTGTTCAACCCTCTGAAGTAGTGCCTTAGCACGTCTAAATTAACAATAATATAAGCTTCATTGATCCTTGTGGGGGAAAACGCCTTTAGGTCTCCCCAGCTCACTTCACGGAGGGTATGCTGTGCACATCGGGCTGCCTAGCTCGAGTACCCACCAAAGCTGGGTTCGAACCTGCGACCCTCTGATTACAAGCATACAAGTTTAGCCCACTGAGCCACCCGTTGCTGTTGTTAAAACAGGTGAGATCGGTAGACACCTTCCTAACCTGATCTGGTAACTCATTTTAGCTCAATGAGAATAGGTGAGACTTAGACACATATAGACAGTGGAAGTAGCACACCCATTTGACCGATCGACACGAAATTTGGAGGGTATCTCTGCGGTACAGCCCTACACGAATGAGAGAAATATGGTAATGATTGGCTGAAGCATCCCTAAGATATAGCTGTCTGATTGAAATGGGAAAGGCAGCAGTACAGTCAGGGTGTGCCTGGTGGCCGTACCTTACCGAAAGTTTATGTTTTTTCCATACATCTTTAAAAGGACTGTCTCCTGATTAGAATGACAACAGATTTATGTAGGGTGGGCAGAAATCCTAGGAGGTTTACAAAATAACCTGTTTTCAAACAACTATAAATCATGCAAGAACGCAAAGATGGAGAACCAAGTTCTATATGCATTTGGATTCATCAGGACATAGTGAATTGGAATGGCAATAAATTTCAACTGTAGGCTTGGCAGTTCTGGAGAAATAGGCAGAAATGTTGAGGGGGGCGCTATCGCGCCCCCATCTGGCCTAGTGAGGTGTCCTTTACAGGGAGGGCTGAGGGTCAGAGGACAAATATACCACCAAAATTTGATTTAGATTGCTCATCGTTAAGCCTGTCAAATAGCTGCTTGATTTTGATTGGCCGATGGCGGTCACTCTTTAAGGACTAATGACTGCCATTGTACATGACTGACCTCAGGCTGCGTCCTAGTACATACCTGCCAAATTTCAGTTGGATTGGCCGAGGCAGTCAGGAGATATTGGCAGTTTTTAGTTGTAGCGCCCCCTATGGATGAAATGCGGCCCCCCTTGGACCGTGTCCCCAGAATGATGTCCGGAGGTAGAATTTCAAATTTGGTAGAGGTAGGCCAAGGCAAGGCCAAGTTATAGCTGTTAGACCAAAATGGGCCAAATTTGGGAATTCTTTGGGCGTGGCTAATGGCCATAAAATACATAAATGTCTAAATTTTTTTAGAAATTCTTGATGAGCTCAGAGTTCTGATTAGTTTGACACCTCATTTGTCTGATTTGGTAGGACAAGCTATGACTTTAAGAGATAAGTAGTATTTGCAAAATATGCAAATTAGCAAAAAATCTAAATAGGCGGAGCTTCATGGTCCCATTGACTTTTTGGTATGGCATGGCCGTCTGAATCAGCAGAAAAAAGAATTTCGATTGTAGGACAAACAGGACAGGAGTTATCGACCGAAACGTGTTGGGGGGCGCTACGGCGCCCCCCTCTGGCTGAGTCGGACGGGTCGGACAACCTGAGTAGTGGGTAGGAATTCCAATCATCGTACCAAATTTGGTCAGCCTAGGACTTACGGTTTAGGCTGGGCATTCAGTTTTAGGGAAGAAAAATAATAAAAAAGATATCGACCAAAACGTGTTGTGGGGTGCAACGGTGCCCCCCTCTGACTGACTGGGATAGGTCAGAGAGGCTCAGTAGTGGATAGCAATAGGAATCTTACTGCCAAATTTGGACGGCCTAGGACTTACGGTTTAGGCTGGGCATTCAGTTTTAGGGAAGAAAAATAATTATAATCGAACCCTCCGGAGGAGTGCCTAAGCCCGTCTGAATGGCTGGGTTAATAACAAAAATAAAAGCTTCATTGACCATCATGGGGAAAATGCCTATATGTCTCCCCAGCTTGCTTTACAGAGAACATGCTGTGCACATCGGGCTGCCTAGCTCAAGTACCAACTGAAGCTGGGTTCGACCCGGTGACCCTCTGATTACAAGCACACAGGTTTAGCCCACTGAGCCACCCGCTTCTGATGGTAAGATCGGTGAGATCAGTAGGCACTTTCATAACTGATCTGGTAACTCAGTATAGCTGAATTGGCCTAGGTTGGTCTTAGTAAGATATAAACAGTGGCCGTAGCGCTCCCGTTTGACTGATCGACACAAAATTTGGAGGGTCGCTCGGTGGTATAGCACTACATTAGTGAGAGAAATTTGGTAATGATTGGCTGTAGCATGCCTGAGATATAGCTGTCGGATTGAATTGGGCATGGCACCTGTATGGTTTGTGTGTGGCTGGTGACTATACCTCATGCAAAGTTTATGATTTTTTTATGAATTATTTATTATGACTGTCTCCTGATTTAAATGATACCAGATTTGTGTAGGTTTGGTGAAAATCCTAGGAGGTTAACGAAATGTCTTGTTTTCAGACCAATATGAATTATGCAAAAACGCAAAGATGCAGAAGCAAGTTCTACATGTTGTTTGATTTGGCATGTCGTACTGAATTGACCTGGCAATAAATGTCGATTGTAGACTTCACCCTTCTCGAGAAATAGGCAGAAATGCAAAAGTTGTCACTGTAGCGCCCGCATCTGGCCGAGTGAGGTGTCCTTTGCATGGTGGGCTGCGGGTCAGAGGACAAATATACCACAAAAATTTGGTATAGATTGGTCATTTATAAGCCTGTCAAATGCCTGCTTGATTTTGATTGGCCGATGGCGGCCACTATTTAAGGAATGATGACTGTCATTGTATGTGACTGACCACAGGCTGGGTGCTAGTACATATCTGCCAAATTTCAGTTAGATTGGCAAAGGCAGTCAGGAGATATTGCCAGTTTTTAGTTGTAGCGCCCCCTATTGACGAAATGCGGCCCGCTTCGGACCGTGTCCCCAGAATGGTGTAGGGAGGAAGCATTTCAAATTTGGTCAAGGTAGGCCAAGGCACGGCCAAGTTATAGCCATCAGACCAAAATTGGCCAAATTTGGACATTGTTTGGGTGTGGCTAATGGCCATAGGATATAAAAATGTCTGGATTTTGTTGATGATTCTTGATCAGCTGAAAATTCTGATTCGTCTGACACCTCATTTGTCTGATTTGGTAGGACAAGCCAGGACTTTAAGAAAAAAGTATGATTTGCAGATTATGCAAATTAGCAAAAAATCTAAGTAGGCGGAGCTTCATGGTCCCATTGACTTTTTGGTAGGGCATGGCTGTCTGTATCAGGAGAAAAAAGAATTTTGAAGGTAGGACAAACAGGACAGGAGATATCGTCCAAAACGTGTTATGGGGCGCTACGGCGCCCCCCTCTGGCTGATTCGGACGGGTCAGAAAACCTGAGTAGTGGGTAGGAATTCCAATCATCGTACCAAATTTGGTAGGCCTAGGACTTACGGTTTAGGCTGGGCATTCAGTTTTAGGGCAGAAAAATAATAATAACTAGAAACTGCAGGCAGTTACTGAAGGGTCCAAAGGGTATGACAAGTAGGACAGGTAGGACAGGTAGGACAAGTAATAGAGCAATAACGGCAGGGGACTGGTGACCAGGAAAGTAGAAAGTCATACAGAATTAGACTGCCATAACAGGATGGAGATTTAACGTAGCTCTAATGTGACAGGAGATGTAGAGCAAACCGTAGAGGAGGGTACTAACAAGTCAGACAGAAATACAGGTCAGCAGATGTCAGACAGAACAGAACTTGTTTGGGTCAGATGGTTTGAGTAGAAGGTAGAAATCAGGATGGAGATTGTTGAGTGTTGGTCTAACAGGTCAAGAAATGTAGGACAGAATGTAGAACCCTGTGGTGTAGTGCCTGAACCTGACTGAATGCATTGTTTTGGTCAGATGGTCTGAGTAGTAGGTAGAAATCAGGATATAGATTAGTTAGTATCGGTCTAACAGGTCAGCAAATGTAGGACAGAATGTAGAACCCTGTGGTGTAGTGCCTGAACCTGACTGAATGCATTGTTTTGGTCAGATGGTCTCGGTAGTAGGTAGAAATCAGGATATAGATTAGTTAGTATCGGTCTAACAGATCAGCAAATGTAGGACATAATGTAGAACCCTGTGGTGGAGTGCCTTAGCCTGACTGAATGCATTGTTTTGGTCAGATGGTCTCGGTAGTAGGTAGAAATCAGGATATAGATTAGTTAGTATCGGTCTAACAGGTCAGCAAATGTAGGACAGAATGTAGAACCCTGTGGTGGAGTGCCTGAACCTGACTGAATGCATTGTTTTGGTCAGATGGTCTCGGTAGTAGGTAGAAATCAGGATATAGATTAGTTAGTATCGGTCTAACAGGTCAGCAAATGTAGGACAGAATGTAGAACCCTGTGGTGGAGTGCCTTAGCCTGACTGAATGCATGGTTTGGGTCAGATGGCCTGACTAGTTGGTAGATTTAGGGACCTTCATACCTGGTCTGGTAAGTCTAGATATTACAGAGTTGCTTTTTTATACTGCCTGTGTAAACATAGGCTGTGTTGCATATTCTTAACAAAGTGCTGAGTTGCGTAGTGTCACATGTAACAGCAGTAATATCATGCTGTATCGTATTCTAGGTTATACATTTAGACAGGAGAAAGGCTAAAAGTATTGAAGGCATTATTGAAATGGAGCGCTGACTCCACCTGCTGGCCAATTTATTATAAAATTGTAATTGCTGCAGTGTACACAGCCTGAAGAAAGATTGAAGTTTGAAAGATTTGTAAAAGTCAAATGGCAGGAAAATATAAGCAGATTAAAAATATGGACTTAGATGAAGGGAAAGGTGATTAATATTTTAATTTTTAAATAAACAATAAGCAGATTTCAGCTGCATTAACAAAGGTTAGTCTTAGACAGATTAAGACAGTGGCTGTAGGGCCCCCGTTTGACCTATTGCCTCCAAACTTGGAAGGTCTTTCTGAAGTCTAGTAACACAGATGTGCGTCAAATTTTGTGAGGATTGGATGAAGCATGCCAGAGATATAGCTATTTGAATGAAATGGGCATGGAAATAGTGTGGCCAGCAGGTGGAGTCAGCGCTCCATTTTAGAAATTATATTGAATACTTTCAGGCCTTCTTATGTGTAAATTAAGTCTGATAATGTTCTATGAGGCAAATGGGTGAAAAATGAAAGTGAATAAAAAATATGGACTAAGGTGAAGGGAAAGGTAAGAATTCTTTCAAGGTTTTATGAGAAATAAGGACATTTCAGCTGAATTTGCTAAGGTGGGTCTTAGACATATATGGACAGTGGCTGTAGCGCCCCCGTTTGACCGATTGGCACCAAAATTGGAGGGTCTGTCTGAGGTCCCTTACTACATTAGCCGGTCAAATTTGATGAGGATTGGATGAAGAATGCCTCAGATTTAGCTGTTTGATTGAAATGAGCATGGAAATGCTGTAGGTTCAGTGTGGCTGGTGGCCATACTGTACAGGCAGGTGAAGTTATCTTTATAAATTATACATAAGGGCAGTGTCCTGATTGATCTACTACCAGAATGACCTACTTCGGCTGGACATTGCAGTAGTGTTAGTTATATGTTATTTATTAAGTTTTTAAATATGACAAGGGAATGCAAATGACTATCATGCGACATTGCATATATCTTGATTTGGCATGAATCACTGAAATTGCTGGACAAATGATTTTAACCAGTGAAATGTCACTGGATCAACAATTAGATAAATGTAAGATGAACTGGTTTTGCAGGTTTACACAGACATGTTATGTTGCTGTAGCGCCCCTGTTTGACCGATCGGCACAAAATTTGGAGGGCCCTTCCGCAGTAATGTCTTACATTATGGATTTAAGTTTGGTGATGATTTGGTGAGACATGCCTGAGATATAGCTGTCTGATTGAAATGGGCGAGGCACCAGTACAGTCAGGGTGTCCCTGGTGGCCATACCTTACCGAAAGTTTATGTTTTTTCTGTAAATCTTTAAAAGGACTGTCTCCTGATTATAATGACAACAGACTTATGTAGATTGGCCGAAAATCCTAGGAGATGAATGAAAAAGCCTGTTTTTATAAAAATATAAATTGTGCAAAAACGCAAAGATGAAGAGAAAAGCTCTATATGTTGTTTGATTTGTCATGACATAGTGGATTAGACTGGCAATAAATTTCAACTGTAGGCATGACAGTTCTGCAGATATAGGCAGAAATGTAAATCAGGGCACTGTAGCGCCCCCATGTGGCTCAGTGAGGTGTCCTTTGTATAGTGGGCTGCGGGTCGTAGGCCAAATATAACACCAAAAGTTGGTCTTGATTGGTCATTGATAAGCCTGTCAAATGGCTGCTCGATTTTGATTGGCTGATGGCGGCCACTCTTTAAGCAATAATGACTGCCATTGTATGTGACTGACCTCAGGCTGGGCCCTAGTACATATCTGCCAAATTTCAGTTTGATTGGCCAAGGCAGTCAGGAGATATTGCCAGTTTTTAGTTGTAGCGCCCCCTATGGACGAAATGCAGCCCGCCTTGGACCGTGTCCCCAGAATGGTGTAGGGAGGTAGCATTTCAAATTTGGTCAAGGTAGGCCAAGGCACGGCCAAGTTATAGCCGTTAGACCAAAACGGGCCAAATTTGGATATTGTTTGGGCATGGCTAATGGCCGTAGGATATTAAAATGTCTGAATTTTGTTAATGATTCTTGATCAGCTGAGAATTCTGATTCGTCTGACACCTCATTTGTCTGATTTGGTAGGACAAGCTTTGACTGTAAGGAAAAAGTATGATTTGCAAATTATGCAAATTAGCAAAAAATCTAAGTAGGCGGAGCTTCATGGTCCCATTGACTTTTTGGTAGGGCATGGCTGTCTGCATCAGTAGAAAAAAGAATTTCGAACGTAGGACAAACAGGACAGGAGATATCATCCAAAACGCGTTGGGGGGCGCTACGGCGCCCCCCTTTGGCTGAGTCGGACGGGTCGGACACGCTGAGTAGTGGGTAGGAATTGCAATCATCCTACCAAATTTGGTCGGCCTAGGACTTACGGTTTAGGCTGGGCATTCAGTTTTACGGCAGAAAAATAATAATAACTAGAAACTGCAGGCAGTTACGAAAGGGTCCAAAGCGTAGGACAATCGGACTGGTAGGACAGTAGAGGAATAACGGCAGAGAACCGGCGGCAAAGGTAGTAGAAAGTCAGACAGAATTAGACTGCCATAACAGGATAGGAGATGTAGGACGGTCTCAGTAGTAGGCAGACATTAAGATGGAGATGCTTTTAGTGCAGGTGTAACAGGCCAGTCAACATCAAAGAGTACACTGTGCACATCAGGATACCTAGCTGAAATACCAACCTAAGCTGGGTTCGAACCAGCGACCCTCTGATTACAGGCACACAGGATTAGCACACTGAGCCACCCGTTGCTGTGGATTAAATGGCTGAGATTGGTTGGTACCATTCTACCTGATGTGGTAACTCATTTTAGCTGAATAAGCCTAGTTTGGTCTTAGACGTATATAGACAGTGGCCGTAGCAGTCCCGTTTGACCGATCGACACAAAATTTGTATGGTATCTCTGCGGTACAGTCCTACATCAGTGAGCCAAATTTGGTAATGATTCGCTGAAGCAGCCCTGAGATGTATCTGTCTGATTGAAATGGGTGAGGCACCAGTACAGTCAGGGTGTGGCTGGTGGCTGTACCTTACCGAAAGTTTAAGTTTTTTCTCTAAATCTTTAAAAGGACTGTCTCCTGGTTTGAATGACAACAGATTTATGTATGTTGGGCAAAAAGCCTACGAGTTTAACAAAATAACCTATTTTCAAACAACTATAAATCATGCAAAAAGGCAAAGATGTAGAACCAAGTTCTATATGCAGTTGAAATTCGTCAGGACATATTCAATTGGCCTGGCAATAACTTTCAACTGTAGGCTTGACAGGTCTGGAGATATAGGCAGAAATGCAAATCAGGGAGCTGTAGCGCCCCCATCTGACTGACTGGGACGGGTCAGTGAGACTGAGTAGTGGGTAGGAATAGGAATCTGGTTGCCAAATTTGGTCAGACTAGGACTTACGGTTTAGGCTGGGCATTCAGTTTTAGGGAAGAAAAATAATTATTGTTCAACCCTCTGTAGTAGTGCCTGAGCACGTCTTAATTAACAATAATAGAAGCTTCATTGATCCTCGTGGGGAAAATGCCTTTAAGTCTCACAGCTCACTACACGGAGGGTATGCTGTGCACGTCGGGCTGCCTAGCTCGAGTACCCACCGAAGCTGGGTTCGAACCTGCGACCCTCCGATTACAAGCATACAAGTTTAGCCCACTGAGCCACCCGCTGCTGTGAGTAAAATGGGTGGGATCAGTAGACACCTTCCTACCTGATCTGGTAACTCATTTTACCTCAATGAGCCTAGGTGGGTCTTAGATGTATATAGACAGTGGCGTAGCGCTCCTGATTGACCGATCGACACGAAATTTGGAGGGTCTCTCTGTGGTACAGTCCTACATCAGTGAGCCAAATTTTGTAATGATTGGCTGAAGAATTCCTGAGATATAGCTGTCTGATTGAAATGGGCAAGACATCTGTACAGTCAGGGTGTGGCTGGTGGCTGTATCTTACCGAAAGTTTAAGTTTTTTCTGTAAATCTTTAAAAGGACTGTCTCCTGATTTGAATGACATCAGATTTATGGATGTTAGGCGAAAATCCTAGGAGGTTAACAAAAAAACCTGTTTTCAAAACATCTGTAAATCATGCAAGAAGGCAAAGATGTAGAACCAAGATCTATATGCAGTTTGATTTGTCAGGACATAGTGAATTGGACTGGCAATAAATTTCAACTGTAGGCTTGACAGGTCTGTAGATATAGGCAGAAATGCAAATCGGGGTGCTGTAGCGCCCCCATCTGACTGACTGGGATGGGTCAGTGGGACTGAGTAGTGGGTAGGAATAGGAATCTTGTTGCCAAATTTGGTCAGTCTAGGACTTACGGTTTAGGCTGGGCATTCAGTTTTAGGGAAGAAAAATAATTATTGTTCAACCCTCTGAAGTAGTGCCTGAGCATGTCTAACTTAAGAATAATATAAGCTTCATTGATCATCGTGGGGAAAACGCCTTCACGTCTCCCCAGCTCACTTCACGGAGGGTATGCTGTGCACATCGGGCTGCCTAGCTCGAGTACCCACCAAAGCTGGGTTCGAACCTGCGACCCTCTGATTACAAGCATACAAGTTTAGCCCACTGAGCCACCCGTTGCTGTGGTTAAAGCAGGTGAGATCGGTAGACACCTTCCTACCTGATCTGGTAACTCATTTGAGCTGAATTGGCCTAGGTTGGTCTTAGTAATATAAAAACAGTGGCCATAGCCACTGTTTACAGGGTAGGCTGAGGGTCAGAGGACAAATGTACCAGCTAAATTTGATTTAGATTGGTCATCATTAAGCCAGTCAAATTGCTGCTTGATTTTGATTGGCCGATGGCGGCCACTGTTTCAGGACTCATGACTGCCATTGTATGTGACTGACCTCAGGCTGCGTCCTAGTACATACCTTCCAAATTTCAGTTGGATTGGCCGAGGCAGTCAGAAGATATTGGCAGTTTTTAGTTGTAGCGCCCCCTATGGACGAAATGCGGCCCGCCTTGCACCGTGCCCCCAAAATGGTGTAGGGAGGTAGGATTTCAAATTTGGGCAAGGTAGGCCAAGGCACGGCCAAGTTATAGTAGTCAGACCACAATGTGTCAAATTTAGATATTGTTTGGGCTAGGCTAATGGCCGTAGGACATAGAAATGTCTGAAATTTGTGGATGATTCTTGATCAGCTCAGAGTTCTGATTCGTTTGACACCTCATTTGTCTGATTTGGTAGGACAAGCTAGGACTGTAAGAAAAAAGTATGATTTGCAAAATATGCAAATTAGCAAAAAATCTAAGTAGGCGGAGCTTCATGGTCCCATTGACTTTTTGGTAGGGCATGGCTGTCTGTATCAGCAGAAAAAAGAATTTCGGTTGTAGGACAAACAGGACAGGAGATATCGACGGAAACATGTTGGGGGGCGCTACGGCGCCCCCCATTGGCTGAGTCGGACGGGTCGGACAACCTGAGTAGTGGGTAGGAATTCCAATCATCCTACCAAATTTGGTCGGCCTAGGACTTACGGTTTAGGCTGGGCATTCAGTTTTAGGGAAGAAAAATAATAATAATAACTAGAAACTGCAGGCAGTTACTGAAGGGTCCAAAGGGTATGACAAGTAGGACAGGTAGGACAGGTAGGACAACAGATGGTTTGAGTAGAAGGTAGAAATCAGGATGGAGATTGTTGAGTGTCCGTCTAACAGGTCAGGAAATGTAGGACAGAATGTAGGACCCTGTGGTGTAGTGCCTGAACCTGACTGAATGTAATGTTTTGGTGAGATAGTCTGAGTAGTAGGTAGAAATCAGGATATAGACTAGTTAGTATCGGTCTAACAGGTCAGCAAATGCAGGACAGAATGTAGAACCCTGTGGTGGAGTGCCTTAGCCTGACTTAATACATGTTTTGGGTCAGATGGCCTGACTAGTTGGTAGATTTAGGGACCTTCATACCTGGTCTGGTAAGTGTAGATATTACATAGTTGCTTTTTTATACTGCCTGTGTAAACATAGGCTGTGTTGCATATTCTTAACAAAGTGCTGAGTTGCGGGAGTGTGACATGTAACAGCAGTAATATCATGCTGTATGCTATTCTAGGATGTATATTTAGACAGGAGAAAGGCTAAAAGTATTGAAGGCATTATTGAAATGGAGCGCTGACTCCACCTGCTGGCCAATTTATTATAAAATTGTAATTGCTGTAGTGTACACAGCCTGAAGAAAGATTAAAGTTTGAAAGATTTGTAAAAGTCAAATGGCAGGAGAATATAAGCAGATTAAAAATATGGACTTAGATGAAGGTTAAGGTGATTAATATTTTAATTTTTAAATAAACAATAAGCAGATTTCAGCTGCATTAACCAAGGTTGGTCTTAGACATATTATGACAGTGGCTGTAGTGCCCCCGTTTGACTGATTGCCACCAAACTTGGAAGGTCTTTTGCAGCTTGGCTGAGGCAGTCTAGTAACACAGCCGTGCATCAAATTTTGTGAGGATTGGATGAAGCATGCCAGAGATATAGCTATTTGAATGAAATAGGCATGGAAACAGTGTGGCCAGCAGGTGGAGTCAGCGCTCCATTTTAGAAATTGTATTCAATACTTTCAGGCCTTCTTATGTGTAAATTAAGTCTGATAATGTTCTATGAGGCAAATTGGTGAAAAATGAAAGTGAATAAAAAATATGGACTCAGGTGAAGGGAAAGGTAACAATTCTTTCAAGGTTTTATGAGAAATAAGGACATTTCAGCTGAATTTGCTAAGGTGGGTCTTAGACATATATGGACAGTGGCTGTAGCGCCCCTGTTTGACCGATTGGCACCAATATTGGAGGGTCTGTCTGAGGTCCCTTACTACATTAGGCCGTCAAATTTGATGAGGATTGGCTGAAGCACGGCTGAGATTCAGATGGTTGATTGAAATGAGCATGGATATGGTGCAGGTTTGTTGTAGCTGGTGGCCATAGCATACAGGTCAAGATATTTTTATGAATTATCCATAAGGGCAATGTCCTGATTGATGTACTACCAGAATGACCTACTTGGGCTGGATATTGTAGAAGTTACAGTAATATGTTATTTATTAAGTTATTAAACATCACAAGGGAATGAAAATGACTATCATTGGGCATTGCATATGTCTTGATTTGGCATGACTCACAGAACTGGCAGTACAAAATATTTTAACCAGTAATATGTCACTAGAACAGAAATGAGATAAATGTAAGTTGAACTGATTTTCAAGGTTTATACAGACATGTTATATTGTTGTAGCGCCCCCGTTTGACCGATCGGCACCAAATTTGGAGGGCCCTTCCGGACTACTATTCTACAGGATATATTAAAGTTTGGTGATGATTGGCTGAGGCAGGCCTGAGATATAGCTGTCTGATTGAATTGGGCATGGCACCTGTATGGTTTGTGTGTGGCTGGTGACTATACCTCATGGAAAGTTTATGATTTTTTTATGAATTATTTATTATGACTGTCTCCTGATTTAAATGATACCAGATTTGTGTAGGTTTGGTGAAAATCCTAGGAGGTTAACGAAATGTCTTGTTTTCAGACCAATATGAATTATGCAAAAACGCAAAGATGCAGAAGCAAGTTCTACATGTTGTTTGATTTGGCATGTCGTACTTAATTGACCGGGCAACAATTAGACTGCCATAACAGGATGGAGATTTAGCGTAGCTCTAATGTGACAGGAGATGTAGGGCAAACCGTAGAGGAGGATACTAAAAAGTCAGACAGAACTACAGGTCAGCAGATGTCAGACAGAACAGAACTTGTTTAGGTCAGATGGTTTGAGTAGAAGGTAGAAATCATGATGTAGATTGTTGAGTGTCGGTCTAACAGGTCAGGAAATGTAGGACAGAATGTAGAACCCTGTGGTGTAGTGCCTGAACCTGACTGAATGCATTGTTTTGGTCAGATGGTCTCAGTAGTAGGTAGAAATCAGGATATAGATTAGTTAGTATCGGTCTAACAGGTCAGCAAATGTAGGACAGAATGTAGAACCCTGTGGTGGAGTGCCTTAGCCTGACTGAATGCATGGTTTGGGTCAGATGGCCTGACTAGTTGGTAGATTTAGGGACCTTCATACCTGGTCTGGTAAGTCTAGATATTACAGTTTTCTTTTTTATACTGCCTGTGTAAACATAGGCTGTGTTGCATATTCTTAACAAAGTGCTGAGTTGCGTATTGTGACATGTAACAGCAGTAATATCATGCTGTATCATATTCTAGGTTATACATTTAGACAGGAGAAAGGCTAAAAGTATTGAAGGCATTATTGAAATGGAGCGCTGACTCCACCTGCTGGCCAATTTATTATAAAATTGTAATTGCTGCAGTGTACACAGCCTGAAGAAAGATTGAAGTTTGAAAGATTTGTAAAAGTCAAATGGCAGGAAAATATAAGCAGATTAAAAATATGGACTTAGATGAAGGGAAAGGTGATTAATTTTTTAATTTTTAAATAAACGATAAGCAGATTTCAGCTGCATTAACCAAGGTTGGTCTTAGACATATTAGGACAGTGGCTGTAGTGCCCCCGTTTGACCGATTGCCACCAAACTTGGAAGGTCTTTCTGAAGTCTAGTAACACAGATGTGCGTCAAATTTTGTGAGGATTGGATGAAGCATGCCAGAGATATAGCTATTTTAATGAAATGGGCATGGAAACAGTGTGGCCAGCAGGTGGAGTCAGCGCTCCATTTTAGAAATTGTATTCAATACTTTCAGGCCTTCTTATGTGTAAATTAAGTCTGATAATGTTCTATGAGGCAAATCGGTGAAAAATGAAAGTGAATAAGAAATATGGACTCAGGTGAAGGGAAAGGTAACAATTCTTTCAAGGTTTTATGAGAAATAAGGACATTTCAGCTGAATTTGCTAAGGTGGGTCTTAGAAATATATGGACAGTGGCTGTAGCGCCCCCATTTGACCGATTGGAACCAAAATTGGAGGGTCTGTCTGAGGTCCCTTACTACATTAGGCCGTCAAATTTGATGAGGATTGGCTGAAGCACAGCTGAGCTTTAGATGGTTGATTGAAATGAGCATGGATATGGTGCAGGTTTGTTGTAGCTGGTGGCCATAGCGTACAGGTTAAGATATTTTTATGAATTATCCATAATGGCAATGTCCTGATTGATGTACTACCAGAATGACCTACTTGGGCTGAACATTGTAGAAGTTACAGTAATATGTTATTTATTAAGTTTTTAAACATCACAAGGGAATGAAAATGACTATCATTGGGCATTGCATATGTCTTGATTTGGCATGACTCACAGAACTGGCAGTACAAAATATTTTAACCAGTAACATGTCACTAGAACAGAAATGAGATAAATGTAAGTTGAACTGATTTTCAAGGTTTATACAGACATGTTATGTTGTTGTAGCGCCCCCGTTTGACCGATCGGCACCAAATTTGGAGGGCCCTTCCGGACTACTATTCTACAGGATATATTAAAGTTTGGTGATGATTGGCTGAGGCAGGCCTGAGATATAGCTGTCTGATTGAATTGGGCATGGCACCTGTATGGTTTGTGTGTGGCTGGTGACTATACCTCATGGAAAGTTTATGATTTTTTTTATGAATTATTTATTATGACTGTCTCCTGATTTAAATGATACCAGATTTGTGTAGGTTTGGTGAAAATCCTAGGAGGTTAACGAAATGTCTTGTTTTCAGACCAATATGAATTATGCAAAAACGCAAAGATGCAGAAGCAAGTTCTACATGTTGTTTGATTTGGCATGTCGTACTGAATTGACCTGGCAAGAAATGTCGATTGTAGGCTTCACCGTTCTCGAGAAATAGGCAGAAATGCAAAAGTTGTCACTGTTGCGCCCCCATCTGGCCGAGTGAGGTGTCCTTTACAGTTTAGGCAGAGGGTCAGAGCACAAATGTATCACCCAAATTTGATTTAGATTGGTCATTGAGAAGCCTGTGAAATGCCTGCTTGATTTTGATTGGCTGATGGCGGCCACTCTTTAAGGAATAATTACTGCCATTGTAGGTGACTGACCACAGGCTGCTTCCTAGTACATATCTACCAAATTTCAGTTAGATTGGCAAAGGCAGTCAGGAGATATTGCCAGTTTTTAGTTGTAGCGCCCCCTATTGACGAAATGCGGCCCGCCTCGGACCGTGTCCCCAGAATGGTGTAGGGAGGTAGCATTTCAAATTTGGTCAAGGTAGGCCAAGGCACGGCCAAGTTATAGCCGTCAGACCAAAACGGGCCAAATTTGGACATTGTTTGGGCGTGGCTAATGGCCGTAGGATATAAAAATGTCTGAATTTTGTGGATAATTCTTGATCAGCAGAGAATTCTGATTCGTCTGACACCTCATTTGTCTGATTTGGTAGGACAAGCCAGGACTTTAAGGAAAAAGTAGGATTGGCAAATTATGCAAATTAGCAAAAAATCTAAGTAGGCGGAGCTTCATAGTCCAAATGGCAAGTTGGTAGGGCTTTGCTGTCTGTATATGTAGAACAAAGAATTTCGATTGTAGGTCTAACAGGACAGGAGATATCGACCGAAACGTGTTGGGGGGCGCTAAGGCGCCCCCATCTGGCTGGCAGGACTGGGTAGGACAACCTGAGTAGTGGGTAGGAATTGACATCATCTGACCAAGTTTGGTTGGTCTAGCTCTTACAGTTTAGGCTGTACATTCAGTTTTAGGGCAGAAAAATAATAATAATAATAATAACTAGAAACTGCAAGCAGTTACGAAAGGGTCCAAAGCGGAGGACGATCGGACTGGTAGGACAGTAGAGGAATAACAGCAGAGAACCGGTGGCCATGGTAGTAGAAAGTCAGACAGAATTAGACTGCCATAACAGGATAGGCGATGTAGGACAGAGCTGGACGGTCTCAGTAGTTGGCAGACATTAGGATGTAGATGCTTTTTGTGCAGGTGTAACGGGCCAGTCAACAACAGAGAGTACACTGTGCACATCAGGATACCTAGCTGAAATAGCATCCTAAGCTGGGTTCGAACCGGCGACCCTCTGATTACAGGCACACAGGATTAGCACACTGAGCCATCCGCTCCTGTGGGTAAGATGAGTGAGATCAGTAGACACCTTCCTACCTGATCTGGTAACTCATTATAGCTGAATTAGACTAGGTGAGGTTTAGACATATATGGACAGTGGCTATAGCGCTCCCGTTTGACCTATTGACACGAAAATTGGAAGGTCTCTCTGCGGTACAGCCTTTCATCCGAGATAGATATTTGGAAATGATTGGCTTAAGAGTGCATGATATATAGCTGTCTGATTGAAATGGACGTGGCACCAGTAGAGTCAGGGTGTGGCTGGTGGCCATACCTTACCAAAAGTTTCATTTTTTTCTCTAAATCTTTAAAAGGACTATCTTCTGATTTGAAGGACAACAGATGTATGTAGGTTTGTTGAAAATCAAAGGAGGTTAACAAGAAAAGCTGTTTTCAGACAAATATAATTTATGTAAAAACAGAAAGAGGGAGAACCAAGTTATATATGTTGTTATATTAGTCATGACATAGTTAATTGTAGTCGCAATAAATTTCAACTGTAGGCTTGACAGGTCTGGAGATATAGGCAGAAATGCAAATCGGGGTGCTGTAGCGCCCCCATCTGACTGACTGGGACGGGTCAGTGGGACTGAGTAGTGGGTAGGAATAGGAATCTTGTTGCCAAATTTGGTCAGTCTAGGACTTACGGTATAGGCTGGGCATTCAGTTTTAGGGAAGAAAAATAATTATTGTTCAACCCTCTGAAGTAGTGCCTTAGCGCGTCTAAATTAACAATAATATAAGCTTCATTGATCCTCGTGGGGGAAAACGCCTTTATGTCTCCCCAGCTCACTTCACGGAGGGTATGCTGTGCACATCGGGCTGCCTAGCTCGAGTACCTACCAAAGCTGGGTTCGAACCTGTGACCCTCTGATTACAAGCATACAAGTTTAGCCCACTGAGCCACCCGCTGCTGTGAGTAAAATGGGTGGGATCAGTAGACACCTTCCTACCTGATCTGGAAACTGATTTTACCTCAATAAGCCTAGGTGGGTCTTAGATGTATATAGACAGTGGCGTAGCGCTCCTGATTGACCGATTGACACGAAGTTTGGAGGGTCTCTCTGTGGTACAGTCCTACATCAGTGAGCCAAATTTTGTAATGATTGGCTGAAGCATCCCTGAGATATAGCTGGCTGATTGAAATTGGCAAGACATCAGTACAGTCAGGGTGTGGCTGGTGGCTGTATCTTACCGAAAGTTTAAGATTTTTCTGTAAATCTTTAAAAGGACTGTCTCCTGATTTGAATGACACCAGATTTATGGATGTTAGTCGAAAATCCTAGGAGGTTAACAAAAAAACCTGTTTTCAAAAACATCTGTAAATCATGCAAGAAGGCAAAGATGTAGAACCAAGTTCTATAGGCAGTTTGATTCATCATGACATAGTGAATTGGACTGGCAATAAATTTCAACTGTAGGCTTGACAGGTCTGGAGATATAGGCAGAAATGCAAATCGGGGTGCTGTAGCGCCCCCATCTGACTGACTGTGATGGGTCAGTGGGACTCAGTAGTGGGTAGGAATAGGAATCTTGTTGCCAAATTTGGTCAGTCTAGGACTTACGGTTTAGGCTGGGCATTCAGTTTTAGGGAAGAAAAATAATTATTGTTCAACCCTCTGGAGTAGTGCCTGAGCAGGTCTTAATTAACAATAATATAAGCTTCATTGACCAGCATGGGGAAAACACCTTCACGTCTCCCCAGCTGACTTCACGGAGGGTATGCTGTGCACATCGGGCTGCCTAGCTCGAGTACCCACCGAAGCTGGGTTCGAACCTGCGACCCTCTGATTACAAGCATACAAGTTTAGCCCACTGAGCCACCCGCTGCTGTTGGTAAAACTGGAGAGATCGCTGGACACCTTCCTACCTGATCTGGTAACTCATTTTAGCTCAATGAGCATAGGTGAGTCTTAGACACATAGACAGTGGATGTAGCACACCCATTTGACCGATCGACACGAAATTTGGAGGGTATCTCTGAGGTCCAGTCCTGCATCAGTTAGCCAAATTTGGTAATGATTCGCTGAAGCAGCCCTGAGATATATCTGTCTGATTGAAATGGGCAAGACACCAGTACAGTCAGGGTGTGGCTGGTGGCTGTATCTTACCGAAAGTTTAAGTTTTTTCTCTAAATCTTTAAAAGGACTGTCTCCTGATTTGAATGGCACCAGATTTATGTATGTTGGGCAAAAATCCTAAGAGGTTAACAAAATAACCTGTTTTCAAACAAGTATAAATCATGCAAGAAGCCAAAGATGGAGAACCAAGTTCTATATGCAGTTGGATTCGTCATGACATAGTGAATTGGACTGGCAATAAATTTCAACTGTCGGCTTGACTGGTCTGGAGATATAGGCAGAAATGCAAATCGGGGTGCTGTAGCGCCCCCATCTGACTGACTGGGACAGGTCAGTGGGACTGAGTAGTGGGTAGGAATAGGAATCTTGTTGCCAAATTTGGTCAGTCTAGGACTTACGGTTTAGGCTGGGCATTCAGTTTTAGGGAAGAAAAATAATTATTGTTCAACCCTCTGGAGTAGTGCCTGAGCACGTCTGAAATAACAATAATAGAAGCTACATTGATGCTCATGGGGAAAACGCCTTCACGTCTTCCCAGCTCACTTCACGGAGGGTATGCTGTGCACATCAGGCTGCCTAGCTCGAGTACCCACCAAAGCTGGGTTCGAACCTGCGACCCTCTGATTACAAGCATACAAGTTTAGCCCACTGAGCCACCCGTTGCTGTGGTTAAAGCTGGTGAGATCGGTAGACACCTTCCTACCTGATCTGTTAACTCATTTGAGCTGAATTGGCCTAGGTTGGTCTTAGTAATATATAAACAGTGGCCGTAGCCACTGTTTACAGGGTAGGCTGAGGGTCAGAGGACAAATGTACCAGCTAAATTTGATTTAGATTGGTCATCATTTAGCCAGTCAAATTGCTGCTTGATTTTGATTGGCCGATGGCGGCCACTGTTTCAGGACTCATGACTGCCATTGTACATGACTGACCTCAGGCTGCGTCCTAGTACATACCTTCCAAATTTCAGTTGGATTGGCCAAGGCAGTCAGAAGATATTGGCAGTTTTTAGTTGTAGCGCCCCCTATGGACGAAATGCGGCCCGCCTTGGACCGTGTCCCCAGAATGGTGTAGGGAGGTAAGATTTCAAATTTGATCAAGGTAGGCCAAGGCACAGGCAATTTATAGCAGTCAGACCACAACGAGTAAAATTTGGATATTGTTTGGGCTTGGCTAATGGCCGTAGGACATAGAAATGTCTGAAATTTGTGGATGATTCTTGAACATCTCAGAGTTCTGATTCGTTTGACACCTCATTTGTCTGATTTGGTAGGACAAGCTAGGACTGTAAGGAAAAAGTAGGATTTGGAAATTATGCAAATTAGCAAAAAATCTAAGTAGGCGGAGCTTCATGGTCCCAATGAATTTTTGGTAGGGCATGGCTGTCTCTATCAGCAGAAAAAAGAATTTCGGTTGTAGGACAAACAGGACAGGATATATCGACCGAAACGTGTTGGAGGGCGCTACGGCGCCCCCCATTGGCTGAGTCGGATGGGTCGGACAACCTGAGTAGTGGGTAGGAATTCCAATCATCCTACCAAATTTGGTCAGCGTAGGACTTACGGTTTAGGCTGGGCATTCAGTTTTAGGGAATAATAATAATAACTAGAAACTGCAAGCAGTTACGAAAGGGTCCAAAGCGTAGGACGATCGGACTGGTAGGACAGTAGAGGAATAACGGCAGAGAACCGGCGGCCAGGGTAGTAGAAAGTCAGACAAAATTATACTGCCATAACAGGATGAAGATTTAGCGTAGCTCTAATGCGACAGGAGATGTAGGGCAAACCGTAGAGGAGGGTACTAACAAGTCAGACAGAACAACAGGTCAGCAGATGTCAGACAGAACAGAACTTGTTTTGGTCAGATGGTTTTAGTAGAAGGTAGAAATCAGGATGCAGATTGTTTAGTATCGGCCTAACAGGTCAGCAAATGTAGGACAGAATGTAGAACCCTGTGGTGGAGTGCCTTAGCCTGACTTAATGCATGGTTTGGGTCAGATGGCCTGACTAGTTGGTAGATTTAGGCACCTTCATACCTGGTCTGGTAAGTCTAGATATTACACAGTTGCTAATTTATACTGCCTGTGTAAACATAGGCTGTGTTGCATATTCTTAACAAAGTGCTGAGTTGCGGCAGTGTGACATGTAACAGCAGTAATATCATGCTGTATCATATTGTAGGTTGTACATTTAGACTGGAGAAAGGCTAAAAGTATTGAAGGCATTATTGAAATGGAGCGCTGACTCCACCTGCTGGCCAATTTATTATAAAATTGTAATTGCTGCAGTGTACACAGCCTGAAGAAAGATTAAAGTTTGAAAGATTTGTAAAAGTCAAATGGCAGGAAAATATAAGCAGATTAAAAATATGGACTTAGATGAAGGGAAAGGTGATTAATATTTTAATTTTTAAATAAACAATTAGCAGATTTCAGCTGCATTAACCAAGGTTGGTCTTAGACATATTAGAACAGCGGCTGTAGCACCCCAATTTGACCGATTGCCACCAAACTTGGAAGGTCTGTCTGTAGTACAGTGACACAGAAGCGAGTCAAATTTTGTAAGGATTTGATGAAGCATGCCAGAGATATAGCTGTTTGATTGAAATGGGTATGGAAATGGTGTGGCCAGCAGGTGGAGTCAGCGCTCCATTTTAGAAATTCCATTTAATACTTTCAGGCCTTCTTATGTGTAAATTAAGTCTGATAATGTTCTATGAGGCAAATCGGTGAAAAATGAAAGTAAATAAAAAACATGGACTCAGGTGAAGGGAAAGGTAACAATTTTTTCAAGGTTTTATGAGAAATAAGGACATTTCAGCTGAATTTGCTAAGGTGGGTCTTAGACATATATGGACAGTGGCTGTAGCACCCCCGTTTGACCGATTGGCACCAAAATTGGAGGGTCTGTCTGAGGTCCCTTACTACATTAGGCTGTCAAATTTGATGAGGATTGGCTGAAGCATGGCTGAGATTTAGATGGTTGATTTAAATGAGCATGGATATGGTGCAGGTTTGTTGTAGCTGGTGGCCATAGCATACAGGTCAAGATATTTTTATGAATTATCCATTAGGGCAATGTCCTGATTGATGTACTACCAGAATGACCTACTTGGGCTGGACATTGTAGAAGTTACAGTAATATGTTATTTATTAAGTTTTTAAACATCACAAGTGAATGAAAATGACTATCATTCGGCATTGCATATGTATAGATTTGGCATGACTCATAGAACTGGCAGTACAAAATATTTTAACCAGTAATATGTCACTATAACAGAAATGAGATAAATGTAAGTTGAACTGATTTTCAAGGTTTATACAGACATGTTAAATTGTTGTAACGCCCCCGTTTGACCGATCGGCACCAAAATTGGAGGGTCTGTCTGAGGTCCCTTACTACATTAGGCCATCAAATTTGATGAGGATTGGCTGAAGCACGGCTGAGATTTAGATGGTTGATTGAAATGAGCATGGAAATGGTGCAAGTTGGATGTAGCTGGTGGCCGTAGCATACAGGTAGGTCAAGTAGCCACCGAAACTGGGTTTGAACCGGCAACTCTCTGATCACAAGCACGCAGGCTTAGCCCACTGTGCCACATGCTGCATTTGGTAAGATGGGGGAAATCGGTAGACTGCTTCCTACCTGACCTGGTAACTCATTTTAGCTGAATTAGCATAGGTTGGTCTTAGACACATATAAACAGTGGCCGTAGCGCTCCCGTCAGACCGATTGACATGAAATTTGGAACGTGTCTCTGTGGTACAGCCCTACATCAGAGAGAGAAATTTGGTAATGATTAGCCGAAGCATGCCTGAGATATAGCTGTCTGATTGAAATAGGCGAGTCACCAGCACAGTCAGGGTGTCCCTGGTGGCCATACCTTACCAAAAGTTTATGTTTTTTCTCTAAGTCTTTAAAAGGACTGTCTCCTGATTAGAATGACAACAGACTTATGTAGATTGGCCGAAAATCATAGGAGGATAATGAAAAAGCCTGTTTTTAGAAAAATACAAAATTGTGCAATAATGCGAAGATGCATATAATAGCTCTATATGTTGTTTGATTTGGCATGACATAGTGGATTAGAATGGCAAAAAATTTCAACTGTAGGCATGACAGTTCTGAAGATATAGGCAGAAATGTAAATTAGGGCACTGTAGCGCCCCCATGTGGCCGAGTGAGGTGTCCTTTGCATGGTGGGCTGCGGGTCGGAGGACAAATATAGCACCAAAATTTGGTCTAGATTGGTCATTGATAAGCCTGTCAAATGGCTGCTTGATTTTGATTGGCTGATGGCGGCCACTCTTTAAGGAATAATGACTGCCATTGTATGTGGCTGATGTAAGGCTGGGCCCTAGAACATATCTGCCAAATTTCAGTAAGATTGGCAAAGGCAGTCAGGAGATATTGCCAGTTTTTAATTGTAGCGCCCCCTATGGGCGAAATGCGGCCCGCCACGGACGGTGTCCCCAGAATGGAGTAGGGAGGTAGCATTTCAAATTTGGTCAAGGTAGGCCAAGGCACGGCCAAGTTACAGCCGTCAGACCAAAACGGGCCAAATTTGGACATTGTTAGGGCGTGGCTAATGGCCGTAGGATATAAAAATGTCTGAATTTTCTTAATGATTCTTGATCAGCTGAGAATTCTGATTCGTCTGACACCTCATTTGTCTGATTTGGTAGGACAAGCCAGGACTTGAAGGAAAAAGTAGGATTTGCAAATTATGCAAATTAGCAAAAAATCTAAGTAGGCGGAGCTTCATGGTCCCATTGACTTTTTGGTAGGGCATGGCTGTCTGTATCAGGAGAAAAAAGAATTTCGAAGGTAGGACAAACTGGACAGGAGATATCGTCCAAAACGTGTTGGGGGGCGCTACGGCGCCCCCCTCTGGCTGAGTCGGACGCGTCGGACACGCTGAGTAGTGGGTAGGAATTCCAATCATCCTACCAAATTTGGTAGGCCTAGGACTTACGGTTTAGGCTGGGCATTCAGTTTTAGGGCAGAAAAATAATAATAATAATAATAATAATAATAATAATCCTAAGAAAAACAATAATGGTCCATAAGGACTTCGTCCTTTGGACCCTTAACTAGAAACTGCAGGCAGTTACTGAAGGGTCCAAAGGGTATGACAAGTAGGACAGGTAGGACAGGTAGGACAACAGATGGTTTGAGTAGAAGGTAGAAATCAGGATGGAGATTGTTGAGTGTCCGTCTAACAGGTCAGGAAATGTAGGACAGAATGTAGGACCCTGTGGTGTAGTGCCTGAACCTGACTGAATGTAATGTTTTGGTGAGATAGTCTGAGTAGTAGGTAGAAATCAGGATATAGACTAGTTAGTATCGGTCTAACAGGTCAGCAAATGCAGGACAGAATGTAGAACCCTGTGGTGGAGTGCCTTAGCCTGACTTAATACATGTTTTGGGTCAGATGGCCTGACTAGTTGGTAGATTTAGGGACCTTCATACCTGGTCTGGTAAGTGTAGATATTACATAGTTGCTTTTTTATACTGCCTGTGTAAACATAGGCTGTGTTGCATATTCTTAACAAAGTGCTGAGTTGCGGGAGTGTGACATGTAACAGCAGTAATATCATGCTGTATGCTATTCTAGGATGTATATTTAGACAGGAGAAAGGCTAAAAGTATTGAAGGCATTATTGAAATGGAGCGCTGACTCCACCTGCTGGCCAATTTATTATAAAATTGTAATTGCTGTAGTGTACACAGCCTGAAGAAAGATTAAAGTTTGAAAGATTTGTAAAAGTCAAATGGCAGGAGAATATAAGCAGATTAAAAATATGGACTTAGATGAAGGTTAAGGTGATTAATATTTTAATTTTTAAATAAACAATAAGCAGATTTCAGCTGCATTAACCAAGGTTGGTCTTAGACATATTATGACAGTGGCTGTAGTGCCCCCGTTTGACTGATTGCCACCAAACTTGGAAGGTCTTTTGCAGCTTGGCTGAGGCAGTCTAGTAACACAGCCGTGCATCAAATTTTGTGAGGATTGGATGAAGCATGCCAGAGATATAGCTATTTGAATGAAATAGGCATGGAAACAGTGTGGCCAGCAGGTGGAGTCAGCGCTCCATTTTAGAAATTGTATTCAATACTTTCAGGCCTTCTTATGTGTAAATTAAGTCTGATAATGTTCTATGAGGCAAATTGGTGAAAAATGAAAGTGAATAAAAAATATGGACTCAGGTGAAGGGAAAGGTAACAATTCTTTCAAGGTTTTATGAGAAATAAGGACATTTCAGCTGAATTTGCTAAGGTGGGTCTTAGACATATATGGACAGTGGCTGTAGCGCCCCTGTTTGACCGATTGGCACCAATATTGGAGGGTCTGTCTGAGGTCCCTTACTACATTAGGCCGTCAAATTTGATGAGGATTGGCTGAAGCACGGCTGAGATTCAGATGGTTGATTGAAATGAGCATGGATATGGTGCAGGTTTGTTGTAGCTGGTGGCCATAGCATACAGGTCAAGATATTTTTATGAATTATCCATAAGGGCAATGTCCTGATTGATGTACTACCAGAATGACCTACTTGGGCTGGATATTGTAGAAGTTACAGTAATATGTTATTTATTAAGTTATTAAACATCACAAGGGAATGAAAATGACTATCATTGGGCATTGCATATGTCTTGATTTGGCATGACTCACAGAACTGGCAGTACAAAATATTTTAACCAGTAATATGTCACTAGAACAGAAATGAGATAAATGTAAGTTGAACTGATTTTCAAGGTTTATACAGACATGTTATATTGTTGTAGCGCCCCCGTTTGACCGATCGGCACCAAATTTGGAGGGCCCTTCCGGACTACTATTCTACAGGATATATTAAAGTTTGGTGATGATTGGCTGAGGCAGGCCTGAGATATAGCTGTCTGATTGAATTGGGCATGGCACCTGTATGGTTTGTGTGTGGCTGGTGACTATACCTCATGGAAAGTTTATGATTTTTTTATGAATTATTTATTATGACTGTCTCCTGATTTAAATGATACCAGATTTGTGTAGGTTTGGTGAAAATCCTAGGAGGTTAACGAAATGTCTTGTTTTCAGACCAATATGAATTATGCAAAAACGCAAAGATGCAGAAGCAAGTTCTACATGTTGTTTGATTTGGCATGTCGTACTTAATTGACCGGGCAACAATTAGACTGCCATAACAGGATGGAGATTTAGCGTAGCTCTAATGTGACAGGAGATGTAGGGCAAACCGTAGAGGAGGATACTAAAAAGTCAGACAGAACTACAGGTCAGCAGATGTCAGACAGAACAGAACTTGTTTAGGTCAGATGGTTTGAGTAGAAGGTAGAAATCATGATGTAGATTGTTGAGTGTCGGTCTAACAGGTCAGGAAATGTAGGACAGAATGTAGAACCCTGTGGTGTAGTGCCTGAACCTGACTGAATGCATTGTTTTGGTCAGATGGTCTCAGTAGTAGGTAGAAATCAGGATATAGATTAGTTAGTATCGGTCTAACAGGTCAGCAAATGTAGGACAGAATGTAGAACCCTGTGGTGGAGTGCCTTAGCCTGACTGAATGCATGGTTTGGGTCAGATGGCCTGACTAGTTGGTAGATTTAGGGACCTTCATACCTGGTCTGGTAAGTCTAGATATTACAGAGTTTTCTTTTTTATACTGCCTGTGTAAACATAGGCTGTGTTGCATATTCTTAACAAAGTGCTGAGTTGCGTATTGTGACATGTAACAGCAGTAATATCATGCTGTATCATATTCTAGGTTATACATTTAGACAGGAGAAAGGCTAAAAGTATTGAAGGCATTATTGAAATGGAGCGCTGACTCCACCTGCTGGCCAATTTATTATAAAATTGTAATTGCTGCAGTGTACACAGCCTGAAGAAAGATTGAAGTTTGAAAGATTTGTAAAAGTCAAATGGCAGGAAAATATAAGCAGATTAAAAATATGGACTTAGATGAAGGGAAAGGTGATTAATTTTTTAATTTTTAAATAAACGATAAGCAGATTTCAGCTGCATTAACCAAGGTTGGTCTTAGACATATTAGGACAGTGGCTGTAGTGCCCCCGTTTGACCGATTGCCACCAAACTTGGAAGGTCTTTCTGAAGTCTAGTAACACAGATGTGCGTCAAATTTTGTGAGGATTGGATGAAGCATGCCAGAGATATAGCTATTTTAATGAAATGGGCATGGAAACAGTGTGGCCAGCAGGTGGAGTCAGCGCTCCATTTTAGAAATTGTATTCAATACTTTCAGGCCTTCTTATGTGTAAATTAAGTCTGATAATGTTCTATGAGGCAAATCGGTGAAAAATGAAAGTGAATAAGAAATATGGACTCAGGTGAAGGGAAAGGTAACAATTCTTTCAAGGTTTTATGAGAAATAAGGACATTTCAGCTGAATTTGCTAAGGTGGGTCTTAGAAATATATGGACAGTGGCTGTAGCGCCCCCATTTGACCGATTGGAACCAAAATTGGAGGGTCTGTCTGAGGTCCCTTACTACATTAGGCCGTCAAATTTGATGAGGATTGGCTGAAGCACAGCTGAGCTTTAGATGGTTGATTGAAATGAGCATGGATATGGTGCAGGTTTGTTGTAGCTGGTGGCCATAGCGTACAGGTTAAGATATTTTTATGAATTATCCATAATGGCAATGTCCTGATTGATGTACTACCAGAATGACCTACTTGGGCTGAACATTGTAGAAGTTACAGTAATATGTTATTTATTAAGTTTTTAAACATCACAAGGGAATGAAAATGACTATCATTGGGCATTGCATATGTCTTGATTTGGCATGACTCACAGAACTGGCAGTACAAAATATTTTAACCAGTAACATGTCACTAGAACAGAAATGAGATAAATGTAAGTTGAACTGATTTTCAAGGTTTATACAGACATGTTATGTTGTTGTAGCGCCCCCGTTTGACCGATCGGCACCAAATTTGGAGGGCCCTTCCGGACTACTATTCTACAGGATATATTAAAGTTTGGTGATGATTGGCTGAGGCAGGCCTGAGATATAGCTGTCTGATTGAATTGGGCATGGCACCTGTATGGTTTGTGTGTGGCTGGTGACTATACCTCATGGAAAGTTTATGATTTTTTTTATGAATTATTTATTATGACTGTCTCCTGATTTAAATGATACCAGATTTGTGTAGGTTTGGTGAAAATCCTAGGAGGTTAACGAAATGTCTTGTTTTCAGACCAATATGAATTATGCAAAAACGCAAAGATGCAGAAGCAAGTTCTACATGTTGTTTGATTTGGCATGTCGTACTGAATTGACCTGGCAAGAAATGTCGATTGTAGGCTTCACCGTTCTCGAGAAATAGGCAGAAATGCAAAAGTTGTCACTGTTGCGCCCCCATCTGGCCGAGTGAGGTGTCCTTTACAGTTTAGGCAGAGGGTCAGAGCACAAATGTATCACCCAAATTTGATTTAGATTGGTCATTGAGAAGCCTGTGAAATGCCTGCTTGATTTTGATTGGCTGATGGCGGCCACTCTTTAAGGAATAATTACTGCCATTGTAGGTGACTGACCACAGGCTGCTTCCTAGTACATATCTACCAAATTTCAGTTAGATTGGCAAAGGCAGTCAGGAGATATTGCCAGTTTTTAGTTGTAGCGCCCCCTATTGACGAAATGCGGCCCGCCTCGGACCGTGTCCCCAGAATGGTGTAGGGAGGTAGCATTTCAAATTTGGTCAAGGTAGGCCAAGGCACGGCCAAGTTATAGCCGTCAGACCAAAACGGGCCAAATTTGGACATTGTTTGGGCGTGGCTAATGGCCGTAGGATATAAAAATGTCTGAATTTTGTGGATAATTCTTGATCAGCAGAGAATTCTGATTCGTCTGACACCTCATTTGTCTGATTTGGTAGGACAAGCCAGGACTTTAAGGAAAAAGTAGGATTGGCAAATTATGCAAATTAGCAAAAAATCTAAGTAGGCGGAGCTTCATAGTCCAAATGGCAAGTTGGTAGGGCTTTGCTGTCTGTATATGTAGAACAAAGAATTTCGATTGTAGGTCTAACAGGACAGGAGATATCGACCGAAACGTGTTGGGGGGCGCTAAGGCGCCCCCATCTGGCTGGCAGGACTGGGTAGGACAACCTGAGTAGTGGGTAGGAATTGACATCATCTGACCAAGTTTGGTTGGTCTAGCTCTTACAGTTTAGGCTGTACATTCAGTTTTAGGGCAGAAAAATAATAATAATAATAATAATAATAATAATCCTAAGAAAAACAATAATGGTCCATAAGGACTTCGTCCTTTGGACCCTTAACTAGAAACTGCAGGCAGTTACTGAAGGGTCCAAAGGGTATGACAAGTAGGACAGGTAGGACAGGTAGGACAACAGATGGTTTGAGTAGAAGGTAGAAATCAGGATGGAGATTGTTGAGTGTCCGTCTAACAGGTCAGGAAATGTAGGACAGAATGTAGGACCCTGTGGTGTAGTGCCTGAACCTGACTGAATGCAATGTTTTGGTGAGATAGTCTGAGTAGTAGGTAGAAATCAGGATATAGACTAGTTAGTATCGGTCTAACAGGTCAGCAAATGCAGGACAGAATGTAGAACCCTGTGGTGGAGTGCCTTAGCCTGACTTAATACATGTTTTGGGTCAGATGGCCTGACTAGTTGGTAGATTTAGGGACCTTCATACCTGGTCTGGTAAGTGTAGATATTACATAGTTGCTTTTTTATACTGCCTGTGTAAACATAGGCTGTGTTGCATATTCTTAACAAAGTGCTGAGTTGCGGGAGTGTGACATGTAACAGCAGTAATATCATGCTGTATGCTATTCTAGGATGTATATTTAGACAGGAGAAAGGCTAAAAGTATTGAAGGCATTATTGAAATGGAGCGCTGACTCCACCTACTGGCCAATTTATTATAAAATTGTAATTGCTGTAGTGTACACAGCCTGAAGAAAGATTAAAGTTTGAAAGATTTGTAAAAGTCAAATGGCAGGAGAATATAAGCAGATTAAAAATATGGACTTAGATGAAGGGAAAGGTGATTAATATTTTAATTTTTAAATAAACAATAAGCAGATTTCAGCTGCATTAACCAAGGTTGGTCTTAGACATATTATGACAGTGGCTGTAGTGCCCCCGTTTGACTGATTGCCACCAAACTTGGAAGGTCTTTTGCAGCTTGGCTGAGGCAGTCTAGTAACACAGCCGTGCATCAAATTTTGTGAGGATTGGATGAAGCATGCCAGAGATATAGCTATTTGAATGAAATAGGCATGGAAACAGTGTGGCCAGCAGGTGGAGTCAGCGCTCCATTTTAGAAATTGTATTCAATACTTTCAGGCCTTCTTATGTGTAAATTAAGTCTGATAATGTTCTATGAGGCAAATTGGTGAAAAATGAAAGTGAATAAAAAATATGGACTCAGGTGAAGGGAAAGGTAACAATTCTTTCAAGGTTTTATGAGAAATAAGGACATTTCAGCTGAATTTGCTAAGGTGGGTCTTAGACATATATGGACAGTGGCTGTAGCGCCCCTGTTTGACCGATTGGCACCAATATTGGAGGGTCTGTCTGAGGTCCCTTACTACATTAGGCCGTCAAATTTGATGAGGATTGGCTGAAGCACGGCTGAGATTTAGATGGTTGATTGAAATGAGCATGGATATGGTGCAGGTTTGTTGTAGCTGGTGGCCATAGCATACAGGTCAAGATATTTTTATGAATTATCCATAAGGGCAATGTCCTGATTGATGTACTACCAGAATGACCTACTTGGGCTGGATATTGTAGAAGTTACAGTAATATGTTATTTATTAAGTTATTAAACATCACAAGGGAATGAAAATGACTATCATTGGGCATTGCATATGTCTTGATTTGGCATGACTCACAGAACTGGCAGTACAAAATATTTTAACCAGTAATATGTCACTAGAACAGAAATGAGATAAATGTAAGTTGAACTGATTTTCAAGGTTTATACAGACATGTTATATTGTTGTAGCGCCCCCGTTTGACCGATCGGCACCAAATTTGGAGGGCCCTTCCGGACTACTATTCTACAGGATATATTAAAGTTTGGTGATGATTGGCTGAGGCAGGCCTGAGATATAGCTGTCTGATTGAATTGGGCATGGCACCTGTATGGTTTGTGTGTGGCTGGTGACTATACCTCATGGAAAGTTTATGATTTTTTTATGAATTATTTATTATGACTGTCTCCTGATTTAAATGATACCAGATTTGTGTAGGTTTGGTGAAAATCCTAGGAGGTTAACGAAATGTCTTGTTTTCAGACCAATATGAATTATGCAAAAACGCAAAGATGCAGAAGCAAGTTCTACATGTTGTTTGATTTGGCATGTCGTACTTAATTGACCGGGCAACAATTAGACTGCCATAACAGGATGGAGATTTAGCGTAGCTCTAATGTGACAGGAGATGTAGGGCAAACCGTAGAGGAGGATACTAAAAAGTCAGACAGAACTACAGGTCAGCAGATGTCAGACAGAACAGAACTTGTTTAGGTCAGATGGTTTGAGTAGAAGGTAGAAATCATGATGTAGATTGTTGAGTGTCGGTCTAACAGGTCAGGAAATGTAGGACAGAATGTAGAACCCTGTGGTGTAGTGCCTGAACCTGACTGAATGCATTGTTTTGGTCAGATGGTCTCAGTAGTAGGTAGAAATCAGGATATAGATTAGTTAGTATCGGTCTAACAGGTCAGCAAATGTAGGACAGAATGTAGAACCCTGTGGTGGAGTGCCTTAGCCTGACTGAATGCATGGTTTGGGTCAGATGGCCTGACTAGTTGGTAGATTTAGGGACCTTCATACCTGGTCTGGTAAGTCTAGATATTACAGAGTTTTCTTTTTTATACTGCCTGTGTAAACATAGGCTGTGTTGCATATTCTTAACAAAGTGCTGAGTTGCGTATTGTGACATGTAACAGCAGTAATATCATGCTGTATCATATTCTAGGTTATACATTTAGACAGGAGAAAGGCTAAAAGTATTGAAGGCATTATTGAAATGGAGCGCTGACTCCACCTGCTGGCCAATTTATTATAAAATTGTAATTGCTGCAGTGTACACAGCCTGAAGAAAGATTGAAGTTTGAAAGATTTGTAAAAGTCAAATGGCAGGAAAATATAAGCAGATTAAAAATATGGACTTAGATGAAGGGAAAGGTGATTAATTTTTTAATTTTTAAATAAACGATAAGCAGATTTCAGCTGCATTAACCAAGGTTGGTCTTAGACATATTAGGACAGTGGCTGTAGTGCCCCCGTTTGACCGATTGCCACCAAACTTGGAAGGTCTTTCTGAAGTCTAGTAACACAGATGTGCGTCAAATTTTGTGAGGATTGGATGAAGCATGCCAGAGATATAGCTATTTTAATGAAATGGGCATGGAAACAGTGTGGCCAGCAGGTGGAGTCAGCGCTCCATTTTAGAAATTGTATTCAATACTTTCAGGCCTTCTTATGTGTAAATTAAGTCTGATAATGTTCTATGAGGCAAATCGGTGAAAAATGAAAGTGAATAAGAAATATGGACTCAGGTGAAGGGAAAGGTAACAATTCTTTCAAGGTTTTATGAGAAATAAGGACATTTCAGCTGAATTTGCTAAGGTGGGTCTTAGAAATATATGGACAGTGGCTGTAGCGCCCCCATTTGACCGATTGGAACCAAAATTGGAGGGTCTGTCTGAGGTCCCTTACTACATTAGGCCGTCAAATTTGATGAGGATTGGCTGAAGCACAGCTGAGCTTTAGATGGTTGATTGAAATGAGCATGGATATGGTGCAGGTTTGTTGTAGCTGGTGGCCATAGCGTACAGGTTAAGATATTTTTATGAATTATCCATAATGGCAATGTCCTGATTGATGTACTACCAGAATGACCTACTTGGGCTGAACATTGTAGAAGTTACAGTAATATGTTATTTATTAAGTTTTTAAACATCACAAGGGAATGAAAATGACTATCATTGGGCATTGCATATGTCTTGATTTGGCATGACTCACAGAACTGGCAGTACAAAGTATTTTAACCAGTAACATGTCACTAGAACAGAAATGAGATAAATGTAAGTTGAACTGATTTTCAAGGTTTATACAGACATGTTATGTTGTTGTAGCGCCCCCGTTTGACCGATCGGCACCAAATTTGGAGGGCCCTTCCGGACTACTATTCTACAGGATATATTAAAGTTTGGTGATGATTGGCTGAGGCAGGCCTGAGATATAGCTGTCTGATTGAATTGGGCATGGCACCTGTATGGTTTGTGTGTGGCTGGTGACTATACCTCATGGAAAGTTTATGATTTTTTTATGAATTATTTATTATGACTGTCTCCTGATTTAAATGATACCAGATTTGTGTAGGTTTGGTGAAAATCCTAGGAGGTTAACGAAATGTCTTGTTTTCAGACCAATATGAATTATGCAAAAACGCAAAGATGCAGAAGCAAGTTCTACATGTTGTTTGATTTGGCATGTCGTACTTAATTGACCGGGCAACAATTAGACTGCCATAACAGGATGGAGATTTAGCGTAGCTCTAATGTGACAGGAGATGTAGGGCAAACCGTAGAGGAGGATACTAAAAAGTCAGACAGAACTACAGGTCAGCAGATGTCAGACAGAACAGAACTTGTTTAGGTCAGATGGTTTGAGTAGAAGGTAGAAATCATGATGTAGATTGTTGAGTGTCGGTCTAACAGGTCAGGAAATGTAGGACAGAATGTAGAACCCTGTGGTGTAGTGCCTGAACCTGACTGAATGCATTGTTTTGGTCAGATGGTCTCAGTAGTAGGTAGAAATCAGGATATAGATTAGTTAGTATCGGTCTAACAGGTCAGCAAATGTAGGACAGAATGTAGAACCCTGTGGTGGAGTGCCTTAGCCTGACTGAATGCATGGTTTGGGTCAGATGGCCTGACTAGTTGGTAGATTTAGGGACCTTCATACCTGGTCTGGTAAGTCTAGATATTACAGAGTTTTCTTTTTTATACTGCCTGTGTAAACATAGGCTGTGTTGCATATTCTTAACAAAGTGCTGAGTTGCGTATTGTGACATGTAACAGCAGTAATATCATGCTGTATCATATTCTAGGTTATACATTTAGACAGGAGAAAGGCTAAAAGTATTGAAGGCATTATTGAAATGGAGCGCTGACTCCACCTGCTGGCCAATTTATTATAAAATTGTAATTGCTGCAGTGTACACAGCCTGAAGAAAGATTGAAGTTTGAAAGATTTGTAAAAGTCAAATGGCAGGAAAATATAAGCAGATTAAAAATATGGACTTAGATGAAGGGAAAGGTGATTAATTTTTTAATTTTTAAATAAACGATAAGCAGATTTCAGCTGCATTAACCAAGGTTGGTCTTAGACATATTAGGACAGTGGCTGTAGTGCCCCCGTTTGACCGATTGCCACCAAACTTGGAAGGTCTTTCTGAAGTCTAGTAACACAGATGTGCGTCAAATTTTGTGAGGATTGGATGAAGCATGCCAGAGATATAGCTATTTTAATGAAATGGGCATGGAAACAGTGTGGCCAGCAGGTGGAGTCAGCGCTCCATTTTAGAAATTGTATTCAATACTTTCAGGCCTTCTTATGTGTAAATTAAGTCTGATAATGTTCTATGAGGCAAATCGGTGAAAAATGAAAGTGAATAAGAAATATGGACTCAGGTGAAGGGAAAGGTAACAATTCTTTCAAGGTTTTATGAGAAATAAGGACATTTCAGCTGAATTTGCTAAGGTGGGTCTTAGAAATATATGGACAGTGGCTGTAGCGCCCCCATTTGACCGATTGGAACCAAAATTGGAGGGTCTGTCTGAGGTCCCTTACTACATTAGGCCGTCAAATTTGATGAGGATTGGCTGAAGCACAGCTGAGCTTTAGATGGTTGATTGAAATGAGCATGGATATGGTGCAGGTTTGTTGTAGCTGGTGGCCATAGCGTACAGGTTAAGATATTTTTATGAATTATCCATAATGGCAATGTCCTGATTGATGTACTACCAGAATGACCTACTTGGGCTGAACATTGTAGAAGTTACAGTAATATGTTATTTATTAAGTTTTTAAACATCACAAGGGAATGAAAATGACTATCATTGGGCATTGCATATGTCTTGATTTGGCATGACTCACAGAACTGGCAGTACAAAGTATTTTAACCAGTAACATGTCACTAGAACAGAAATGAGATAAATGTAAGTTGAACTGATTTTCAAGGTTTATACAGACATGTTATGTTGTTGTAGCGCCCCCGTTTGACCGATCGGCACCAAATTTGGAGGGCCCTTCCGGACTACTATTCTACAGGATATATTAAAGTTTGGTGATGATTGGCTGAGGCAGGCCTGAGATATAGCTGTCTGATTGAATTGGGCATGGCACCTGTATGGTTTGTGTGTGGCTGGTGACTATACCTCATGGAAAGTTTATGATTTTTTTATGAATTATTTATTATGACTGTCTCCTGATTTAAATGATACCAGATTTGTGTAGGTTTGGTGAAAATCCTAGGAGGTTAACGAAATGTCTTGTTTTCAGACCAATATGAATTATGCAAAAACGCAAAGATGCAGAAGCAAGTTCTACATGTTGTTTGATTTGGCATGTCGTACTGAATTGACCTGGCAAGAAATGTCGATTGTAGGCTTCACCGTTCTCGAGAAATAGGCAGAAATGCAAAAGTTGTCACTGTTGCGCCCCCATCTGGCCGAGTGAGGTGTCCTTTACAGTTTAGGCAGAGGGTCAGAGCACAAATGTATCACCCAAATTTGATTTAGATTGGTCATTGAGAAGCCTGTGAAATGCCTGCTTGATTTTGATTGGCTGATGGCGGCCACTCTTTAAGGAATAATTACTGCCATTGTAGGTGACTGACCACAGGCTGCTTCCTAGTACATATCTACCAAATTTCAGTTAGATTGGCAAAGGCAGTCAGGAGATATTGCCAGTTTTTAGTTGTAGCGCCCCCTATTGACGAAATGCGGCCCGCCTCGGACCGTGTCCCCAGAATGGTGTAGGGAGGTAGCATTTCAAATTTGGTCAAGGTAGGCCAAGGCACGGCCAAGTTATAGCCGTCAGACCAAAACGGGCCAAATTTGGACATTGTTTGGGCGTGGCTAATGGCCGTAGGATATAAAAATGTCTGAATTTTGTGGATAATTCTTGATCAGCAGAGAATTCTGATTCGTCTGACACCTCATTTGTCTGATTTGGTAGGACAAGCCAGGACTTTAAGGAAAAAGTAGGATTGGCAAATTATGCAAATTAGCAAAAAATCTAAGTAGGCGGAGCTTCATAGTCCAAATGGCAAGTTGGTAGGGCTTTGCTGTCTGTATATGTAGAACAAAGAATTTCGATTGTAGGTCTAACAGGACAGGAGATATCGACCGAAACGTGTTGGGGGGCGCTAAGGCGCCCCCATCTGGCTGGCAGGACTGGGTAGGACAACCTGAGTAGTGGGTAGGAATTGACATCATCTGACCAAGTTTGGTTGGTCTAGCTCTTACAGTTTAGGCTGTACATTCAGTTTTAGGGCAGAAAAATAATAATAATAATAATAATAATAATAATCCTAAGAAAAACAATAATGGTCCATAAGGACTTCGTCCTTTGGACCCTTAACTAGAAACTGCAGGCAGTTACTGAAGGGTCCAAAGGGTATGACAAGTAGGACAGGTAGGACAGGTAGGACAACAGATGGTTTGAGTAGAAGGTAGAAATCAGGATGGAGATTGTTGAGTGTCCGTCTAACAGGTCAGGAAATGTAGGACAGAATGTAGGACCCTGTGGTGTAGTGCCTGAACCTGACTGAATGTAATGTTTTGGTGAGATAGTCTGAGTAGTAGGTAGAAATCAGGATATAGACTAGTTAGTATCGGTCTAACAGGTCAGCAAATGCAGGACAGAATGTAGAACCCTGTGGTGGAGTGCCTTAGCCTGACTTAATACATGTTTTGGGTCAGATGGCCTGACTAGTTGGTAGATTTAGGGACCTTCATACCTGGTCTGGTAAGTGTAGATATTACATAGTTGCTTTTTTATACTGCCTGTGTAAACATAGGCTGTGTTGCATATTCTTAACAAAGTGCTGAGTTGCGGGAGTGTGACATGTAACAGCAGTAATATCATGCTGTATGCTATTCTAGGATGTATATTTAGACAGGAGAAAGGCTAAAAGTATTGAAGGCATTATTGAAATGGAGCGCTGACTCCACCTGCTGGCCAATTTATTATAAAATTGTAATTGCTGTAGTGTACACAGCCTGAAGAAAGATTAAAGTTTGAAAGATTTGTAAAAGTCAAATGGCAGGAGAATATAAGCAGATTAAAAATATGGACTTAGATGAAGGTTAAGGTGATTAATATTTTAATTTTTAAATAAACAATAAGCAGATTTCAGCTGCATTAACCAAGGTTGGTCTTAGACATATTATGACAGTGGCTGTAGTGCCCCCGTTTGACTGATTGCCACCAAACTTGGAAGGTCTTTTGCAGCTTGGCTGAGGCAGTCTAGTAACACAGCCGTGCATCAAATTTTGTGAGGATTGGATGAAGCATGCCAGAGATATAGCTATTTGAATGAAATAGGCATGGAAACAGTGTGGCCAGCAGGTGGAGTCAGCGCTCCATTTTAGAAATTGTATTCAATACTTTCAGGCCTTCTTATGTGTAAATTAAGTCTGATAATGTTCTATGAGGCAAATTGGTGAAAAATGAAAGTGAATAAAAAATATGGACTCAGGTGAAGGGAAAGGTAACAATTCTTTCAAGGTTTTATGAGAAATAAGGACATTTCAGCTGAATTTGCTAAGGTGGGTCTTAGACATATATGGACAGTGGCTGTAGCGCCCCTGTTTGACCGATTGGCACCAATATTGGAGGGTCTGTCTGAGGTCCCTTACTACATTAGGCCGTCAAATTTGATGAGGATTGGCTGAAGCACGGCTGAGATTCAGATGGTTGATTGAAATGAGCATGGATATGGTGCAGGTTTGTTGTAGCTGGTGGCCATAGCATACAGGTCAAGATATTTTTATGAATTATCCATAAGGGCAATGTCCTGATTGATGTACTACCAGAATGACCTACTTGGGCTGGATATTGTAGAAGTTACAGTAATATGTTATTTATTAAGTTATTAAACATCACAAGGGAATGAAAATGACTATCATTGGGCATTGCATATGTCTTGATTTGGCATGACTCACAGAACTGGCAGTACAAAATATTTTAACCAGTAATATGTCACTAGAACAGAAATGAGATAAATGTAAGTTGAACTGATTTTCAAGGTTTATACAGACATGTTATATTGTTGTAGCGCCCCCGTTTGACCGATCGGCACCAAATTTGGAGGGCCCTTCCGGACTACTATTCTACAGGATATATTAAAGTTTGGTGATGATTGGCTGAGGCAGGCCTGAGATATAGCTGTCTGATTGAATTGGGCATGGCACCTGTATGGTTTGTGTGTGGCTGGTGACTATACCTCATGGAAAGTTTATGATTTTTTTATGAATTATTTATTATGACTGTCTCCTGATTTAAATGATACCAGATTTGTGTAGGTTTGGTGAAAATCCTAGGAGGTTAACGAAATGTCTTGTTTTCAGACCAATATGAATTATGCAAAAACGCAAAGATGCAGAAGCAAGTTCTACATGTTGTTTGATTTGGCATGTCGTACTTAATTGACCGGGCAACAATTAGACTGCCATAACAGGATGGAGATTTAGCGTAGCTCTAATGTGACAGGAGATGTAGGGCAAACCGTAGAGGAGGATACTAAAAAGTCAGACAGAACTACAGGTCAGCAGATGTCAGACAGAACAGAACTTGTTTAGGTCAGATGGTTTGAGTAGAAGGTAGAAATCATGATGTAGATTGTTGAGTGTCGGTCTAACAGGTCAGGAAATGTAGGACAGAATGTAGAACCCTGTGGTGTAGTGCCTGAACCTGACTGAATGCATTGTTTTGGTCAGATGGTCTCAGTAGTAGGTAGAAATCAGGATATAGATTAGTTAGTATCGGTCTAACAGGTCAGCAAATGTAGGACAGAATGTAGAACCCTGTGGTGGAGTGCCTTAGCCTGACTGAATGCATGGTTTGGGTCAGATGGCCTGACTAGTTGGTAGATTTAGGGACCTTCATACCTGGTCTGGTAAGTCTAGATATTACAGTTTTCTTTTTTATACTGCCTGTGTAAACATAGGCTGTGTTGCATATTCTTAACAAAGTGCTGAGTTGCGTATTGTGACATGTAACAGCAGTAATATCATGCTGTATCATATTCTAGGTTATACATTTAGACAGGAGAAAGGCTAAAAGTATTGAAGGCATTATTGAAATGGAGCGCTGACTCCACCTGCTGGCCAATTTATTATAAAATTGTAATTGCTGCAGTGTACACAGCCTGAAGAAAGATTGAAGTTTGAAAGATTTGTAAAAGTCAAATGGCAGGAAAATATAAGCAGATTAAAAATATGGACTTAGATGAAGGGAAAGGTGATTAATTTTTTAATTTTTAAATAAACGATAAGCAGATTTCAGCTGCATTAACCAAGGTTGGTCTTAGACATATTAGGACAGTGGCTGTAGTGCCCCCGTTTGACCGATTGCCACCAAACTTGGAAGGTCTTTCTGAAGTCTAGTAACACAGATGTGCGTCAAATTTTGTGAGGATTGGATGAAGCATGCCAGAGATATAGCTATTTTAATGAAATGGGCATGGAAACAGTGTGGCCAGCAGGTGGAGTCAGCGCTCCATTTTAGAAATTGTATTCAATACTTTCAGGCCTTCTTATGTGTAAATTAAGTCTGATAATGTTCTATGAGGCAAATCGGTGAAAAATGAAAGTGAATAAGAAATATGGACTCAGGTGAAGGGAAAGGTAACAATTCTTTCAAGGTTTTATGAGAAATAAGGACATTTCAGCTGAATTTGCTAAGGTGGGTCTTAGAAATATATGGACAGTGGCTGTAGCGCCCCCATTTGACCGATTGGAACCAAAATTGGAGGGTCTGTCTGAGGTCCCTTACTACATTAGGCCGTCAAATTTGATGAGGATTGGCTGAAGCACAGCTGAGCTTTAGATGGTTGATTGAAATGAGCATGGATATGGTGCAGGTTTGTTGTAGCTGGTGGCCATAGCGTACAGGTTAAGATATTTTTATGAATTATCCATAATGGCAATGTCCTGATTGATGTACTACCAGAATGACCTACTTGGGCTGAACATTGTAGAAGTTACAGTAATATGTTATTTATTAAGTTTTTAAACATCACAAGGGAATGAAAATGACTATCATTGGGCATTGCATATGTCTTGATTTGGCATGACTCACAGAACTGGCAGTACAAAATATTTTAACCAGTAACATGTCACTAGAACAGAAATGAGATAAATGTAAGTTGAACTGATTTTCAAGGTTTATACAGACATGTTATGTTGTTGTAGCGCCCCCGTTTGACCGATCGGCACCAAATTTGGAGGGCCCTTCCGGACTACTATTCTACAGGATATATTAAAGTTTGGTGATGATTGGCTGAGGCAGGCCTGAGATATAGCTGTCTGATTGAATTGGGCATGGCACCTGTATGGTTTGTGTGTGGCTGGTGACTATACCTCATGGAAAGTTTATGATTTTTTTTATGAATTATTTATTATGACTGTCTCCTGATTTAAATGATACCAGATTTGTGTAGGTTTGGTGAAAATCCTAGGAGGTTAACGAAATGTCTTGTTTTCAGACCAATATGAATTATGCAAAAACGCAAAGATGCAGAAGCAAGTTCTACATGTTGTTTGATTTGGCATGTCGTACTGAATTGACCTGGCAAGAAATGTCGATTGTAGGCTTCACCGTTCTCGAGAAATAGGCAGAAATGCAAAAGTTGTCACTGTTGCGCCCCCATCTGGCCGAGTGAGGTGTCCTTTACAGTTTAGGCAGAGGGTCAGAGCACAAATGTATCACCCAAATTTGATTTAGATTGGTCATTGAGAAGCCTGTGAAATGCCTGCTTGATTTTGATTGGCTGATGGCGGCCACTCTTTAAGGAATAATTACTGCCATTGTAGGTGACTGACCACAGGCTGCTTCCTAGTACATATCTACCAAATTTCAGTTAGATTGGCAAAGGCAGTCAGGAGATATTGCCAGTTTTTAGTTGTAGCGCCCCCTATTGACGAAATGCGGCCCGCCTCGGACCGTGTCCCCAGAATGGTGTAGGGAGGTAGCATTTCAAATTTGGTCAAGGTAGGCCAAGGCACGGCCAAGTTATAGCCGTCAGACCAAAACGGGCCAAATTTGGACATTGTTTGGGCGTGGCTAATGGCCGTAGGATATAAAAATGTCTGAATTTTGTGGATAATTCTTGATCAGCAGAGAATTCTGATTCGTCTGACACCTCATTTGTCTGATTTGGTAGGACAAGCCAGGACTTTAAGGAAAAAGTAGGATTGGCAAATTATGCAAATTAGCAAAAAATCTAAGTAGGCGGAGCTTCATAGTCCAAATGGCAAGTTGGTAGGGCTTTGCTGTCTGTATATGTAGAACAAAGAATTTCGATTGTAGGTCTAACAGGACAGGAGATATCGACCGAAACGTGTTGGGGGGCGCTAAGGCGCCCCCATCTGGCTGGCAGGACTGGGTAGGACAACCTGAGTAGTGGGTAGGAATTGACATCATCTGACCAAGTTTGGTTGGTCTAGCTCTTACAGTTTAGGCTGTACATTCAGTTTTAGGGCAGAAAAATAATAATAATAATAACTAGAAACTGCAGGCAGTTACTGAAGGGTCCAAAGGGTATGACAAGTAGGACAGGTAGGACAGGTAGGACAACAGATGGTTTGAGTAGAAGGTAGAAATCAGGATGGAGATTGTTGAGTGTCCGTCTAACAGGTCAGGAAATGTAGGACAGAATGTAGGACCCTGTGGTGTAGTGCCTGAACCTGACTGAATGTAATGTTTTGGTGAGATAGTCTGAGTAGTAGGTAGAAATCAGGATATAGACTAGTTAGTATCGGTCTAACAGGTCAGCAAATGCAGGACAGAATGTAGAACCCTGTGGTGGAGTGCCTTAGCCTGACTTAATACATGTTTTGGGTCAGATGGCCTGACTAGTTGGTAGATTTAGGGACCTTCATACCTGGTCTGGTAAGTGTAGATATTACATAGTTGCTTTTTTATACTGCCTGTGTAAACATAGGCTGTGTTGCATATTCTTAACAAAGTGCTGAGTTGCGGGAGTGTGACATGTAACAGCAGTAATATCATGCTGTATGCTATTCTAGGATGTATATTTAGACAGGAGAAAGGCTAAAAGTATTGAAGGCATTATTGAAATGGAGCGCTGACTCCACCTGCTGGCCAATTTATTATAAAATTGTAATTGCTGTAGTGTACACAGCCTGAAGAAAGATTAAAGTTTGAAAGATTTGTAAAAGTCAAATGGCAGGAGAATATAAGCAGATTAAAAATATGGACTTAGATGAAGGTTAAGGTGATTAATATTTTAATTTTTAAATAAACAATAAGCAGATTTCAGCTGCATTAACCAAGGTTGGTCTTAGACATATTATGACAGTGGCTGTAGTGCCCCCGTTTGACTGATTGCCACCAAACTTGGAAGGTCTTTTGCAGCTTGGCTGAGGCAGTCTAGTAACACAGCCGTGCATCAAATTTTGTGAGGATTGGATGAAGCATGCCAGAGATATAGCTATTTGAATGAAATAGGCATGGAAACAGTGTGGCCAGCAGGTGGAGTCAGCGCTCCATTTTAGAAATTGTATTCAATACTTTCAGGCCTTCTTATGTGTAAATTAAGTCTGATAATGTTCTATGAGGCAAATTGGTGAAAAATGAAAGTGAATAAAAAATATGGACTCAGGTGAAGGGAAAGGTAACAATTCTTTCAAGGTTTTATGAGAAATAAGGACATTTCAGCTGAATTTGCTAAGGTGGGTCTTAGACATATATGGACAGTGGCTGTAGCGCCCCTGTTTGACCGATTGGCACCAATATTGGAGGGTCTGTCTGAGGTCCCTTACTACATTAGGCCGTCAAATTTGATGAGGATTGGCTGAAGCACGGCTGAGATTCAGATGGTTGATTGAAATGAGCATGGATATGGTGCAGGTTTGTTGTAGCTGGTGGCCATAGCATACAGGTCAAGATATTTTTATGAATTATCCATAAGGGCAATGTCCTGATTGATGTACTACCAGAATGACCTACTTGGGCTGGATATTGTAGAAGTTACAGTAATATGTTATTTATTAAGTTATTAAACATCACAAGGGAATGAAAATGACTATCATTGGGCATTGCATATGTCTTGATTTGGCATGACTCACAGAACTGGCAGTACAAAATATTTTAACCAGTAATATGTCACTAGAACAGAAATGAGATAAATGTAAGTTGAACTGATTTTCAAGGTTTATACAGACATGTTATATTGTTGTAGCGCCCCCGTTTGACCGATCGGCACCAAATTTGGAGGGCCCTTCCGGACTACTATTCTACAGGATATATTAAAGTTTGGTGATGATTGGCTGAGGCAGGCCTGAGATATAGCTGTCTGATTGAATTGGGCATGGCACCTGTATGGTTTGTGTGTGGCTGGTGACTATACCTCATGGAAAGTTTATGATTTTTTTATGAATTATTTATTATGACTGTCTCCTGATTTAAATGATACCAGATTTGTGTAGGTTTGGTGAAAATCCTAGGAGGTTAACGAAATGTCTTGTTTTCAGACCAATATGAATTATGCAAAAACGCAAAGATGCAGAAGCAAGTTCTACATGTTGTTTGATTTGGCATGTCGTACTTAATTGACCGGGCAACAATTAGACTGCCATAACAGGATGGAGATTTAGCGTAGCTCTAATGTGACAGGAGATGTAGGGCAAACCGTAGAGGAGGATACTAAAAAGTCAGACAGAACTACAGGTCAGCAGATGTCAGACAGAACAGAACTTGTTTAGGTCAGATGGTTTGAGTAGAAGGTAGAAATCATGATGTAGATTGTTGAGTGTCGGTCTAACAGGTCAGGAAATGTAGGACAGAATGTAGAACCCTGTGGTGTAGTGCCTGAACCTGACTGAATGCATTGTTTTGGTCAGATGGTCTCAGTAGTAGGTAGAAATCAGGATATAGATTAGTTAGTATCGGTCTAACAGGTCAGCAAATGTAGGACAGAATGTAGAACCCTGTGGTGGAGTGCCTTAGCCTGACTGAATGCATGGTTTGGGTCAGATGGCCTGACTAGTTGGTAGATTTAGGGACCTTCATACCTGGTCTGGTAAGTCTAGATATTACAGAGTTTTCTTTTTTATACTGCCTGTGTAAACATAGGCTGTGTTGCATATTCTTAACAAAGTGCTGAGTTGCGTATTGTGACATGTAACAGCAGTAATATCATGCTGTATCATATTCTAGGTTATACATTTAGACAGGAGAAAGGCTAAAAGTATTGAAGGCATTATTGAAATGGAGCGCTGACTCCACCTGCTGGCCAATTTATTATAAAATTGTAATTGCTGCAGTGTACACAGCCTGAAGAAAGATTGAAGTTTGAAAGATTTGTAAAAGTCAAATGGCAGGAAAATATAAGCAGATTAAAAATATGGACTTAGATGAAGGGAAAGGTGATTAATTTTTTAATTTTTAAATAAACGATAAGCAGATTTCAGCTGCATTAACCAAGGTTGGTCTTAGACATATTAGGACAGTGGCTGTAGTGCCCCCGTTTGACCGATTGCCACCAAACTTGGAAGGTCTTTCTGAAGTCTAGTAACACAGATGTGCGTCAAATTTTGTGAGGATTGGATGAAGCATGCCAGAGATATAGCTATTTTAATGAAATGGGCATGGAAACAGTGTGGCCAGCAGGTGGAGTCAGCGCTCCATTTTAGAAATTGTATTCAATACTTTCAGGCCTTCTTATGTGTAAATTAAGTCTGATAATGTTCTATGAGGCAAATCGGTGAAAAATGAAAGTGAATAAGAAATATGGACTCAGGTGAAGGGAAAGGTAACAATTCTTTCAAGGTTTTATGAGAAATAAGGACATTTCAGCTGAATTTGCTAAGGTGGGTCTTAGAAATATATGGACAGTGGCTGTAGCGCCCCCATTTGACCGATTGGAACCAAAATTGGAGGGTCTGTCTGAGGTCCCTTACTACATTAGGCCGTCAAATTTGATGAGGATTGGCTGAAGCACAGCTGAGCTTTAGATGGTTGATTGAAATGAGCATGGATATGGTGCAGGTTTGTTGTAGCTGGTGGCCATAGCGTACAGGTTAAGATATTTTTATGAATTATCCATAATGGCAATGTCCTGATTGATGTACTACCAGAATGACCTACTTGGGCTGAACATTGTAGAAGTTACAGTAATATGTTATTTATTAAGTTTTTAAACATCACAAGGGAATGAAAATGACTATCATTGGGCATTGCATATGTCTTGATTTGGCATGACTCACAGAACTGGCAGTACAAAATATTTTAACCAGTAACATGTCACTAGAACAGAAATGAGATAAATGTAAGTTGAACTGATTTTCAAGGTTTATACAGACATGTTATGTTGTTGTAGCGCCCCCGTTTGACCGATCGGCACCAAATTTGGAGGGCCCTTCCGGACTACTATTCTACAGGATATATTAAAGTTTGGTGATGATTGGCTGAGGCAGGCCTGAGATATAGCTGTCTGATTGAATTGGGCATGGCACCTGTATGGTTTGTGTGTGGCTGGTGACTATACCTCATGGAAAGTTTATGATTTTTTTATGAATTATTTATTATGACTGTCTCCTGATTTAAATGATACCAGATTTGTGTAGGTTTGGTGAAAATCCTAGGAGGTTAACGAAATGTCTTGTTTTCAGACCAATATGAATTATGCAAAAACGCAAAGATGCAGAAGCAAGTTCTACATGTTGTTTGATTTGGCATGTCGTACTGAATTGACCTGGCAAGAAATGTCGATTGTAGGCTTCACCGTTCTCGAGAAATAGGCAGAAATGCAAAAGTTGTCACTGTTGCGCCCCCATCTGGCCGAGTGAGGTGTCCTTTACAGTTTAGGCAGAGGGTCAGAGCACAAATGTATCACCCAAATTTGATTTAGATTGGTCATTGAGAAGCCTGTGAAATGCCTGCTTGATTTTGATTGGCTGATGGCGGCCACTCTTTAAGGAATAATTACTGCCATTGTAGGTGACTGACCACAGGCTGCTTCCTAGTACATATCTACCAAATTTCAGTTAGATTGGCAAAGGCAGTCAGGAGATATTGCCAGTTTTTAGTTGTAGCGCCCCCTATTGACGAAATGCGGCCCGCCTCGGACCGTGTCCCCAGAATGGTGTAGGGAGGTAGCATTTCAAATTTGGTCAAGGTAGGCCAAGGCACGGCCAAGTTATAGCCGTCAGACCAAAACGGGCCAAATTTGGACATTGTTTGGGCGTGGCTAATGGCCGTAGGATATAAAAATGTCTGAATTTTGTGGATAATTCTTGATCAGCAGAGAATTCTGATTCGTCTGACACCTCATTTGTCTGATTTGGTAGGACAAGCCAGGACTTTAAGGAAAAAGTATGATTGGCAAATTATGCAAATTAGCAAAAAATCTAAGTAGGCGGAGCTTCATAGTCCAAATGGCAAGTTGGTAGGGCTTTGCTGTCTGTATATGTAGAACAAAGAATTTCGATTGTAGGTCTAACAGGACAGGAGATATCGACCGAAACGTGTTGGGGGGCGCTAAGGCGCCCCCATCTGGCTGGCAGGACTGGGTAGGACAACCTGAGTAGTGGGTAGGAATTGACATCATCTGACCAAGTTTGGTTGGTCTAGCTCTTACAGTTTAGGCTGTACATTCAGTTTTAGGGCAGAAAAATAATAATAATAATAACTAGAAACTGCAGGCAGTTACTGAAGGGTCCAAAGGGTATGACAAGTAGGACAGGTAGGACAGGTAGGACAACAGATGGTTTGAGTAGAAGGTAGAAATCAGGATGGAGATTGTTGAGTGTCCGTCTAACAGGTCAGGAAATGTAGGACAGAATGTAGGACCCTGTGGTGTAGTGCCTGAACCTGACTGAATGTAATGTTTTGGTGAGATAGTCTGAGTAGTAGGTAGAAATCAGGATATAGACTAGTTAGTATCGGTCTAACAGGTCAGCAAATGCAGGACAGAATGTAGAACCCTGTGGTGGAGTGCCTTAGCCTGACTTAATACATGTTTTGGGTCAGATGGCCTGACTAGTTGGTAGATTTAGGGACCTTCATACCTGGTCTGGTAAGTGTAGATATTACATAGTTGCTTTTTTATACTGCCTGTGTAAACATAGGCTGTGTTGCATATTCTTAACAAAGTGCTGAGTTGCGGGAGTGTGACATGTAACAGCAGTAATATCATGCTGTATGCTATTCTAGGATGTATATTTAGACAGGAGAAAGGCTAAAAGTATTGAAGGCATTATTGAAATGGAGCGCTGACTCCACCTGCTGGCCAATTTATTATAAAATTGTAATTGCTGTAGTGTACACAGCCTGAAGAAAGATTAAAGTTTGAAAGATTTGTAAAAGTCAAATGGCAGGAGAATATAAGCAGATTAAAAATATGGACTTAGATGAAGGTTAAGGTGATTAATATTTTAATTTTTAAATAAACAATAAGCAGATTTCAGCTGCATTAACCAAGGTTGGTCTTAGACATATTATGACAGTGGCTGTAGTGCCCCCGTTTGACTGATTGCCACCAAACTTGGAAGGTCTTTTGCAGCTTGGCTGAGGCAGTCTAGTAACACAGCCGTGCATCAAATTTTGTGAGGATTGGATGAAGCATGCCAGAGATATAGCTATTTGAATGAAATAGGCATGGAAACAGTGTGGCCAGCAGGTGGAGTCAGCGCTCCATTTTAGAAATTGTATTCAATACTTTCAGGCCTTCTTATGTGTAAATTAAGTCTGATAATGTTCTATGAGGCAAATTGGTGAAAAATGAAAGTGAATAAAAAATATGGACTCAGGTGAAGGGAAAGGTAACAATTCTTTCAAGGTTTTATGAGAAATAAGGACATTTCAGCTGAATTTGCTAAGGTGGGTCTTAGACATATATGGACAGTGGCTGTAGCGCCCCTGTTTGACCGATTGGCACCAATATTGGAGGGTCTGTCTGAGGTCCCTTACTACATTAGGCCGTCAAATTTGATGAGGATTGGCTGAAGCACGGCTGAGATTCAGATGGTTGATTGAAATGAGCATGGATATGGTGCAGGTTTGTTGTAGCTGGTGGCCATAGCATACAGGTCAAGATATTTTTATGAATTATCCATAAGGGCAATGTCCTGATTGATGTACTACCAGAATGACCTACTTGGGCTGGATATTGTAGAAGTTACAGTAATATGTTATTTATTAAGTTATTAAACATCACAAGGGAATGAAAATGACTATCATTGGGCATTGCATATGTCTTGATTTGGCATGACTCACAGAACTGGCAGTACAAAATATTTTAACCAGTAATATGTCACTAGAACAGAAATGAGATAAATGTAAGTTGAACTGATTTTCAAGGTTTATACAGACATGTTATATTGTTGTAGCGCCCCCGTTTGACCGATCGGCACCAAATTTGGAGGGCCCTTCCGGACTACTATTCTACAGGATATATTAAAGTTTGGTGATGATTGGCTGAGGCAGGCCTGAGATATAGCTGTCTGATTGAATTGGGCATGGCACCTGTATGGTTTGTGTGTGGCTGGTGACTATACCTCATGGAAAGTTTATGATTTTTTTATGAATTATTTATTATGACTGTCTCCTGATTTAAATGATACCAGATTTGTGTAGGTTTGGTGAAAATCCTAGGAGGTTAACGAAATGTCTTGTTTTCAGACCAATATGAATTATGCAAAAACGCAAAGATGCAGAAGCAAGTTCTACATGTTGTTTGATTTGGCATGTCGTACTTAATTGACCGGGCAACAATTAGACTGCCATAACAGGATGGAGATTTAGCGTAGCTCTAATGTGACAGGAGATGTAGGGCAAACCGTAGAGGAGGATACTAAAAAGTCAGACAGAACTACAGGTCAGCAGATGTCAGACAGAACAGAACTTGTTTAGGTCAGATGGTTTGAGTAGAAGGTAGAAATCATGATGTAGATTGTTGAGTGTCGGTCTAACAGGTCAGGAAATGTAGGACAGAATGTAGAACCCTGTGGTGTAGTGCCTGAACCTGACTGAATGCATTGTTTTGGTCAGATGGTCTCAGTAGTAGGTAGAAATCAGGATATAGATTAGTTAGTATCGGTCTAACAGGTCAGCAAATGTAGGACAGAATGTAGAACCCTGTGGTGGAGTGCCTTAGCCTGACTGAATGCATGGTTTGGGTCAGATGGCCTGACTAGTTGGTAGATTTAGGGACCTTCATACCTGGTCTGGTAAGTCTAGATATTACAGTTTTCTTTTTTATACTGCCTGTGTAAACATAGGCTGTGTTGCATATTCTTAACAAAGTGCTGAGTTGCGTATTGTGACATGTAACAGCAGTAATATCATGCTGTATCATATTCTAGGTTATACATTTAGACAGGAGAAAGGCTAAAAGTATTGAAGGCATTATTGAAATGGAGCGCTGACTCCACCTGCTGGCCAATTTATTATAAAATTGTAATTGCTGCAGTGTACACAGCCTGAAGAAAGATTGAAGTTTGAAAGATTTGTAAAAGTCAAATGGCAGGAAAATATAAGCAGATTAAAAATATGGACTTAGATGAAGGGAAAGGTGATTAATTTTTTAATTTTTAAATAAACGATAAGCAGATTTCAGCTGCATTAACCAAGGTTGGTCTTAGACATATTAGGACAGTGGCTGTAGTGCCCCCGTTTGACCGATTGCCACCAAACTTGGAAGGTCTTTCTGAAGTCTAGTAACACAGATGTGCGTCAAATTTTGTGAGGATTGGATGAAGCATGCCAGAGATATAGCTATTTTAATGAAATGGGCATGGAAACAGTGTGGCCAGCAGGTGGAGTCAGCGCTCCATTTTAGAAATTGTATTCAATACTTTCAGGCCTTCTTATGTGTAAATTAAGTCTGATAATGTTCTATGAGGCAAATCGGTGAAAAATGAAAGTGAATAAGAAATATGGACTCAGGTGAAGGGAAAGGTAACAATTCTTTCAAGGTTTTATGAGAAATAAGGACATTTCAGCTGAATTTGCTAAGGTGGGTCTTAGAAATATATGGACAGTGGCTGTAGCGCCCCCATTTGACCGATTGGAACCAAAATTGGAGGGTCTGTCTGAGGTCCCTTACTACATTAGGCCGTCAAATTTGATGAGGATTGGCTGAAGCACAGCTGAGCTTTAGATGGTTGATTGAAATGAGCATGGATATGGTGCAGGTTTGTTGTAGCTGGTGGCCATAGCGTACAGGTTAAGATATTTTTATGAATTATCCATAATGGCAATGTCCTGATTGATGTACTACCAGAATGACCTACTTGGGCTGAACATTGTAGAAGTTACAGTAATATGTTATTTATTAAGTTTTTAAACATCACAAGGGAATGAAAATGACTATCATTGGGCATTGCATATGTCTTGATTTGGCATGACTCACAGAACTGGCAGTACAAAATATTTTAACCAGTAACATGTCACTAGAACAGAAATGAGATAAATGTAAGTTGAACTGATTTTCAAGGTTTATACAGACATGTTATGTTGTTGTAGCGCCCCCGTTTGACCGATCGGCACCAAATTTGGAGGGCCCTTCCGGACTACTATTCTACAGGATATATTAAAGTTTGGTGATGATTGGCTGAGGCAGGCCTGAGATATAGCTGTCTGATTGAATTGGGCATGGCACCTGTATGGTTTGTGTGTGGCTGGTGACTATACCTCATGGAAAGTTTATGATTTTTTTTATGAATTATTTATTATGACTGTCTCCTGATTTAAATGATACCAGATTTGTGTAGGTTTGGTGAAAATCCTAGGAGGTTAACGAAATGTCTTGTTTTCAGACCAATATGAATTATGCAAAAACGCAAAGATGCAGAAGCAAGTTCTACATGTTGTTTGATTTGGCATGTCGTACTGAATTGACCTGGCAAGAAATGTCGATTGTAGGCTTCACCGTTCTCGAGAAATAGGCAGAAATGCAAAAGTTGTCACTGTTGCGCCCCCATCTGGCCGAGTGAGGTGTCCTTTACAGTTTAGGCAGAGGGTCAGAGCACAAATGTATCACCCAAATTTGATTTAGATTGGTCATTGAGAAGCCTGTGAAATGCCTGCTTGATTTTGATTGGCTGATGGCGGCCACTCTTTAAGGAATAATTACTGCCATTGTAGGTGACTGACCACAGGCTGCTTCCTAGTACATATCTACCAAATTTCAGTTAGATTGGCAAAGGCAGTCAGGAGATATTGCCAGTTTTTAGTTGTAGCGCCCCCTATTGACGAAATGCGGCCCGCCTCGGACCGTGTCCCCAGAATGGTGTAGGGAGGTAGCATTTCAAATTTGGTCAAGGTAGGCCAAGGCACGGCCAAGTTATAGCCGTCAGACCAAAACGGGCCAAATTTGGACATTGTTTGGGCGTGGCTAATGGCCGTAGGATATAAAAATGTCTGAATTTTGTGGATAATTCTTGATCAGCAGAGAATTCTGATTCGTCTGACACCTCATTTGTCTGATTTGGTAGGACAAGCCAGGACTTTAAGGAAAAAGTAGGATTGGCAAATTATGCAAATTAGCAAAAAATCTAAGTAGGCGGAGCTTCATAGTCCAAATGGCAAGTTGGTAGGGCTTTGCTGTCTGTATATGTAGAACAAAGAATTTCGATTGTAGGTCTAACAGGACAGGAGATATCGACCGAAACGTGTTGGGGGGCGCTAAGGCGCCCCCATCTGGCTGGCAGGACTGGGTAGGACAACCTGAGTAGTGGGTAGGAATTGACATCATCTGACCAAGTTTGGTTGGTCTAGCTCTTACAGTTTAGGCTGTACATTCAGTTTTAGGGCAGAAAAATAATAATAACTAGAAACTGCAGGCAGTTACTGAAGGGTCCAAAGGGTATGACAAGTAGGACAGGTAGGACAGGTAGGACAACAGATGGTTTGAGTAGAAGGTAGAAATCAGGATGGAGATTGTTGAGTGTCCGTCTAACAGGTCAGGAAATGTAGGACAGAATGTAGGACCCTGTGGTGTAGTGCCTGAACCTGACTGAATGTAATGTTTTGGTGAGATAGTCTGAGTAGTAGGTAGAAATCAGGATATAGACTAGTTAGTATCGGTCTAACAGGTCAGCAAATGCAGGACAGAATGTAGAACCCTGTGGTGGAGTGCCTTAGCCTGACTTAATACATGTTTTGGGTCAGATGGCCTGACTAGTTGGTAGATTTAGGGACCTTCATACCTGGTCTGGTAAGTGTAGATATTACATAGTTGCTTTTTTATACTGCCTGTGTAAACATAGGCTGTGTTGCATATTCTTAACAAAGTGCTGAGTTGCGGGAGTGTGACATGTAACAGCAGTAATATCATGCTGTATGCTATTCTAGGATGTATATTTAGACAGGAGAAAGGCTAAAAGTATTGAAGGCATTATTGAAATGGAGCGCTGACTCCACCTGCTGGCCAATTTATTATAAAATTGTAATTGCTGTAGTGTACACAGCCTGAAGAAAGATTAAAGTTTGAAAGATTTGTAAAAGTCAAATGGCAGGAGAATATAAGCAGATTAAAAATATGGACTTAGATGAAGGTTAAGGTGATTAATATTTTAATTTTTAAATAAACAATAAGCAGATTTCAGCTGCATTAACCAAGGTTGGTCTTAGACATATTATGACAGTGGCTGTAGTGCCCCCGTTTGACTGATTGCCACCAAACTTGGAAGGTCTTTTGCAGCTTGGCTGAGGCAGTCTAGTAACACAGCCGTGCATCAAATTTTGTGAGGATTGGATGAAGCATGCCAGAGATATAGCTATTTGAATGAAATAGGCATGGAAACAGTGTGGCCAGCAGGTGGAGTCAGCGCTCCATTTTAGAAATTGTATTCAATACTTTCAGGCCTTCTTATGTGTAAATTAAGTCTGATAATGTTCTATGAGGCAAATTGGTGAAAAATGAAAGTGAATAAAAAATATGGACTCAGGTGAAGGGAAAGGTAACAATTCTTTCAAGGTTTTATGAGAAATAAGGACATTTCAGCTGAATTTGCTAAGGTGGGTCTTAGACATATATGGACAGTGGCTGTAGCGCCCCTGTTTGACCGATTGGCACCAATATTGGAGGGTCTGTCTGAGGTCCCTTACTACATTAGGCCGTCAAATTTGATGAGGATTGGCTGAAGCACGGCTGAGATTCAGATGGTTGATTGAAATGAGCATGGATATGGTGCAGGTTTGTTGTAGCTGGTGGCCATAGCATACAGGTCAAGATATTTTTATGAATTATCCATAAGGGCAATGTCCTGATTGATGTACTACCAGAATGACCTACTTGGGCTGGATATTGTAGAAGTTACAGTAATATGTTATTTATTAAGTTATTAAACATCACAAGGGAATGAAAATGACTATCATTGGGCATTGCATATGTCTTGATTTGGCATGACTCACAGAACTGGCAGTACAAAATATTTTAACCAGTAATATGTCACTAGAACAGAAATGAGATAAATGTAAGTTGAACTGATTTTCAAGGTTTATACAGACATGTTATATTGTTGTAGCGCCCCCGTTTGACCGATCGGCACCAAATTTGGAGGGCCCTTCCGGACTACTATTCTACAGGATATATTAAAGTTTGGTGATGATTGGCTGAGGCAGGCCTGAGATATAGCTGTCTGATTGAATTGGGCATGGCACCTGTATGGTTTGTGTGTGGCTGGTGACTATACCTCATGGAAAGTTTATGATTTTTTTATGAATTATTTATTATGACTGTCTCCTGATTTAAATGATACCAGATTTGTGTAGGTTTGGTGAAAATCCTAGGAGGTTAACGAAATGTCTTGTTTTCAGACCAATATGAATTATGCAAAAACGCAAAGATGCAGAAGCAAGTTCTACATGTTGTTTGATTTGGCATGTCGTACTTAATTGACCGGGCAACAATTAGACTGCCATAACAGGATGGAGATTTAGCGTAGCTCTAATGTGACAGGAGATGTAGGGCAAACCGTAGAGGAGGATACTAAAAAGTCAGACAGAACTACAGGTCAGCAGATGTCAGACAGAACAGAACTTGTTTAGGTCAGATGGTTTGAGTAGAAGGTAGAAATCATGATGTAGATTGTTGAGTGTCGGTCTAACAGGTCAGGAAATGTAGGACAGAATGTAGAACCCTGTGGTGTAGTGCCTGAACCTGACTGAATGCATTGTTTTGGTCAGATGGTCTCAGTAGTAGGTAGAAATCAGGATATAGATTAGTTAGTATCGGTCTAACAGGTCAGCAAATGTAGGACAGAATGTAGAACCCTGTGGTGGAGTGCCTTAGCCTGACTGAATGCATGGTTTGGGTCAGATGGCCTGACTAGTTGGTAGATTTAGGGACCTTCATACCTGGTCTGGTAAGTCTAGATATTACAGTTTTCTTTTTTATACTGCCTGTGTAAACATAGGCTGTGTTGCATATTCTTAACAAAGTGCTGAGTTGCGTATTGTGACATGTAACAGCAGTAATATCATGCTGTATCATATTCTAGGTTATACATTTAGACAGGAGAAAGGCTAAAAGTATTGAAGGCATTATTGAAATGGAGCGCTGACTCCACCTGCTGGCCAATTTATTATAAAATTGTAATTGCTGCAGTGTACACAGCCTGAAGAAAGATTGAAGTTTGAAAGATTTGTAAAAGTCAAATGGCAGGAAAATATAAGCAGATTAAAAATATGGACTTAGATGAAGGGAAAGGTGATTAATTTTTTAATTTTTAAATAAACGATAAGCAGATTTCAGCTGCATTAACCAAGGTTGGTCTTAGACATATTAGGACAGTGGCTGTAGTGCCCCCGTTTGACCGATTGCCACCAAACTTGGAAGGTCTTTCTGAAGTCTAGTAACACAGATGTGCGTCAAATTTTGTGAGGATTGGATGAAGCATGCCAGAGATATAGCTATTTTAATGAAATGGGCATGGAAACAGTGTGGCCAGCAGGTGGAGTCAGCGCTCCATTTTAGAAATTGTATTCAATACTTTCAGGCCTTCTTATGTGTAAATTAAGTCTGATAATGTTCTATGAGGCAAATCGGTGAAAAATGAAAGTGAATAAGAAATATGGACTCAGGTGAAGGGAAAGGTAACAATTCTTTCAAGGTTTTATGAGAAATAAGGACATTTCAGCTGAATTTGCTAAGGTGGGTCTTAGAAATATATGGACAGTGGCTGTAGCGCCCCCATTTGACCGATTGGAACCAAAATTGGAGGGTCTGTCTGAGGTCCCTTACTACATTAGGCCGTCAAATTTGATGAGGATTGGCTGAAGCACAGCTGAGCTTTAGATGGTTGATTGAAATGAGCATGGATATGGTGCAGGTTTGTTGTAGCTGGTGGCCATAGCGTACAGGTTAAGATATTTTTATGAATTATCCATAATGGCAATGTCCTGATTGATGTACTACCAGAATGACCTACTTGGGCTGAACATTGTAGAAGTTACAGTAATATGTTATTTATTAAGTTTTTAAACATCACAAGGGAATGAAAATGACTATCATTGGGCATTGCATATGTCTTGATTTGGCATGACTCACAGAACTGGCAGTACAAAATATTTTAACCAGTAACATGTCACTAGAACAGAAATGAGATAAATGTAAGTTGAACTGATTTTCAAGGTTTATACAGACATGTTATGTTGTTGTAGCGCCCCCGTTTGACCGATCGGCACCAAATTTGGAGGGCCCTTCCGGACTACTATTCTACAGGATATATTAAAGTTTGGTGATGATTGGCTGAGGCAGGCCTGAGATATAGCTGTCTGATTGAATTGGGCATGGCACCTGTATGGTTTGTGTGTGGCTGGTGACTATACCTCATGGAAAGTTTATGATTTTTTTTATGAATTATTTATTATGACTGTCTCCTGATTTAAATGATACCAGATTTGTGTAGGTTTGGTGAAAATCCTAGGAGGTTAACGAAATGTCTTGTTTTCAGACCAATATGAATTATGCAAAAACGCAAAGATGCAGAAGCAAGTTCTACATGTTGTTTGATTTGGCATGTCGTACTGAATTGACCTGGCAAGAAATGTCGATTGTAGGCTTCACCGTTCTCGAGAAATAGGCAGAAATGCAAAAGTTGTCACTGTTGCGCCCCCATCTGGCCGAGTGAGGTGTCCTTTACAGTTTAGGCAGAGGGTCAGAGCACAAATGTATCACCCAAATTTGATTTAGATTGGTCATTGAGAAGCCTGTGAAATGCCTGCTTGATTTTGATTGGCTGATGGCGGCCACTCTTTAAGGAATAATTACTGCCATTGTAGGTGACTGACCACAGGCTGCTTCCTAGTACATATCTACCAAATTTCAGTTAGATTGGCAAAGGCAGTCAGGAGATATTGCCAGTTTTTAGTTGTAGCGCCCCCTATTGACGAAATGCGGCCCGCCTCGGACCGTGTCCCCAGAATGGTGTAGGGAGGTAGCATTTCAAATTTGGTCAAGGTAGGCCAAGGCACGGCCAAGTTATAGCCGTCAGACCAAAACGGGCCAAATTTGGACATTGTTTGGGCGTGGCTAATGGCCGTAGGATATAAAAATGTCTGAATTTTGTGGATAATTCTTGATCAGCAGAGAATTCTGATTCGTCTGACACCTCATTTGTCTGATTTGGTAGGACAAGCCAGGACTTTAAGGAAAAAGTAGGATTGGCAAATTATGCAAATTAGCAAAAAATCTAAGTAGGCGGAGCTTCATAGTCCAAATGGCAAGTTGGTAGGGCTTTGCTGTCTGTATATGTAGAACAAAGAATTTCGATTGTAGGTCTAACAGGACAGGAGATATCGACCGAAACGTGTTGGGGGGCGCTAAGGCGCCCCCATCTGGCTGGCAGGACTGGGTAGGACAACCTGAGTAGTGGGTAGGAATTGACATCATCTGACCAAGTTTGGTTGGTCTAGCTCTTACAGTTTAGGCTGTACATTCAGTTTTAGGGCAGAATAATAATAATAATAATAACTAGAAACTGCAGGCAGTTACTGAAGGGTCCAAAGGGTATGACAAGTAGGACAGGTAGGACAGGTAGGACAACAGATGGTTTGAGTAGAAGGTAGAAATCAGGATGGAGATTGTTGAGTGTCCGTCTAACAGGTCAGGAAATGTAGGACAGAATGTAGGACCCTGTGGTGTAGTGCCTGAACCTGACTGAATGCAATGTTTTGGTGAGATAGTCTGAGTAGTAGGTAGAAATCAGGATATAGACTAGTTAGTATCGGTCTAACAGGTCAGCAAATGCAGGACAGAATGTAGAACCCTGTGGTGGAGTGCCTTAGCCTGACTTAATACATGTTTTGGGTCAGATGGCCTGACTAGTTGGTAGATTTAGGGACCTTCATACCTGGTCTGGTAAGTGTAGATATTACATAGTTGCTTTTTTATACTGCCTGTGTAAACATAGGCTGTGTTGCATATTCTTAACAAAGTGCTGAGTTGCGGGAGTGTGACATGTAACAGCAGTAATATCATGCTGTATGCTATTCTAGGATGTATATTTAGACAGGAGAAAGGCTAAAAGTATTGAAGGCATTATTGAAATGGAGCGCTGACTCCACCTACTGGCCAATTTATTATAAAATTGTAATTGCTGTAGTGTACACAGCCTGAAGAAAGATTAAAGTTTGAAAGATTTGTAAAAGTCAAATGGCAGGAGAATATAAGCAGATTAAAAATATGGACTTAGATGAAGGGAAAGGTGATTAATATTTTAATTTTTAAATAAACAATAAGCAGATTTCAGCTGCATTAACCAAGGTTGGTCTTAGACATATTATGACAGTGGCTGTAGTGCCCCCGTTTGACTGATTGCCACCAAACTTGGAAGGTCTTTTGCAGCTTGGCTGAGGCAGTCTAGTAACACAGCCGTGCATCAAATTTTGTGAGGATTGGATGAAGCATGCCAGAGATATAGCTATTTGAATGAAATAGGCATGGAAACAGTGTGGCCAGCAGGTGGAGTCAGCGCTCCATTTTAGAAATTGTATTCAATACTTTCAGGCCTTCTTATGTGTAAATTAAGTCTGATAATGTTCTATGAGGCAAATTGGTGAAAAATGAAAGTGAATAAAAAATATGGACTCAGGTGAAGGGAAAGGTAACAATTCTTTCAAGGTTTTATGAGAAATAAGGACATTTCAGCTGAATTTGCTAAGGTGGGTCTTAGACATATATGGACAGTGGCTGTAGCGCCCCTGTTTGACCGATTGGCACCAATATTGGAGGGTCTGTCTGAGGTCCCTTACTACATTAGGCCGTCAAATTTGATGAGGATTGGCTGAAGCACGGCTGAGATTTAGATGGTTGATTGAAATGAGCATGGATATGGTGCAGGTTTGTTGTAGCTGGTGGCCATAGCATACAGGTCAAGATATTTTTATGAATTATCCATAAGGGCAATGTCCTGATTGATGTACTACCAGAATGACCTACTTGGGCTGGATATTGTAGAAGTTACAGTAATATGTTATTTATTAAGTTATTAAACATCACAAGGGAATGAAAATGACTATCATTGGGCATTGCATATGTCTTGATTTGGCATGACTCACAGAACTGGCAGTACAAAATATTTTAACCAGTAATATGTCACTAGAACAGAAATGAGATAAATGTAAGTTGAACTGATTTTCAAGGTTTATACAGACATGTTATATTGTTGTAGCGCCCCCGTTTGACCGATCGGCACCAAATTTGGAGGGCCCTTCCGGACTACTATTCTACAGGATATATTAAAGTTTGGTGATGATTGGCTGAGGCAGGCCTGAGATATAGCTGTCTGATTGAATTGGGCATGGCACCTGTATGGTTTGTGTGTGGCTGGTGACTATACCTCATGGAAAGTTTATGATTTTTTTATGAATTATTTATTATGACTGTCTCCTGATTTAAATGATACCAGATTTGTGTAGGTTTGGTGAAAATCCTAGGAGGTTAACGAAATGTCTTGTTTTCAGACCAATATGAATTATGCAAAAACGCAAAGATGCAGAAGCAAGTTCTACATGTTGTTTGATTTGGCATGTCGTACTTAATTGACCGGGCAACAATTAGACTGCCATAACAGGATGGAGATTTAGCGTAGCTCTAATGTGACAGGAGATGTAGGGCAAACCGTAGAGGAGGATACTAAAAAGTCAGACAGAACTACAGGTCAGCAGATGTCAGACAGAACAGAACTTGTTTAGGTCAGATGGTTTGAGTAGAAGGTAGAAATCATGATGTAGATTGTTGAGTGTCGGTCTAACAGGTCAGGAAATGTAGGACAGAATGTAGAACCCTGTGGTGTAGTGCCTGAACCTGACTGAATGCATTGTTTTGGTCAGATGGTCTCAGTAGTAGGTAGAAATCAGGATATAGATTAGTTAGTATCGGTCTAACAGGTCAGCAAATGTAGGACAGAATGTAGAACCCTGTGGTGGAGTGCCTTAGCCTGACTGAATGCATGGTTTGGGTCAGATGGCCTGACTAGTTGGTAGATTTAGGGACCTTCATACCTGGTCTGGTAAGTCTAGATATTACAGAGTTTTCTTTTTTATACTGCCTGTGTAAACATAGGCTGTGTTGCATATTCTTAACAAAGTGCTGAGTTGCGTATTGTGACATGTAACAGCAGTAATATCATGCTGTATCATATTCTAGGTTATACATTTAGACAGGAGAAAGGCTAAAAGTATTGAAGGCATTATTGAAATGGAGCGCTGACTCCACCTGCTGGCCAATTTATTATAAAATTGTAATTGCTGCAGTGTACACAGCCTGAAGAAAGATTGAAGTTTGAAAGATTTGTAAAAGTCAAATGGCAGGAAAATATAAGCAGATTAAAAATATGGACTTAGATGAAGGGAAAGGTGATTAATTTTTTAATTTTTAAATAAACGATAAGCAGATTTCAGCTGCATTAACCAAGGTTGGTCTTAGACATATTAGGACAGTGGCTGTAGTGCCCCCGTTTGACCGATTGCCACCAAACTTGGAAGGTCTTTCTGAAGTCTAGTAACACAGATGTGCGTCAAATTTTGTGAGGATTGGATGAAGCATGCCAGAGATATAGCTATTTTAATGAAATGGGCATGGAAACAGTGTGGCCAGCAGGTGGAGTCAGCGCTCCATTTTAGAAATTGTATTCAATACTTTCAGGCCTTCTTATGTGTAAATTAAGTCTGATAATGTTCTATGAGGCAAATCGGTGAAAAATGAAAGTGAATAAGAAATATGGACTCAGGTGAAGGGAAAGGTAACAATTCTTTCAAGGTTTTATGAGAAATAAGGACATTTCAGCTGAATTTGCTAAGGTGGGTCTTAGAAATATATGGACAGTGGCTGTAGCGCCCCCATTTGACCGATTGGAACCAAAATTGGAGGGTCTGTCTGAGGTCCCTTACTACATTAGGCCGTCAAATTTGATGAGGATTGGCTGAAGCACAGCTGAGCTTTAGATGGTTGATTGAAATGAGCATGGATATGGTGCAGGTTTGTTGTAGCTGGTGGCCATAGCGTACAGGTTAAGATATTTTTATGAATTATCCATAATGGCAATGTCCTGATTGATGTACTACCAGAATGACCTACTTGGGCTGAACATTGTAGAAGTTACAGTAATATGTTATTTATTAAGTTTTTAAACATCACAAGGGAATGAAAATGACTATCATTGGGCATTGCATATGTCTTGATTTGGCATGACTCACAGAACTGGCAGTACAAAGTATTTTAACCAGTAACATGTCACTAGAACAGAAATGAGATAAATGTAAGTTGAACTGATTTTCAAGGTTTATACAGACATGTTATGTTGTTGTAGCGCCCCCGTTTGACCGATCGGCACCAAATTTGGAGGGCCCTTCCGGACTACTATTCTACAGGATATATTAAAGTTTGGTGATGATTGGCTGAGGCAGGCCTGAGATATAGCTGTCTGATTGAATTGGGCATGGCACCTGTATGGTTTGTGTGTGGCTGGTGACTATACCTCATGGAAAGTTTATGATTTTTTTATGAATTATTTATTATGACTGTCTCCTGATTTAAATGATACCAGATTTGTGTAGGTTTGGTGAAAATCCTAGGAGGTTAACGAAATGTCTTGTTTTCAGACCAATATGAATTATGCAAAAACGCAAAGATGCAGAAGCAAGTTCTACATGTTGTTTGATTTGGCATGTCGTACTGAATTGACCTGGCAAGAAATGTCGATTGTAGGCTTCACCGTTCTCGAGAAATAGGCAGAAATGCAAAAGTTGTCACTGTTGCGCCCCCATCTGGCCGAGTGAGGTGTCCTTTACAGTTTAGGCAGAGGGTCAGAGCACAAATGTATCACCCAAATTTGATTTAGATTGGTCATTGAGAAGCCTGTGAAATGCCTGCTTGATTTTGATTGGCTGATGGCGGCCACTCTTTAAGGAATAATTACTGCCATTGTAGGTGACTGACCACAGGCTGCTTCCTAGTACATATCTACCAAATTTCAGTTAGATTGGCAAAGGCAGTCAGGAGATATTGCCAGTTTTTAGTTGTAGCGCCCCCTATTGACGAAATGCGGCCCGCCTCGGACCGTGTCCCCAGAATGGTGTAGGGAGGTAGCATTTCAAATTTGGTCAAGGTAGGCCAAGGCACGGCCAAGTTATAGCCGTCAGACCAAAACGGGCCAAATTTGGACATTGTTTGGGCGTGGCTAATGGCCGTAGGATATAAAAATGTCTGAATTTTGTGGATAATTCTTGATCAGCAGAGAATTCTGATTCGTCTGACACCTCATTTGTCTGATTTGGTAGGACAAGCCAGGACTTTAAGGAAAAAGTAGGATTGGCAAATTATGCAAATTAGCAAAAAATCTAAGTAGGCGGAGCTTCATAGTCCAAATGGCAAGTTGGTAGGGCTTTGCTGTCTGTATATGTAGAACAAAGAATTTCGATTGTAGGTCTAACAGGACAGGAGATATCGACCGAAACGTGTTGGGGGGCGCTAAGGCGCCCCCATCTGGCTGGCAGGACTGGGTAGGACAACCTGAGTAGTGGGTAGGAATTGACATCATCTGACCAAGTTTGGTTGGTCTAGCTCTTACAGTTTAGGCTGTACATTCAGTTTTAGGGCAGAAAAATAATAATAATAATAATAATAATAATAATCCTAAGAAAAACAATAATGGTCCATAAGGACTTCGTCCTTTGGACCCTTAATAATAACTAGAAACTGCAGGCAGTTACTGAAGGGTCCAAAGGGTATGACAAGTAGGACAGGTAGGACAGGTAGGACAACAGATGGTTTGAGTAGAAGGTAGAAATCAGGATGGAGATTGTTGAGTGTCCGTCTAACAGGTCAGGAAATGTAGGACAGAATGTAGGACCCTGTGGTGTAGTGCCTGAACCTGACTGAATGTAATGTTTTGGTGAGATAGTCTGAGTAGTAGGTAGAAATCAGGATATAGACTAGTTAGTATCGGTCTAACAGGTCAGCAAATGCAGGACAGAATGTAGAACCCTGTGGTGGAGTGCCTTAGCCTGACTTAATACATGTTTTGGGTCAGATGGCCTGACTAGTTGGTAGATTTAGGGACCTTCATACCTGGTCTGGTAAGTGTAGATATTACATAGTTGCTTTTTTATACTGCCTGTGTAAACATAGGCTGTGTTGCATATTCTTAACAAAGTGCTGAGTTGCGGGAGTGTGACATGTAACAGCAGTAATATCATGCTGTATGCTATTCTAGGATGTATATTTAGACAGGAGAAAGGCTAAAAGTATTGAAGGCATTATTGAAATGGAGCGCTGACTCCACCTGCTGGCCAATTTATTATAAAATTGTAATTGCTGTAGTGTACACAGCCTGAAGAAAGATTAAAGTTTGAAAGATTTGTAAAAGTCAAATGGCAGGAGAATATAAGCAGATTAAAAATATGGACTTAGATGAAGGTTAAGGTGATTAATATTTTAATTTTTAAATAAACAATAAGCAGATTTCAGCTGCATTAACCAAGGTTGGTCTTAGACATATTATGACAGTGGCTGTAGTGCCCCCGTTTGACTGATTGCCACCAAACTTGGAAGGTCTTTTGCAGCTTGGCTGAGGCAGTCTAGTAACACAGCCGTGCATCAAATTTTGTGAGGATTGGATGAAGCATGCCAGAGATATAGCTATTTGAATGAAATAGGCATGGAAACAGTGTGGCCAGCAGGTGGAGTCAGCGCTCCATTTTAGAAATTGTATTCAATACTTTCAGGCCTTCTTATGTGTAAATTAAGTCTGATAATGTTCTATGAGGCAAATTGGTGAAAAATGAAAGTGAATAAAAAATATGGACTCAGGTGAAGGGAAAGGTAACAATTCTTTCAAGGTTTTATGAGAAATAAGGACATTTCAGCTGAATTTGCTAAGGTGGGTCTTAGACATATATGGACAGTGGCTGTAGCGCCCCTGTTTGACCGATTGGCACCAATATTGGAGGGTCTGTCTGAGGTCCCTTACTACATTAGGCCGTCAAATTTGATGAGGATTGGCTGAAGCACGGCTGAGATTCAGATGGTTGATTGAAATGAGCATGGATATGGTGCAGGTTTGTTGTAGCTGGTGGCCATAGCATACAGGTCAAGATATTTTTATGAATTATCCATAAGGGCAATGTCCTGATTGATGTACTACCAGAATGACCTACTTGGGCTGGATATTGTAGAAGTTACAGTAATATGTTATTTATTAAGTTATTAAACATCACAAGGGAATGAAAATGACTATCATTGGGCATTGCATATGTCTTGATTTGGCATGACTCACAGAACTGGCAGTACAAAATATTTTAACCAGTAATATGTCACTAGAACAGAAATGAGATAAATGTAAGTTGAACTGATTTTCAAGGTTTATACAGACATGTTATATTGTTGTAGCGCCCCCGTTTGACCGATCGGCACCAAATTTGGAGGGCCCTTCCGGACTACTATTCTACAGGATATATTAAAGTTTGGTGATGATTGGCTGAGGCAGGCCTGAGATATAGCTGTCTGATTGAATTGGGCATGGCACCTGTATGGTTTGTGTGTGGCTGGTGACTATACCTCATGGAAAGTTTATGATTTTTTTATGAATTATTTATTATGACTGTCTCCTGATTTAAATGATACCAGATTTGTGTAGGTTTGGTGAAAATCCTAGGAGGTTAACGAAATGTCTTGTTTTCAGACCAATATGAATTATGCAAAAACGCAAAGATGCAGAAGCAAGTTCTACATGTTGTTTGATTTGGCATGTCGTACTTAATTGACCGGGCAACAATTAGACTGCCATAACAGGATGGAGATTTAGCGTAGCTCTAATGTGACAGGAGATGTAGGGCAAACCGTAGAGGAGGATACTAAAAAGTCAGACAGAACTACAGGTCAGCAGATGTCAGACAGAACAGAACTTGTTTAGGTCAGATGGTTTGAGTAGAAGGTAGAAATCATGATGTAGATTGTTGAGTGTCGGTCTAACAGGTCAGGAAATGTAGGACAGAATGTAGAACCCTGTGGTGTAGTGCCTGAACCTGACTGAATGCATTGTTTTGGTCAGATGGTCTCAGTAGTAGGTAGAAATCAGGATATAGATTAGTTAGTATCGGTCTAACAGGTCAGCAAATGTAGGACAGAATGTAGAACCCTGTGGTGGAGTGCCTTAGCCTGACTGAATGCATGGTTTGGGTCAGATGGCCTGACTAGTTGGTAGATTTAGGGACCTTCATACCTGGTCTGGTAAGTCTAGATATTACAGAGTTTTCTTTTTTATACTGCCTGTGTAAACATAGGCTGTGTTGCATATTCTTAACAAAGTGCTGAGTTGCGTATTGTGACATGTAACAGCAGTAATATCATGCTGTATCATATTCTAGGTTATACATTTAGACAGGAGAAAGGCTAAAAGTATTGAAGGCATTATTGAAATGGAGCGCTGACTCCACCTGCTGGCCAATTTATTATAAAATTGTAATTGCTGCAGTGTACACAGCCTGAAGAAAGATTGAAGTTTGAAAGATTTGTAAAAGTCAAATGGCAGGAAAATATAAGCAGATTAAAAATATGGACTTAGATGAAGGGAAAGGTGATTAATTTTTTAATTTTTAAATAAACGATAAGCAGATTTCAGCTGCATTAACCAAGGTTGGTCTTAGACATATTAGGACAGTGGCTGTAGTGCCCCCGTTTGACCGATTGCCACCAAACTTGGAAGGTCTTTCTGAAGTCTAGTAACACAGATGTGCGTCAAATTTTGTGAGGATTGGATGAAGCATGCCAGAGATATAGCTATTTTAATGAAATGGGCATGGAAACAGTGTGGCCAGCAGGTGGAGTCAGCGCTCCATTTTAGAAATTGTATTCAATACTTTCAGGCCTTCTTATGTGTAAATTAAGTCTGATAATGTTCTATGAGGCAAATCGGTGAAAAATGAAAGTGAATAAGAAATATGGACTCAGGTGAAGGGAAAGGTAACAATTCTTTCAAGGTTTTATGAGAAATAAGGACATTTCAGCTGAATTTGCTAAGGTGGGTCTTAGAAATATATGGACAGTGGCTGTAGCGCCCCCATTTGACCGATTGGAACCAAAATTGGAGGGTCTGTCTGAGGTCCCTTACTACATTAGGCCGTCAAATTTGATGAGGATTGGCTGAAGCACAGCTGAGCTTTAGATGGTTGATTGAAATGAGCATGGATATGGTGCAGGTTTGTTGTAGCTGGTGGCCATAGCGTACAGGTTAAGATATTTTTATGAATTATCCATAATGGCAATGTCCTGATTGATGTACTACCAGAATGACCTACTTGGGCTGAACATTGTAGAAGTTACAGTAATATGTTATTTATTAAGTTTTTAAACATCACAAGGGAATGAAAATGACTATCATTGGGCATTGCATATGTCTTGATTTGGCATGACTCACAGAACTGGCAGTACAAAATATTTTAACCAGTAACATGTCACTAGAACAGAAATGAGATAAATGTAAGTTGAACTGATTTTCAAGGTTTATACAGACATGTTATGTTGTTGTAGCGCCCCCGTTTGACCGATCGGCACCAAATTTGGAGGGCCCTTCCGGACTACTATTCTACAGGATATATTAAAGTTTGGTGATGATTGGCTGAGGCAGGCCTGAGATATAGCTGTCTGATTGAATTGGGCATGGCACCTGTATGGTTTGTGTGTGGCTGGTGACTATACCTCATGGAAAGTTTATGATTTTTTTTATGAATTATTTATTATGACTGTCTCCTGATTTAAATGATACCAGATTTGTGTAGGTTTGGTGAAAATCCTAGGAGGTTAACGAAATGTCTTGTTTTCAGACCAATATGAATTATGCAAAAACGCAAAGATGCAGAAGCAAGTTCTACATGTTGTTTGATTTGGCATGTCGTACTGAATTGACCTGGCAAGAAATGTCGATTGTAGGCTTCACCGTTCTCGAGAAATAGGCAGAAATGCAAAAGTTGTCACTGTTGCGCCCCCATCTGGCCGAGTGAGGTGTCCTTTACAGTTTAGGCAGAGGGTCAGAGCACAAATGTATCACCCAAATTTGATTTAGATTGGTCATTGAGAAGCCTGTGAAATGCCTGCTTGATTTTGATTGGCTGATGGCGGCCACTCTTTAAGGAATAATTACTGCCATTGTAGGTGACTGACCACAGGCTGCTTCCTAGTACATATCTACCAAATTTCAGTTAGATTGGCAAAGGCAGTCAGGAGATATTGCCAGTTTTTAGTTGTAGCGCCCCCTATTGACGAAATGCGGCCCGCCTCGGACCGTGTCCCCAGAATGGTGTAGGGAGGTAGCATTTCAAATTTGGTCAAGGTAGGCCAAGGCACGGCCAAGTTATAGCCGTCAGACCAAAACGGGCCAAATTTGGACATTGTTTGGGCGTGGCTAATGGCCGTAGGATATAAAAATGTCTGAATTTTGTGGATAATTCTTGATCAGCAGAGAATTCTGATTCGTCTGACACCTCATTTGTCTGATTTGGTAGGACAAGCCAGGACTTTAAGGAAAAAGTAGGATTGGCAAATTATGCAAATTAGCAAAAAATCTAAGTAGGCGGAGCTTCATAGTCCAAATGGCAAGTTGGTAGGGCTTTGCTGTCTGTATATGTAGAACAAAGAATTTCGATTGTAGGTCTAACAGGACAGGAGATATCGACCGAAACGTGTTGGGGGGCGCTAAGGCGCCCCCATCTGGCTGGCAGGACTGGGTAGGACAACCTGAGTAGTGGGTAGGAATTGACATCATCTGACCAAGTTTGGTTGGTCTAGCTCTTACAGTTTAGGCTGTACATTCAGTTTTAGGGCAGAAAAATAATAATAATAATAATAATAATAACTAGAAACTGCAGGCAGTTACTGAAGGGTCCAAAGGGTATGACAAGTAGGACAGGTAGGACAGGTAGGACAACAGATGGTTTGAGTAGAAGGTAGAAATCAGGATGGAGATTGTTGAGTGTCCGTCTAACAGGTCAGGAAATGTAGGACAGAATGTAGGACCCTGTGGTGTAGTGCCTGAACCTGACTGAATGTAATGTTTTGGTGAGATAGTCTGAGTAGTAGGTAGAAATCAGGATATAGACTAGTTAGTATCGGTCTAACAGGTCAGCAAATGCAGGACAGAATGTAGAACCCTGTGGTGGAGTGCCTTAGCCTGACTTAATACATGTTTTGGGTCAGATGGCCTGACTAGTTGGTAGATTTAGGGACCTTCATACCTGGTCTGGTAAGTGTAGATATTACATAGTTGCTTTTTTATACTGCCTGTGTAAACATAGGCTGTGTTGCATATTCTTAACAAAGTGCTGAGTTGCGGGAGTGTGACATGTAACAGCAGTAATATCATGCTGTATGCTATTCTAGGATGTATATTTAGACAGGAGAAAGGCTAAAAGTATTGAAGGCATTATTGAAATGGAGCGCTGACTCCACCTGCTGGCCAATTTATTATAAAATTGTAATTGCTGTAGTGTACACAGCCTGAAGAAAGATTAAAGTTTGAAAGATTTGTAAAAGTCAAATGGCAGGAGAATATAAGCAGATTAAAAATATGGACTTAGATGAAGGTTAAGGTGATTAATATTTTAATTTTTAAATAAACAATAAGCAGATTTCAGCTGCATTAACCAAGGTTGGTCTTAGACATATTATGACAGTGGCTGTAGTGCCCCCGTTTGACTGATTGCCACCAAACTTGGAAGGTCTTTTGCAGCTTGGCTGAGGCAGTCTAGTAACACAGCCGTGCATCAAATTTTGTGAGGATTGGATGAAGCATGCCAGAGATATAGCTATTTGAATGAAATAGGCATGGAAACAGTGTGGCCAGCAGGTGGAGTCAGCGCTCCATTTTAGAAATTGTATTCAATACTTTCAGGCCTTCTTATGTGTAAATTAAGTCTGATAATGTTCTATGAGGCAAATTGGTGAAAAATGAAAGTGAATAAAAAATATGGACTCAGGTGAAGGGAAAGGTAACAATTCTTTCAAGGTTTTATGAGAAATAAGGACATTTCAGCTGAATTTGCTAAGGTGGGTCTTAGACATATATGGACAGTGGCTGTAGCGCCCCTGTTTGACCGATTGGCACCAATATTGGAGGGTCTGTCTGAGGTCCCTTACTACATTAGGCCGTCAAATTTGATGAGGATTGGCTGAAGCACGGCTGAGATTCAGATGGTTGATTGAAATGAGCATGGATATGGTGCAGGTTTGTTGTAGCTGGTGGCCATAGCATACAGGTCAAGATATTTTTATGAATTATCCATAAGGGCAATGTCCTGATTGATGTACTACCAGAATGACCTACTTGGGCTGGATATTGTAGAAGTTACAGTAATATGTTATTTATTAAGTTATTAAACATCACAAGGGAATGAAAATGACTATCATTGGGCATTGCATATGTCTTGATTTGGCATGACTCACAGAACTGGCAGTACAAAATATTTTAACCAGTAATATGTCACTAGAACAGAAATGAGATAAATGTAAGTTGAACTGATTTTCAAGGTTTATACAGACATGTTATATTGTTGTAGCGCCCCCGTTTGACCGATCGGCACCAAATTTGGAGGGCCCTTCCGGACTACTATTCTACAGGATATATTAAAGTTTGGTGATGATTGGCTGAGGCAGGCCTGAGATATAGCTGTCTGATTGAATTGGGCATGGCACCTGTATGGTTTGTGTGTGGCTGGTGACTATACCTCATGGAAAGTTTATGATTTTTTTATGAATTATTTATTATGACTGTCTCCTGATTTAAATGATACCAGATTTGTGTAGGTTTGGTGAAAATCCTAGGAGGTTAACGAAATGTCTTGTTTTCAGACCAATATGAATTATGCAAAAACGCAAAGATGCAGAAGCAAGTTCTACATGTTGTTTGATTTGGCATGTCGTACTTAATTGACCGGGCAACAATTAGACTGCCATAACAGGATGGAGATTTAGCGTAGCTCTAATGTGACAGGAGATGTAGGGCAAACCGTAGAGGAGGATACTAAAAAGTCAGACAGAACTACAGGTCAGCAGATGTCAGACAGAACAGAACTTGTTTAGGTCAGATGGTTTGAGTAGAAGGTAGAAATCATGATGTAGATTGTTGAGTGTCGGTCTAACAGGTCAGGAAATGTAGGACAGAATGTAGAACCCTGTGGTGTAGTGCCTGAACCTGACTGAATGCATTGTTTTGGTCAGATGGTCTCAGTAGTAGGTAGAAATCAGGATATAGATTAGTTAGTATCGGTCTAACAGGTCAGCAAATGTAGGACAGAATGTAGAACCCTGTGGTGGAGTGCCTTAGCCTGACTGAATGCATGGTTTGGGTCAGATGGCCTGACTAGTTGGTAGATTTAGGGACCTTCATACCTGGTCTGGTAAGTCTAGATATTACAGAGTTTTCTTTTTTATACTGCCTGTGTAAACATAGGCTGTGTTGCATATTCTTAACAAAGTGCTGAGTTGCGTATTGTGACATGTAACAGCAGTAATATCATGCTGTATCATATTCTAGGTTATACATTTAGACAGGAGAAAGGCTAAAAGTATTGAAGGCATTATTGAAATGGAGCGCTGACTCCACCTGCTGGCCAATTTATTATAAAATTGTAATTGCTGCAGTGTACACAGCCTGAAGAAAGATTGAAGTTTGAAAGATTTGTAAAAGTCAAATGGCAGGAAAATATAAGCAGATTAAAAATATGGACTTAGATGAAGGGAAAGGTGATTAATTTTTTAATTTTTAAATAAACGATAAGCAGATTTCAGCTGCATTAACCAAGGTTGGTCTTAGACATATTAGGACAGTGGCTGTAGTGCCCCCGTTTGACCGATTGCCACCAAACTTGGAAGGTCTTTCTGAAGTCTAGTAACACAGATGTGCGTCAAATTTTGTGAGGATTGGATGAAGCATGCCAGAGATATAGCTATTTTAATGAAATGGGCATGGAAACAGTGTGGCCAGCAGGTGGAGTCAGCGCTCCATTTTAGAAATTGTATTCAATACTTTCAGGCCTTCTTATGTGTAAATTAAGTCTGATAATGTTCTATGAGGCAAATCGGTGAAAAATGAAAGTGAATAAGAAATATGGACTCAGGTGAAGGGAAAGGTAACAATTCTTTCAAGGTTTTATGAGAAATAAGGACATTTCAGCTGAATTTGCTAAGGTGGGTCTTAGAAATATATGGACAGTGGCTGTAGCGCCCCCATTTGACCGATTGGAACCAAAATTGGAGGGTCTGTCTGAGGTCCCTTACTACATTAGGCCGTCAAATTTGATGAGGATTGGCTGAAGCACAGCTGAGCTTTAGATGGTTGATTGAAATGAGCATGGATATGGTGCAGGTTTGTTGTAGCTGGTGGCCATAGCGTACAGGTTAAGATATTTTTATGAATTATCCATAATGGCAATGTCCTGATTGATGTACTACCAGAATGACCTACTTGGGCTGAACATTGTAGAAGTTACAGTAATATGTTATTTATTAAGTTTTTAAACATCACAAGGGAATGAAAATGACTATCATTGGGCATTGCATATGTCTTGATTTGGCATGACTCACAGAACTGGCAGTACAAAATATTTTAACCAGTAACATGTCACTAGAACAGAAATGAGATAAATGTAAGTTGAACTGATTTTCAAGGTTTATACAGACATGTTATGTTGTTGTAGCGCCCCCGTTTGACCGATCGGCACCAAATTTGGAGGGCCCTTCCGGACTACTATTCTACAGGATATATTAAAGTTTGGTGATGATTGGCTGAGGCAGGCCTGAGATATAGCTGTCTGATTGAATTGGGCATGGCACCTGTATGGTTTGTGTGTGGCTGGTGACTATACCTCATGGAAAGTTTATGATTTTTTTTATGAATTATTTATTATGACTGTCTCCTGATTTAAATGATACCAGATTTGTGTAGGTTTGGTGAAAATCCTAGGAGGTTAACGAAATGTCTTGTTTTCAGACCAATATGAATTATGCAAAAACGCAAAGATGCAGAAGCAAGTTCTACATGTTGTTTGATTTGGCATGTCGTACTGAATTGACCTGGCAAGAAATGTCGATTGTAGGCTTCACCGTTCTCGAGAAATAGGCAGAAATGCAAAAGTTGTCACTGTTGCGCCCCCATCTGGCCGAGTGAGGTGTCCTTTACAGTTTAGGCAGAGGGTCAGAGCACAAATGTATCACCCAAATTTGATTTAGATTGGTCATTGAGAAGCCTGTGAAATGCCTGCTTGATTTTGATTGGCTGATGGCGGCCACTCTTTAAGGAATAATTACTGCCATTGTAGGTGACTGACCACAGGCTGCTTCCTAGTACATATCTACCAAATTTCAGTTAGATTGGCAAAGGCAGTCAGGAGATATTGCCAGTTTTTAGTTGTAGCGCCCCCTATTGACGAAATGCGGCCCGCCTCGGACCGTGTCCCCAGAATGGTGTAGGGAGGTAGCATTTCAAATTTGGTCAAGGTAGGCCAAGGCACGGCCAAGTTATAGCCGTCAGACCAAAACGGGCCAAATTTGGACATTGTTTGGGCGTGGCTAATGGCCGTAGGATATAAAAATGTCTGAATTTTGTGGATAATTCTTGATCAGCAGAGAATTCTGATTCGTCTGACACCTCATTTGTCTGATTTGGTAGGACAAGCCAGGACTTTAAGGAAAAAGTAGGATTGGCAAATTATGCAAATTAGCAAAAAATCTAAGTAGGCGGAGCTTCATAGTCCAAATGGCAAGTTGGTAGGGCTTTGCTGTCTGTATATGTAGAACAAAGAATTTCGATTGTAGGTCTAACAGGACAGGAGATATCGACCGAAACGTGTTGGGGGGCGCTAAGGCGCCCCCATCTGGCTGGCAGGACTGGGTAGGACAACCTGAGTAGTGGGTAGGAATTGACATCATCTGACCAAGTTTGGTTGGTCTAGCTCTTACAGTTTAGGCTGTACATTCAGTTTTAGGGCAGAAAAATAATAATAATAATAATAATAATAATAATCCTAAGAAAAACAATAATGGTCCATAAGGACTTCGTCCTTTGGACCCTTAATAATCCTAAGAAAAACAATAATGGTCCATAAGGACTTCGTCCTTTGGACCCTTAATAATAATAATAATAATAATCCTAAGAAAAACAATAATGGTCCATAAGGACTTCGTCCTTTGGACCCTTAATAATAATAATAATCCTAAGAAAAACAATAATGGTCCATAAGGACTTCGTCCTTTGGACCCTTAATAATAATAATAATCCTAAGAAAAACAATAATGGTCCATAAGGACTTCGTCCTTTGGACCCTTAACTAGAAACTGCAAGCAGTTACTAAAGGGTCCAAAGCGTAGGACAATCGGACTGGTAGGACAGTAGAGGAATAAGGGCAGAGATCCGGCGGCCAGGGTAGTAGAAAGTCAGACAGAATTAGTCAGCCATAACATGATGGAAATTTTGGCATAGGTCTAATGCGATATGACTATATATGTTCCTGGATTTGGTACGACATAGTAAATTTGACTGCCAATAAAATTTAAGTGTAGGACAAGTAGGACAGGAGATATCTACCAAAACGTGTTGTGGGGCGCAACGGTGCCCCCCTCTGACTGACTGGGATGGCTCAGAGAGGCTCAGTAGTGGATAGCAATAGGAATCTTACTGCCAAATTTGGACGGCCTAGGACTTAAGGTTTAGGCTGGGCATTCAGTTTTAGGGAAAAAAAATAATTATAATCGAACCCTCCGGAGGAGTGCCTAAGCCCATCTGAATGGCTGGGTTAATAACAAAAATAGAAGCTTCATTGACCATCATGGGGAAAATGACTATATGTCTCCCCAGCTTGCTTTACAGAGAGCATGCTGTGCACATCGGGCTGCCTAGCTCAAGTACCAACCGAAGCTGGGTTCGAACCGGTGACCCTCTGATTACAAGCACACAGGTTTAGCCCACTGAGCCACCCGCTTCTGATGGTAAGACGGGTGAGATCAGTAGACACTTTCATAACTGATCTGGTAACTCAGTATAGCTGAATTGGCCTAGGTTGGTCTTAGTAACATATAAACAGTGGCCGTAGCGCTCCCGTTTGACTGATCGACACAAAATTTGGAGGGTCGCTTGGTGGTATAGCACTACATTAGTGAGAGAAATTTGGTAATGATTGGCTGAAGCATGCCTGAGATATAGCTGTCTGATTGAAATGTACGTGGCACCAGTATGGTCATGGTTTGGCTTTTGGCTGTACCTTACTGAAAGCATAAGATTTTTTCTGTAAATCATTAAATGGACTGTCTCCTGATTTTAATGACAGCAGATTTAAGTAGGTGGGGCAAAAATTCTAGGAGGTCAACGAAAAAGCCTGTTTACAGACAATTATAAATTATGCAAAAATGCAACAATATTTAACCAAGTTACATATGTGTTTAAATTTGCCATGACATATTGAATTAGACTGGCAATCAATTTTAACTGTAGGCTTGACAGTTTTGTAGAAATAGGCAGAAATGCAAATGGGGCCACTGTAGCGCCCCCATCTGGCCTAGTGAGTTGTCCTTTACATGGTTTGCAGAGGGTCAGAAGGTGAATGTAGCAGCCAAATTTTGGTTTGATTGGTCATTGTTAAGCCTGTCAAATGGCTGCTTGATGTTGATTGGCTAATGGCAGCCAAGCTTTTATGATTGATGACTGGCATTGTATGTGACTGCCCTCAGGCTAGGTCATAGTATATGTCTGCCAAATTTCAGTTTAATTAACTAAGGCAGTCAGGAGATATTGGCAGTTTTTAGTTGTAGCGCCCCCTATGGACGAAATGCAGCCCACCTTGGACCGTGTCCCCAGAATGGTGTCGGGAGGTAGGATTTCAAATTTGGTCTAGGTAGGCCAAGGCACAGCCAAGTTATAGCCATCAGACCAAAACAGGCCAAATTTGGACATTGTTTGGGCGTGGCTAATGGCCGTATGATATAAAAATGTCTGAATTTTGTTAATGGTTCTTGATCAGCTGAGAATTCTGATTCGTCTGACACCTCATTTGTCTGATTTGGTAGGACAAGCCAGGACTTTAAGGAAAAAGTATGATCTGCAAATTATGCAAATTAGCAAAAAATCTAAGTAGGCGGAGCTTCATGGTCCCATTGACTTTTTGGTAGGGCAGGGCTGTCTGCATCAGGAGAAAAAAGAATTTCGATGGTCGGACAAACAGGACAGGAGATATCGTCCAAAACGTGTTGGGGGGCGCTACGGCGCCCCCCTCTGGCTGAGTCGGACGGGTCGGACAACCTGAGTAGTGGGTAGGAATTGCAATCATCCTACCAAATTTGGTAGGCCTAGCACTTACGGTTTAGGCTGGGCATTCAGTTTTAGGGAAGAAAAATAATAAAAATAATAATCCTAACAAAAACAATAAGGTTCCATAGCACTACGTGCTTTGGACCCTTAACTAGAAACTGCAAGCAGTTACGAAAGGGTCCAAAGCGTAGGATGATCGGACTGGTAGGACAGTAGAGGAATAAGGGCAGAGATCCGGCGGCCATGGTAGTAGAAAGTCAGAAAGAATTAGTCAGCCATAACATGATGGAGATTCAGCGTAGGTCTAATGAGATATGACTATATATGTTCCTGGATTTGGCATGACATTGTGAATTTGACTGACAATAAAATTTAAGTGTAGAACAAGTAGGTCAGGAGATATCGACCAAAACATGTTGTGGGGCGCAACGGCGCCCCCCTCTGACTGACTGGGATGGGTCGGAGAGGCTAAGTAGTGGGTAGCAATAGGAATCTTATTGCCAAATTTGGTCGGCCTAGGACTTACGGTTTAGGCTGGGCATTCAGTTTTAGGGAAGAAAAATAATTATAATCGAACCCTCCGGAGTAGTGCATAAGCCTGTCTTAATGGCTGGGTTAATAACAAAAATAGAAGCTTCATTGACCTTCATGTGGAAAACGCCTTTACATCTCCACAGCTTGCTTTACGGAGAGCATGCTGTGCACATCGGGCTGCCTAGCTCAATTACCCACCGAAGCTGGGTTCGAACCGGCGACCCTCTGATTACAAGCATACAAGTTTAGCCCACTGAGCCACCCACTGCTGTGAGTAAAACGGGTGGGATCAGTAGACACCTTCCTACCTGATCTGGAAACTGATTTTACCTCAATGAGCCTAGGTGGGTCTTAGATGTATATAGACAGTGGCTTAGCGCTCCTGATTGACCGATTGACACGAAATTTGGACGGTCTCTCTGTGGTACAGTCCTACATCAGTGAGCCAACTGTTGTAATGATTGGCTGAAGCATCCCTAAGATATAGCTGTCTGATTGAAATGGGCAAGACACCAGTACAGTCAGGGTGTGGCTGGTGGCTGTATCTTACCGAAAGTTTAAGATTTTTCAGTAAATCTTTAAAAGGACTGTCTCCTGATTTGAATGACACCAGATTTATGGATGTTAGTCGAAAATCCTAGGAGGTTAACAAAAAAACCTGTTTTCAAAACATCTGTAAATCATGCAAGAAGGCAAAGATGTAGAACCAAGATCTATATGCAGTTTGATTAGTCAGGACATAGTGAATTGGCCTGGCAATAAATTTCAACTGTAGGCTTGACAGGTCTGGAGATATAGGCAGAAATGCAAATCGGGGTGCTGTAGCGCCCCCATCTGACTGACTGGGACGGGTCAGTGGGACTGAGTAGTGGGTAGGAATAGGAATCTTGTTGCCAAATTTGGTCAGTCTAGGACTTAAGGTTTAGGCTGGGCATTCAGTTTTAGGGAAGAAAAATAATTATTGTTTAACCATCTGAAGTAGTGCCTGAGCACGTCTAAATTAACAATAATATAAGCTTCATTCATCATCGTGGGGAAAACGCCTTCACGTCTCCCCAGCTCACTTCACGGAGGGTATGCTGTGCACATCAGGCTGCCTAGCTCGAGGACCCACCTAAGCTGGGTTCGAACCTGCGACCCTCTGATTACAAGCATACAAGTTTAGCCCACTGAGCCACCCGCTGCTGTTGGTAAAACTGGAGAGATCGCTGGACACCTTCCTACCTGATCTGGAAACTCATTGTACCTCAATGAGCCTAGGTGGGTCTTAGATGTATATAGACAGTGGCGTAGCGCTCCTGATTGACCGATTGACATGAAATTTGGACGGTCTCTCTGTGGTTCAGTCCTACATCAGTGAGCCAAATTTTGTAATGATTGGCTGAAGCATCCCTGAGATATAGCTGGCTGATTGAAATGGGCGAGGCACCAGTACAGTCAGGGTGTGCCTGGTGGCCGTACCTTACCGAAAGTTTATGTTTTTTCCCTAAGTCTTTAAAAGGACTGTCTCTTGATTTAAATGACAACAGACTTATGTAGGTGTGGTGAAAATCCCAGGAGGTCAATGAAATGACCTGTATTCAGAGAAATATAAATCATGTAAAAATGCAAAGATGGAGAACCAAGTTCTATATGCAGTTGGATTCTTTAGGACATAATAAATTGGACTGGCAATAAAATTTAAGTGTAGGCTTGGCAGTTCTGGAGAAATAGGCAGAAATGCAGATGGGGGTGCTGTCACGCCCCCATCTGGCCTAATGAGATGTCCTTTACAGGGTGGGCTAAGGGTCAGAGGACAAATGTACCAGTTAAATTTGATTTGGATTGGTCATCATTAAGCCAGTCAAATTGCTGCTTGATTTTGATTGGTCGATGGCGGCCACTGTTTCAGGACTCATGACTACCATTGTATGTGACTGACCTCAGGCTGCGTCCTAGTACATACCTTCCAAATTTCAGTTCGATTGGCCAAGGCAGTCAGAAGATATTGGTAGTTTTTCATTGTAGCGCCCCCTATGGACGAAATGCAGCCCGCCCTGGAACGTGTCCCCAGAATGGTGTAGGGAGGTAGGATATCAAATTTGGTCAAGGTAGGCCAAGGCACGGCCAAGTTATAGCCATCAGACCAAAATGGGACAAATATGGACATTGTTTGGGCGTGGCTAATGGCCGTAGGACATAGCAAAGTCTGAAATTTGTGGATGATTCTTGATCAGCTCACAGTTCTGATTCGTTTGACACCTCAATTGTCTGACTTGGTAGGACAAGCTAGGACTTTAAGAGATAAGTAGTATTTGCAAAATATGCCAAATTAGCAAAAAATCTAAGTAGGCGGAGCTTTATGGTCCCATTGACTTTTTGGTAGAGCATGCCCGTCTGTATCAGCAGAAACAAGAATTTCGACTGTAGGACAAACAGGACAGGAGATATCGACCGAAACGTGTTGGGGGGCGCTACGGCGCCCCCCTCTGGCTGAGTCGGACGGGTCGGACAACCTGAGTAGTGGGTAGGAATTCCAATCATCCGACCAAATTTGGTCAGCCTAGGACTTACGGTTTAGGCTGGGCATTCAGTTTTAGGGAAGAAAAATAATAAAAAAGATAACTGCAAGCAGTGACAATCGGGTCCAAAGCAAATGGACAGAAGCAATGAAGAGGAATGAAGTGAATGGCATAAGATTAGAAGTTCACTAATTATTGTAAATGAAGTACAGACTGTAATTGATGAGCAATGCATTTAAATAATCAGAAAATAGGAAATGCTACTATGAGATGATAACTAACATTTGAACATTACTGTAGAAATGTTTATCAAGGTACAATAAAGGGAAAAGGGTAGATGAGAAATAGAAGGGATATGTGGTGACTAGTTGTTGGAGAAATATTGCAATTGCTGCAGTGTACATAGGCTGAAGTAACATTGAAGTTTGATAGATTTCTAAAAGTTAAATGGCAGTAATATATGAGATTAAAAATATGGACTTAGATGAAGGGAAAGGTGATTAATATTTAAATGTTTAAATAAACAATAAGGAGATGTCAGCTGCATTAACCAAGGTTGGTCTTAGACATATTATGACGGTGGCTAAATTGGAAATGAAGTACAGACTGTAACGGATGGCCAATGCATTTAAATAGACAGAAAGTAGGAAAATGGTAGATGAGAAAGAACGGACATGTGGTGACTAGTTGTTGGAAAAAATTGAAATTGCTGCAGTGTACATCACTGAAGTTTGATAGATTTCTAAAAGTGAAATGGCTGGAAAATGAAAGCAATTTAATAATATGGACTGAGATGAGGGGAAAGATGATTAATTTTTAATATTTCATGAGAAATAAGCTAATTTCAGCTGCATTATCGAAGGTTGGTCTTAGACATGTTATGACATTGGCTAAATTGGAAATGAAGTACAGACTGTAACTGATGGCCAATGTTTTTAAATAGTCAGAAAAAGTAGAAAATGCTTCTATGATAAGATAATACCTGATATTTTGAACATTGACTTTGATATGTTGATTAAGGTACGATAAACGGAAGAGGGTAGATCAGAAACAGAAGGGACATGTGGTGACTAGCTGTTGGAAGAAATTGCAATTGTTGCACTGTACACAGCCTGAAGTATCTCTGAACTTTGATACATTTCTAAAAGTGAAATGAAATGAAAATGTCAATAATCTTTGAAGGTTTGATGAAAAATAAATTTCAGCTGCATTAACTATTAATACATTTTGACAGTGGCAGAAGCGCCCCCATTTAACCGAATGTCACCAAAGTTAGATGGTCTATTCATAGTCCAGTGCTACAGAAGTGAGTCAAATTTTGTGCGAATTCGATGAAGTATCAATGAGGTTTAGCAGACTTGATGAATTCGGTATGGAAATAGTGAGGCCAGCAGGTGGAGTTAGCGCTACATTTGATAATTGGTAGCATGCAGTCCCTGGTGTGGCAGTTTGACTACTGCCATTAGCAGAAGCAGCCTTAGTACAACAATATAAGATACAATATATAACCATTTGCTGAAGTGCCTCAGCCCAAAAGAATTTGTTTTTTGTGTCAGATGGTCTAAGTAGACGGTAGAAATAGGCACCTGCATACCTAATATTTTAAGTCTAGATCATACAAGTTAAGCTTACTTTATAGTACCTCAGTGAACACATGCTGTCTTGTATATTAAAAAAAACAACTGGCTTATTGCATTTGTAAAGTATTCTAGACATAAGAAGCCCTGAAAGAATTTAATGCCATTAATGAAATACAGGACGAACTACACCTGCTGGCTAATCTATAAAAAAAAATCTAAAAAACTGCAATATAAATAGAGCACCATCTCCACCTACTGGCCAATTTAATACAAAAAAGCGAAAAATCTGCAATATATACTGCCTGGCTTATAAATAAAATCTGATAATTTTCTATGAGTCAAATAGCAGAAAAATGAAAGGAGCTTAAAAATATGGACTGAGGTGAAGGGAAAGTTAATTCCTTGAAAGTATTATGAAGGATATTTCAGCTGAATTACCCAAGGTAGTGAATCAAATTTTGTAAGCATGCCTGAGATTTAGCTGTTTGAATGAAATGGGAATGGAAATGGTGTGGCCAGCAGGTGGAGTCAGCGCTCCATTTTAGAAATGATATTAAATGCTTTCTGACCTTCTCATTTGTAAATGAAGTCTGATAATGTTGTATAAGGCAAATTGGTGAAAAATGAAAGGAAATTAAAAATATGGACTCAGCTGAAGGGAAAGGTAACAATTATTTGAAGGTTTCATGAGGAATAAGGACATTTCAGCTGAATCTGCTAAGGTGGGTCTTACACATATATGGACAGTGGCTGTCACGCCCCCATTTGACCGATCAGCACCAAATTTGGACGGTCTGTCTGAGGTGCAGTGGTACATTAGTGGGTCAAATTTGGTGATGATCAGATGAAGTATTCCTCTGATTTAGCTGTTTGATTGAAATGATCATGGAAATGCTGTAGGTTCAGTGTGGCTGGTGGCTATACTGTACAGGCAAGTGAAGTTATCTTTATAAATTATACATATGGGCAGTGTCCTGATTTTTATACTACCAGATTGACCTACTTAGGATGGACATTGCAGTAGTTACAGTAATATGTTATTTATTAAGTTTTTAAATATGACAAGGGAATGCAAATGACTATCATGGGACATTGCATATTTCTTGATTTGACATGACTCACAGAACTTGCAGGGCAAAAGATTTTAACCAGTAATATGTCACTGGATCAAAAATGAGATAAATGTAAGTTGAGCTGATTTTGCAGTTTATACAGTGATGTTATATTGCTGTAGCACCCCCGTTTGACTGATCGGCACCAAATTTGGAGGGCCCTTCTCCAGTAATATCCTACATTATATATTTAAGTTTGATGATGATTGGTTGAGGCAGGCCTGAGATATAGCTGTCTGATTGAAATGGGTGTGGCACCACTATGGTTTGGGTGTGGCTGGTGGCCATACCTCATGGAAAGTTTATGATTTTTTTAATAATTTTATATAGGGACTGTCTCCTGATTTAAATGATACCAGATTTGTGTAGGTTTGGTGAAAATCCTAGGAGGATAAGAAAAAAGTACTGTTTTAAGACTTTTACAAAATAGGCAAAAATGGCAAGAGATATGATGAAGTTCTTTATACGATTAAATTTGTCATGAGCTAGTGGATAGCTTAAGCAACAATTGTCAATTTTATAATTAACAGTTCAGGAGAAATAGGCAGAAATGTGCTGTAGCGCCCCCATATGGCAGATTGACATGTCCTTTACAGGGTGGGCTCAGGGTCACAATACAAATGTATAACCAAAATTTGGTTTGGATTGCTCATTGTTTAGCTGGTCAAATGGCTGCTTGATTTTGATTGGCTAATGGTGGCCAGGATTTTACAACTAATGACTGCCATTTTACTTCTCTGACCTCAGGCTTGTACATAGTACATATCTGCCAAATTTCAATTAGATTGGTTAAGGCATTCAGGAGATATTGGCAGTTATTAGTTGTAGCGCCCCCTATTGACGAAATGTGGGCCGCATTGTATGTTGACCCCATGATAGAGCAGGGAGGTTGGATTGTAAGTTTGGTTCAGGTAGGCTAAGGTATGGAGAAGTTATAGCATTCAGACTGAAATAGGCCAAATTTAGGTGGGATTTGGGCATGGGTAGTGGCCATAAAATAGACAAATGTCAGACTTTCTTGAATCTATTTTGATCAGCTAAGTGGACTGATCGGTTTGACACCTCATTTGTCTGATTTGGTCCAATATTGTAGGACTTGAAGGCAGAAGTCAGTTTCACAAATTATGCAAATTAGCAAAAAATCTAAGTAGGCGGAGCTTCATAGTCCAAATAGCAAGTTGGTAGAGCAAAGCTGTCTGTATCAGCAGAAAAAATAATTTCAATTATAGGACTAATAGGACAGGAGCTATGGATTGAAACGCGTTGGGGGGCGCTAGAGCGCCCCCATCTGGCTGACAGGCCTGGGTCAGAGAATCTGAGTAGCGGGTAGGAATTGACATCATATTACCAATTTTGGTTGGTCTAGCACTTACGGTTTAGGCTGTGCATTCAGTTTTAGGGCGCGAAAAATAATAATAATAAAGATAACTGCAAGCAGTGACAATCGGGTCCAAAGGTAATGGAAAGAAGCAATGAAGAGGAATGAAGTGAATGGCATAAAATTAGAAGTTCACTAATTATTGGAAATGAAGTACAGACTTTAATTGATGAGCAATGCATTCAAATTGGCAGAAAATAGGAAATGCTTCTAAGAGATGATACCTAACATTTGAACATTACCGTGGAAATGTTTATCAAGGTACGATGAAGGGAAAAGGGTAGATGAGAAACCGAAGGGAAATGTGGTGACTAGCTGTTTGAGAAATATTGCAATTGCTGCAGTGTACACAGGATGAAGTAACATTGAAGTTTGATAGATTTCTAAAAGTCAAATGGCAGTAACATATAAGCAGATTAAAAATATGGACTTAGATGAAGGGAAAGGTGATTAATATTTAAATGTCTAAATAAACAATAAGGAGATGTCAGCTGCATTAACCAAGGTTGGTCTTAAATATATTAGGACAGTGGCTTAATTGGAAATGAAGTACAGACTGTAACTGATAGCCAATGCATTTAAATAGTCAGAAAATAGGAAATGCTACAATGAACATGCAGCTTCCTGGTTTTACTCTCTTTTCCAGTGCCTTATCTTCATATCAGTGACACCATACTCACCACATCAAGTTTCCCTGCACCCATTTTTTCGACAACCAAAGCGTTCTCTAAAGAACTCAGACTGCACACAGACAGTATGAACTACAAACAGATACCTGAAGTGAAATGCACCAGAAATCATCTCCACACACTATAGTCTGACAGCAAAGGTACTTTGAGTAAAATGTGCTGTTGCTTGTGGATATTTATTGCTGTGATGTCGCACAATTTTTTTTGTATTATTTATTAAGTTATTTTCAGTTTTACTCTGCAATAACAAAACATTAATGATGTGTTGTAACAGTTCTGCACTACATAATATGTTACGGAATTTACAGTCATGATGCCATGGTTAAATTGATGTCAAAATAATGGTCCAGCTTTGTTTGTGATGCCTGTGTTGACTTACACTAAATTGTATATTCAAAAGAATATTGCCATGTTGGGACTTTTGTAGTATATATATATATGAGTGCTACTATCACACTTTGTGGTCTTTATACACTGTTTATGTAAGAATGGTATGCACATCATATGCGAAATATTATGTCAATTGTGCTGGCTCAACTATTGTGGTCTCAATGTACTTTTTCAGCCTCCTCAAACAATGACACAAACCTAAATGTTTGGCTAAGACAGATGTATTTAATTGCAATTTTACAATGTGTATAATGTGTTTTCCATTATGTCTCTAATGAATAATAATAAATATTATAATCATTAATACAGTCATCATTCTTAAGCATGTTAAATACACATGTAAATGTCAGAATAAATTTCAAATACGGTAGGTGAAACAGGCAGTAAAGGAAATATACATACAAAAAGTATTACAATGTCCTGAGCAACATTTAAGGAAAAACATACTACACTATAATGACATTATATAGTAAATGGCCATAATGTATAACATTAGCCTGCTGTATGCATGCAGTCCCTGGTGTGGCAGTCTGACTACTGCCATTAGCAGAAGCAGCCTTAGTACACCAATATAGGATAGAATATAGAACCCTTTGGTGAAGTGCCTCAGCCCAAGACAATGTATGGTTTGTGTCAGATGGTCTAAGTAGTCGGTAGAAATAGGCACCTGCATACCTAATATTTTAAGTCTGGATCATACAAGTTAAGCTTACTTTATACTACCTCAGTGAACACATGCCGTCTTGTATATTGAAAACAACAGTGGCTTACTCCATTTGTAAAGTATTCTTCAAGACATGAGAAGCCCTGAAAGAAATGAATGGCATTAATGAAATAGAGGATGAACTCCACCTGCTGGCTAGTCTATAAAAAAAAATCCAAAAAATTGCAATATAAATAGAGCACCATCTCCACCTACTGGCCAATTTAATACAAAAAAGAGAAAAATCTGCAATATATAATGCCTGGCTTATAAATAAAATCTGATAATTTTCTATAAGTCAAATAGCAGAAAAATGAAAGGAGCTTAAAAATATGGACTGAGGTGAAGGGAAAGTTAATTCCTTGAAAGTATTATGAAGGATATTTCAGCTGAATTAGCCAAGGTAGGTATTAGACATACTAGGACAGTGGCTGTACTGCTCCAGATTGACTGATCGCCACCAAACTTGAAAGATCTGTCTGTAGTCCAGTCATACAGAAGTGAATCAAATTTTGTAAGGATCGGATGAAGCATGCCTGAGATTTAGCTGTTTGAATGAAATGGGAATGGAAATGTTGTGGCCAGCAGGTGGAGTCAGCGCTCCATTTTAGAAATGATATTAAATGCTTTCTGACCTTCTCATTTGTAAATGAAGTCTGATAATGTTGTATAAGGCAAATTGGTGAAAAATGAAAGGAACTTAAAAATATGGACTAAGGTGTAGGGAAAGGTAAAAATTCTTTGAAGGATTTATGAGAAAGAAGGACATTTCAGCTGAATTTGCTAAGGTGGGTCTTAGACATATATGGACAGTAGCTGTAGCACCCCCATTTGACCAATTGGCACCAAATTTGGAGGGTCTGTCTGAGGTGCAGTGGTACATTAGTGGGTCAAATTTGGTGATGATCAGATAAAGTATGCCTTAGATTTATCTGTTTGATTGAAATGAGCATTTAAATGTTGCAGGTTAGGTGTAGCTGGTGGCCATAGCATACAGGTAGGTCAAGTTATTTTTATAAATTATCCATAAAGGCCATCTCCTGATTGATCTACTACCAGAATGACGTACTTCAGCTGGATATTGTAGTAGTTATAGCAATATGTAATTTTTAAAGTTTTTAAATATCACAAGGGAATGGAAATGACTATCATTAGGCATTGCATATATCTTGATTTGGAATGACACACAGAACTTGCAGGACAAATGATTTTTATCAGTAATATGTGACTGGAACAGAAATAAGAACAATGTAAATTGAACTGATTTTCCAGGTTTATACAGACATGTTATATTGCTGTAGCGCCCCCGTTTGACCGATCGGCACAAAATTTGGAGGGCCCTTTCCGAGTAATGTCCTACATTATATATTTAAGTTTGGTGATGATTGGTTGAGGCACGCCTAAGATATAGCTGTCTGATTGAATTGGCCATGGCACCTATATGGTTTGGGTGTGGCTGGTGGCCGATCCTCATTGAAAGTTTAGGTTTTTTTGGATAATTATATATAAGGACTGTCTCCTGATTTAAATGATACCAGATTTGTGTAGGTTTGGTGAAAATCCTAGGAGGCTAACGAAATGTCTTGTTTTCAGACCAATATTAATTATGCAAAAATGCTAAGGTGCAGAAGCAAGTTCTACATGTTGTTTGATTTGGCATGTCGTACTGAATTGACCTGGCAGTAAATGTTGATTGTAGGCTTCACCATTCTCGAGAAATAGGCAGAAACGCAAAAGTTGTCACTGTAGCGCCCCCATCTGGCCGAGTGAGGTGTCCTTTACAGGGTAGGCAGAGGGTGAGAGCACAAATGTATCACCCAAATTTGATTTAGATTGGTCATTGATAAGCCTGTCAAATGGCTGCTTGATTTTGATTGGACGATGGCGGCCACTCTTTAAGGACGAATTACTGCCATTGTATGTGACTGACCACAGGCTGCGTCCTAGTACATATCTGCCAAATTTCAGTTAGATTGGCCAAGGCAGTCAGGAGATACTGCCAGTTTTTAGTTGTAGCGCCCCCTATTGACGAAATGCGGCCCGCCTTGGACCGTGTCCCCAGGATGGTGTTGCGAGGTAGCATTTCAAATTTGGTCAAGGTAGGCCAAGGAATAGCCAAGTTATAGCCGTCAGACCAAAATGGGCGAAATTTGGCCATTGTTTGGGCGTGGCTAATGGCCGTAGTATATAAAAATGTCTGAATTTTGTTGATGATTCTTGATCAGCTCAGAGTTCTGATTCGTTTGACACCTCATTTGTCTGATTTGGTAGAACAAGCTAGGACTTGAAGGGAAAAGTAGGATTTGCAAATTATGCAAATTAGCAAAAAATCTAAGTAGGCGGAGCTTCATAGTCCAAATGGCAAGTTGGTAGAGCAATGCTGTCTGTATCAGCAGAAAAAAAAAATTCAATTGTAGGACTAATAGGACAGGAGGTATGGACTGAAACGCGTTGGGGGGCGCTAGAGCGCCCCCATCTGGCTGACAGGCCTGGGTCGGAGAATCTGAGTAGCGGGTAGGAATTGACATCATCTGACCAAGATTGGTTGGTCTAGCTCTTACGGTTTAGGCTGTACATTCAGTTTTACGGCAGGAAAAAAATAATAATAATAATAAAAAGAAAAACCGTAAGAAAAACAATAATGGTCCATAAGCATTTCATGCTTTGGACCCTTAATAATAATAAAAGAGAAAAATCCTAAGAAAAACAATAATGGTCCATAAGGACTTCGTCCTTTGGACCCTTAACTAGAAACTGCAGGCAGTTACGAAAGGGTCCAAAGCGCAGGACGATCGGACTGGTAGGACAGTAGAGGAATAACGGCAGAGAACCGGCGGCAAGGGTAGTAGAAAGTCAGACAGAATTAGACTGCCATAACAGGATAGGAGATGTAGGACAGAGCAGGACGGTCTCAGTAGTAGGCAGACATTACGATGTAGATGCTTTTAGTGCAGGTGTAACAGGCCAGTAAACATCAGAGAGTACACCGTGCACATCAGGATACCTAGCTGAAACACCAACCTAAGCTGGGTTCGAACCAGCGACCCTCTGATTACAGGCACACAGGATTAGCACACTGAGCCACCCACTGCTGTTGGTAAAATGAGTGAGATCAGTAGACACCTTCCTACCTGATCTGGTAACTCATTATACAGTAGCTTAATTAGACTAGGTCGGTTTTAGACATATATGGACAGTGGCTATAGCGCTCCCGTTTGACCTATTGACACAAAATTTCAAGGGTCTCTCTGCGGTACAGTCATACATCAGTGAGCCAAATTTTGTAATGATTGGCTGAAGCATCCCTGAGATATAGCTGTCTGATTGAAATGGGCAAGACAACAGTACAGTCAGGGTGTGGCTGGTGGCTGTATCTTACTGAAAGTTTAAGTTTTTTCTCTAAATCTTTAAAAGGACTGTCTCCTGGTTTTAATGACACCAGATTTATGTATGTTGGGCGAAAATCCTACGAGGTTAACAAAATAACCTATTTTTAAACAACTATAAATCATGCAAAAAGGCAAAGATGTAGAACCAAGTTCTATATGCAGTTGAAATTCGTCATGACATAGTAAATTGGACTGGCAATAAATTTCAACTGTAGGCTTGACAGTTCTGTAGATATAGGCATAAATGCAAATCGGGGTGCTGTAGCGCCCCCCTCTGACTGACTGCGACGGGTCAGTGGGACTGAGTAGTGGGTAGGAATAGGAATCTTGTTGCCAAATTTGGTCAGTCTAGGACTTACGGTTTAGGCTGGGCATTCAGTTGTAGGGAAGAAAAATAATTATTGTTCAACCCTATGAAGGAGTCCCTGAGCCCGTCTAAATTATAAAAAAAGAAGCTTCATTAATCCACATCTCCCCAGCTCACTTTATGGAGGGTATGCTGTGCACATCAGGATGCGTAGCTCGAGTACCCACCGAAGCTGGGTTCGAACCTGCAACCCTCTGATTACAAGCATACAAGTTTAGCCCACTGAGCCACCCACTGCCGTGGGCAAAATGGGTGAGATCGGTAGACACCTTCCTACCTGATCTGGTAACTCATTTTAGCTCAATGAGCCTAGGTGGGTCTTAGACACATACAGACAGTGGCCGTAGCATTACCGTTTGACCGATTGACAAAAAATTTGTATGGTATCTCTGCGGTACAGCCATACATTTGCGAGAGAAATTTTGTAATGATTGGCTGAAGCATCCCTGAGATATAGCTGTCTGATTGAAATGGGCGAGGTACCAGTACAGTCAGGGTGTGGCTGGTGGCTGTACCTTGCCAAAAGTTTAAGTTTTTTTCTGTAAGTCTTTAAAAGGACTGTTTCCTGATTATAAAGACAGCAGATTTATGTAGGTTCGGTGAAAATCCTTGCAGTTTAATGAAATAACCTGTTTTCAAAGAACTATAAATCATGCAAAAACACAAAGATGCAGAACCAAGTTCTATACGTTGTCAGGTTTGACATGACGTTGTGAATTCGATTGGCAATAAATTTCAACTGTAGGCTTGACAGTTCTGTAGATATAGGCAGAAATGCAAATCAGACTGCTGTAGCGCCCCCATCTGACTGACTGGGATGGGTCAGTGGGACTGAGTAGTGGGTAGGAATAGGAGTCTTGTTGCCAAATTTGGTCAGTCTAGGACTTACGGTTTAGGCTGGGCATTCAGTTTTAGGGAAGAAAAATAATTATTGTTCAACCCTCTGGAGTAGTGCCTGAGCAGGTCTTAATTAACAATAATATAAGCTTCATTGACCCGCGTGGGGAAAGCGCCTTCACGTTTCCTCAGCTCACTTCACGGAGGGTATGCTGTGCACATCGGGCTGCCTAGCTCGAGTACCCACCGAAGCTGGGTTCGAACCTGCGACCCTCTGATTACAAGCATACAAGTTTAGCCCACTGAGCCACCCGCTGCTGTTGGTAAAACTGGAGAGATCGCTGGACACCTTCCTACCTGATCTGGAAACTCATTGTACCTCAATGAGCCTAGGTGGGTCTTAGATGTATATAGACAGTGGCGTAGCGCTCCTGATTGACCGATTGACACGAAGTTTGGAGGGTCTCTCTGTGGTACAGTCCTAAATCAGTGAGCCAAATGTTGTAATGATTGGCTGAAGCATCCCTGAGATATAGCTGTCTGATTGAAATGGGCAAGACATCAGTACAGTCAGGGTGTGGCTGGTGGCTGTATCTTACCGAAAGTTTAAGTTTTTTCTCTAAATCTTTAAAAGGACTGTCTCCTGATTTGAATGACAACAGATTTATGTATGTTGGGCGAAAATCGTAGGAGGTTAACAAGAAAACCTGTTTTAAAAACAACTATCAATCATGCAAGAAGGAAAAGATGTAGAACCAAGTTCTATATGCAGTTGGATTCGTCATGACATAGTGAATTGGACTGGCAATAAATTTCAACTGTAGGCTTGATAGGTCTGGAGATATAGGCAGAAATGCAAATCGGGGTGCTGTAGCGCCCCCATCTGACTGACTGGGATGGGTCAGTGTGACTGAGTAGTGGGTAGGAATAGGAATCTTGTTGCCAAATTTGGTCAGTCTAGGACTTACGGTTTAGGCTGGGCATTCAGTTTTAGGGAAGAAAAATAATTATTGTTCAACCCTCTGTAGTAGTGCCTGAGCAGGTCTGAATTAACAATAATAGAAGCTTCATTGATCCTCATGGGGAAAACGCCTTTACGTATCCCCAGCTCACTTTACGGAGGGTATGCTGTGCACATCGGGCTGCCTAGCTCGAAGTACCCACCGAAGCTGGGTTCGAACCTGCAACCCTCTGATTACAAGCATACAAGTTTAGCCCACTGAGCCACCCGCTGCTGTTGGTAAAACGGGAGAGATCGCTGGACACCTTCCTACCTGATCTGGAAACTGATTTTACCTCAATGAGCCTAGGTGGCTCTTAGATGTATATAGACAGTGGCGTAGCGCTCCTGATTGACCGATTGACACGAAATTTGGACGGTCTCTCTGGGGTACAGTCCTACATCAGTGAGCCAAATGTTGTAATGATTGGCTGAAGCATCCCTGAGATATAGCTGTCTGATTGAAATGGGCAAGACAACAGTACAGTCAGGGTGTGGCTGGTGGCTGTATCTTACCGAAAGTTTAAGTTTTTTCTCTAAATCTTTAAAAGGACTGTCTCCTGATTTGAATGACAACAGATTTATGTATGTTGGGCGAAAATCGTAGGAGGTTAACAAGAAAACCTGTTTTAAAAACAACTATAAATCATGCAAGAAGGAAAAGATGTAGAACCAAGTTCTATATGCAGTTGGATTCGTCATGACATAGTGAATTGGACTGGCAATAAATTTCAACTGTAGGCTTGACAGGTCTGGAGATATAGGCAGAAATGCAAATCGGGGTGCTGTAGCGCCCCCATCTGACTGACTGGGATGGGTCAGTGTGACTGAGTAGTGGGTAGGAATAGGAATCTTGTTGCCAAATTTGGTCAGTCTAGGACTTACGGTTTAGGCTGGGCATTCAGTTTTAGGGAAGAAAAATAATTATTGTTCAACCCTCTGTAGTAGTGCCTGAGCAGGTCTAAATTAACAATAATAGAAGCTTCATTGATCCTCATGGGGAAAACGCCTTCACGTCTCCCCAGCTCACTTCACGGAGAGTATGCTGTGCACATTGGGCTGCCTAGCTCGAAGTACCCACCGAAGCTGGGTTCGAACCTGCGACCCTCTGATTACAAGCATACAAGTTTAGCCCACTGAGCCACCCGTTGCTGTTGTTAAAACAGGTGAGATCGGTAGACAACTTCCTACCTGATCTGGTTACTCATTTCAGCTCAATGAGCCTAGGAGGGTCTTAGACACATATCTGGCCAAGTGAGGTGTCCTTTACAGGGAGGGCTGAGGGTCAGAGGACAAATATACCACCGAAATTTGATTTGGATTGCTCATCGTTAAACCTGTCAAATAGCTGCTTGATTTTGATTGGCCGATGGCAGCCACTCTTTAAGGACTGATGACTGCCATTGTAGGTGACTGACCTCAGGCTGGGTGCTAGTACAAATATCCTAAATTTCAGTTGGATTGGCCAAGGCAGTCAGGAGATATTGGCAGATTTTAGTTGTAGCGCCCCCTATGGACGAAATGCGGCCCGCCTCGGACCATGCCCCCAGAATGGTGTCCAGAGATAGGCTTTAAAATTTGGTCAAGGTATGCCAAGGCACGGCCAAGTTATAGCAGTCAGACCAAAACGGGCCAGTTTTGGACATTGTTTGGTCGTGGCTAATGGCCGTAGGACATAGAAATGTCTGAAATTTGTGGATGATTCTTGATCAGCTCAGAGTTGTGATTCGTTTGACACCTCATTTGTCTGATTTGGTAGGACAAGCTTGGACTGTAAGGAAAAAGTAAGATTTGCAAAATATGCAAATAAGCAAAAATCTACGTAGACGGAGCTTCATGGTCCCATTGACTTTTTGGTAGGGCATGGCTGTCTGCATCAGCAGAAAAAAAAATTTCAGTTGTAGGACAAACAGGACAGGAGATATCGACCGAAACGTGTTGGGGGGCGCTACGGCGCCCCCCTCCGGCTGAGTCGGACGGGTCGGACAACCTGAGTAGTGGGTAGGAATACCAATCATCCTACCAAATTTGGTCGGCCTAGGACTTACGGTTTAGGCTGGGCATTCAGTTTTAGGGAAGAAAAATAATAAAAAATATAATTTATGTAAAAACAGAAAGAGGGAGAACCAAGTTATATATGTTGTTAGATTAGTCATGACATAGTTAATTGTAGTCGCAATAAATTTCAACTGTAGGCTTGACAGTTCTGTAGATATAGGCATAAATGCAAATCGGGGTGCTGTAGCGCCCCCATCTGACTGACTGTGATGGGTCAATGGGACTGAGTAGTGGGTAGGAATAGGAATCTTGTTGCCAAATTTGGTCAGCCTAGGACTTACTGGTTAGGCTGGGCATTAAGTTTTAGGGAAGAAAAATAATTATTGTTTAACCATCTGAAGTAGTGCCTTAGCACGTCTAAATTAACAATAATATAAGCTTCACTGATCCTCGTGAGGAAAACGCCTTCATGTCTCCCCAGCTCACTTCACGGAGGATATGCTGTGCACATCGGGCTGCCTAGCTCGAGTACCTACCAAAGCTGGGTTCGAACCTGTGACCCTCTGATTACAAGCATACAAGTTTAGCCCACTGAGCCACCCGCTGCTGTGAGTAAAATGGGTGGGATCAGTAGACACCTTCCTACCTGATCTGGAAACTGATTTTACCTCAATGAGCCTAGGTGGGTCTTAGATGTATATAGACAGTGGCGTAGCGCTCCTGATTGACCGATTGACACGAAATTTGGATGGTCTCTCTGTGGTACAGTCCTACATCAGTGAGCCAACTGTTGTAATGATTGGCTGAAGCATCCCTAAGATATAGCTGTCTGATTGAAATGGGCAAGTCACCAGTAGAGTCAGGGTGTGGCTGGTGGCTGTATCTTACGGAAAGTTTAAGATTTTTCTGTAAATCTTTAAAAGGACTGTCTCCTGATTTGAATGACACCAGATTTATGGATGTTAGTCGAAAATCCTAGGAGGTTAACAAAAAAAACCTGTTTTCAAAACATCTGTAAATCATGCAAGAAGGCAAAGATGTAGAACCAAGATCTATATGCAGTTTGATTCGTCAGGACATAGTGAATTGGACTGGCAATAAATTTCAACTGTAGGCTTGACAGGTCTGGAGATATAGGCAGAAATGCAAATCGGGGTGCTGTAGCGCCCCCATCTGACTGACTGGGACGGGTCAGTGGGACTGAGTAGTGGGTAGGAATAGGAATCTTGTTGCCAAATTTGGTCAGTCTAGGACTTACGGTTTAGGCTGGGCATTCAGTTTTAGGGAAGAAAAATAATTATTGTTCAACCCTCTGGAGTAGTGCCTGAGCACGTCTAAATTAACAATAATATAAGCTTCATTGATCATCGTGGGGAAAACACCTTCACGTCTCCCAAGCTCACTTCACGGAGGGTATGCTGTGCACATCGGGCTGCCTAGCTCGAGGACCCACCTAAGCTGGGTTCGAACCTGCGACCCTCTGATTACAAGCATACAAGTTTAGCCCACTGAGCCACCCGTTGCTGTGGTTAAAATGGGTGAGATCGGTAGACACCTTCCTACCTGATCTGGAAACTCATTGTACCTCAATGAGCCTAGGTGGGTCTTAGATGTATATAGACAGTGGCGTAGCGCTCCTGATTGACCGATTGACACGAAGTTTGGAGGGTCTCTCTGTGGTACAGTCCTACATCAGTGAGCCAAATTTTGTAATGATTGGCTGAAGCATCCCTGAGATATAGCTGGCTGATTGAAATTGGCAAGACATCAGTACAGTCAGGGTGTGGCTGGTGGCTGTAAATTGCCGAAAGTTTAAGTTTTTTCTGTAAATCATTAAAAGTACTGTCTCCTGATTTAAAAGACATCAGATTTATGTATGTTGGGCGAAAATCCTAGGAGGTTAACAAAAAAACCTGTTTTAAAAACAACTATAAATCATTCAAGAAGGCAAAGATGGAGAACCAAGTTCTTTATGCATTTCGATTCGTCATGACATAGTGAATTGGACTGGCAATAAATATCAACTGTAGGCTTGACAGGTCTGGAGATATAGGCAGAAATGCAAATCGGGGTGCTGTAGCGCCCCCATCTGACTGACTGGGACGGGTCAGTGGGCCTGAGTAGTGGGTAGGAATAGGAATCTTGTTGCCAAATTTGGTCAGTCTAGGACTTACGGTTTACGCTGGGCATTCAGTTGTAGGGAAGAAAAATAATTATTGTTCAACCCTCTGAAGTAGTGCCTGAGCACGTCTAAATTAACAATAATAGAAGCTTCATTGATCCTCGTGGGGAAAACGCCTTCACGTCTCCCCAGCTCACTTCACGGAGGGTATGCTGTGCACATCAGGCTGCCTAGCTCGAGTACCCACCGAAGCTGGGTTCGAACCTGCGACCCTCTGATTACAAGCATACAAGTTTAGCCCACTGAGCCACCCGTTGCTGTTGTTAAAACAGGTGAGATCGGTAGACAACTTCCTACCTGATCTGGTAACTCATTTTAGCTCAATGAGCATAGGTGAGTCTTAGACACATATCTGGCCAAGTGAGGTGTCCTTTACAGGGAGGGCTGAGGGTCAGAGGACAAATATACCACCGAAATTTGATTTGGATTGCTCATCGTTAAGCCTGTCAAATAGCTGCTTGATTTTGATTGGCCGATGGCAGCCACTCTTTAAGGACTGATGACTGCCATTGTAGGTGACTGACCTCAGGCTGGGTGCTAGTACATATCTGCCAAATTTCAGTTGGATTGGCTAAGGCAGTCAGGAGATATTGGCAGTTTTTAGTCATAGCGCCCCCTATGGACGAAATGCGGCCCCCCTTGGACCGTGTCCCCAGAATGATGTCCGGAGGTAGAATTTCAAATTTGGTCGACGTAGGTCAAGGCAAGGGCAAGTCATAGCTGTTAGACCAAAATGGGCCAAATTTGGGAATTCTTTGGGCGTGGCTAATGGCCGTACAATACACAAAATGTCTCAATTTTTTTAGAAATTCTTGATGAGCTCACAGTTCTGATTCATTTGACACCTCATTTGTCTGATTTGGTAGGACAAGCTAGGACTTTAAGAGATAAGTAGTATTTGCAAAATATGCAAATTAGCAAAAAATCTAAGTAGGCGGAGCTTCATGGTCCCATTGACTTTTTGGTAGGGCATGGCTGTCTGTATCAGCAGAAAAAAGAATTTTGGTTGTAGGACAAACAGGACAGGAGATATTGACTGAAACATGTTGGGGGGCGCTACGGCGCCCCCCTCTGGCTGAGTCGGACGGGTCGGACAACCTGAGTAGTGGGTAGAAATACCAATCATCCTACCAAATTTGGTCGGCCTAGGACTTACGGTTTAGGCTGGGCATTCAGTTTTAGGGAAGAAAAATAATAAAAACTAGAAACTGCAGGCAGTTACGAAAGGGTCCAAAGCGCAGGACGATCGGACTGGTAGGACAGTAGAGGAATAACGGCAGAGAACCGGCGGCCATGGTAGTAGAAAGTCAGACAGAATTAGACTGCCATAACAGGATAGGAGATGTAGGACAGAGCAGGACGGTCTCAGTAGTAGGCAGACATTACGATGTAGATGCTTTTAGTGCAGGTGTAACAGGCCAGTAAACATCAGAGAGTACACTGTGCACATCAGGATACCTAGCTGAAACACCAACCTAAGCTGGGTTCGAACCGGCGACCCTCTGATTACAGGCAAACAGGATTAGCACACTGAGCCACCCGCTGCTGTGGGTAAGATGAGTGAGATCAGTAGACTGGTTTTAATGACAGCAGATTTATGTATGTTTGGTGAAAATCCTACGAGGTTAACAAAATAACCTATTTTCAAACAACTATAAATCATGCAAAAAGGCAAAGATGTAGAACCAAGTTCTTTATGCAGTTGAAATTCGTCATGACATAGTAAATTGGACTGGCAATAAATTTCAACTGTAGGCTTGACAGTTCTGTAGATATAGGCATAAATGCAAATCGGGGTGCTGTAGCGCCCCCCTCTGACTGACTGTGACGGGTCAGTGGGACTGAGTAGTGGGTAGGAATAGGAATCTTGTTGCCAAATTTGGTCAGTCTAGGACTTACGGTTTAGGCTGGGCATTCAGTTTTAGGGAAGAAAAATAATTATTGTTCAACCCTATGAAGGAGTCCCTCAGCCCGTCTAAATTATAATAAAAGAAGCTTCATTAATCCTCGTCTCCCCAGCTCACTTTATGTAGGATATGCTGTGCACATCGGGATGCGTAGCTCAAGTACCCACCGAAGCTGGGTTTGAACCTGCGACCCTCTGATTACAAGCATACAAGTTTAGCCCACTGAGCCACCCACTGCCGTGGGCAAAATGGGTGAGATCGGTAGACACCTTCCTACCTGATCTGGTAACTCATTTTACCTCAATGAGCCTAGGTGGGTCTTAGACACATACAGACAGTGGCCGTAGCATTACCGTTTGACCGATCGACACGAAATTTGTATGGTATCTCTGCGGTACAGCCATACATTTGCGAGAGAAATTTTGTAATGATTGGCTGAAGCATCCCTGAGATATAGCTGTCTGATTGAAATGGGCGAGGTACCAGTACAGTCAGGGTGTGGCTGGTGGCTGTACCTTGCCGAAAGTTTAAGTTTTTTTCTGTAAGTCTTTAAAAGGACTGTTTCCTGATCATAAAGACAGCAGATTTATGTAGGTTCGGTGAAAATCCTTGCAGTTTAATGAAATAACCTGTTTTCAAAGAACTATAAATCATGCAAAAACACAAAGATGCAGAACCAAGTTCTATACGTTGTCAGGTTTGACATGACGTTGTGAATTGGATTGGCAATAAATTTCAACTGTAGGCTTGACAGTTCTGGAGATATAGGCAGAAATGCAAATCAGACTGCTGTAGCGCCCCCATCTGACTGACTGGGACGGGTCAGAGGGGCTGAGTAGTGGGTAGGAATAGGCATCTTGGTGCCAAATTTGGTCAGCCTAGGTCTTATGGTTCAGGCTGGGCATTCAGTTTTAGGGAAGAAAAATAATTATAATCTAACCGTTTGGAAGAGAGCCTGAGCCCATCTGAATGGCTGGTTTAATAAAATTTTTTGTATTTTTTTTCCTCTTGCTTTACGGAGAGCATGCTGCGCACATCGGGCTGCCTAGCTCAAGTACCCACCAAAGCTGGGTTCGAACCGGCGACCCTCTGATTACAAGCATGCAAGTTTAGCCCACTGAGCCACCCGCTGCTGTTGGTAAAATGGGTGAGATCGCTGGACACCTTCCTACCTGATCTGGTAACTCATTTTAGCTCAATTGGCCTAGGTTGGTCTTAGTAACATATGAACAGTGGCCATAGCGCTCCCATTTGACCAATCGACACAAAATTTGGAGGGTCTCTCGGTGGTACAGCCCTACATTAGTGAGAGAAATTTGGAAATGATTTGCTGAAGCATGCCTTAGATATAGCTGTCTGATTTAAATGGACACGGCACCAGTATGGTCATGGTGTGGCTTTTTTACGTACCTTACCGAAAGTTTATTTTTTTTCTCTCAGTATTTAAAAGGACTGTCTCCTGATTTTAATGACAACAGACTTATGTAGGTGAGGTGAAAATCGTAGAAGGATAATGAAAAAGCCTGTTTTCAGAAAAACATAAATCATGCAAAAACAGAAAGATGCAGAACCAAGTTGTATATGCAGTTGGATTCAGCAGGATATAGTTAATTGGACTGGCAATAAAATTAATGTGTAAGCTAGGCAGTTCTGGAGAAATAGGCAGAAATGCAGATGGGGGCGCTGTCATGCCCCCATCTGGCCTAATGAGATGTCCTTTACAGGGTGGGCTGAGGGTCAGAGGACAAATGTACCAGCTAAATTTGATTTGGATTGGTCATCTTTAAGCCAGTCAAATTGCTGCTTGATTTTGATTGGCCGATGATGGCCACTGTTTCAGGACTCATGACTACCATTGCACGTGACTGACCTAAGGCTGCGTCCTAGTACATACCTTCCAAATTTCAGTTGGATTGGCCGAGGCAGTCAGAAGATATTGGCAGTTTTTAGTTGTAGCGCCCCCTATGGATGAAATGCGGCCCGCCTTGGACCGTTTCCCCAGAATGCTGTACGGAGCTGGCATTTCAAATTTGGTCAATGTAGACCAAGGCACGGCCAAGTTATAGCCATCAGACCAAAACGGGACAAATTTGGACATTGTTTCGGCGTGGCTAATGGCCGTACAATACAAAAATGTCTCAATTTTTTTAGAAATTCTTGATGAGCTCAGAGTTCTGATTCGTTTGACACCTCATTTGTCTGATTTGGTAGGACAAGCTAGGACTTTAAGAGATAAGTAGTATTTGCAAAATATGCAAATTAGCAAAAAATCTAAGTAGGCGGAGCTTCATGGTCCCATTGACTTTTTGGTAGGGCATGGCTGTCTGTATCAGCAGAAAAAAGAATTTTGGTTGTAGAACAAACAGGACAGGAGATATTGACTGAAACGTGTTGGGGGGCGCTACGGCGCCCCCCTCTGGCTGAGTCGGACGGGTCGGACAACCTGAGTAGTGGGTAGGAATACCAATCATCCTACCAAATTTGGTCGGCCTAGGACTTACGGTTTAGGCTGGGCATTCAGTTTTAGGGAAGAAAAATAATAAAAAAAATAATAAAAAAAATAATAATCCTAACAAAAACAATAAGGTTCCATAGCACTACGTGCTTTGGACCCTTAATTAGTAACATATGAACAGTGGCCGTAGCGCTCCCATTTGACCAATCGACACAAAATTTGGAGGGTCTCTCGGTGGTACAGCCCTACATTAGTGAGAGAAATTTGGAAATGATTTGCTGAAGCATGCCTTAGATATAGCTGTCTGATTTAAATGGACACGGCACCAGTATGGTCATGGTGTGGCTTTTTTACGTACCTTACCGAAAGTTTATTTTTTTTCTCTCAGTATTTAAAAGGACTGTCTCCTGATTTTAATGACAACAGACTTATGTAGGTGAGGTGAAAATCGTAGAAGGATAATGAAAAAGCCTGTTTTCAGAAAAACATAAATCATGCAAAAACAGAAAGATGCAGAACCAAGTTGTATATGCAGTTGGATTCAGCAGGATATAGTTAATTGGACTGGCAATAAAATTAATGTGTAAGCTAGGCAGTTCTGGAGAAATAGGCAGAAATGCAGATGGGGGCGCTGTCATGCCCCCATCTGGCCTAATGAGATGTCCTTTACAGGGTGGGCTGAGGGTCAGAGGACAAATGTACCAGCTAAATTTGATTTGGATTGGTCATCTTTAAGCCAGTCAAATTGCTGCTTGATTTTGATTGGCCGATGATGGCCACTGTTTCAGGACTCATGACTACCATTGCACGTGACTGACCTAAGGCTGCGTCCTAGTACATACCTTCCAAATTTCAGTTGGATTGGCCGAGGCAGTCAGAAGATATTGGCAGTTTTTAGTTGTAGCGCCCCCTATGGATGAAATGCGGCCCGCCTTGGACCGTTTCCCCAGAATGCTGTACGGAGCTGGCATTTCAAATTTGGTCAATGTAGACCAAGGCACGGCCAAGTTATAGCCATCAGACCAAAACGGGACAAATTTGGACATTGTTTCGGCGTGGCTAATGGCCGTACAATACAAAAATGTCTCAATTTTTTTAGAAATTCTTGATGAGCTCAGAGTTCTGATTCGTTTGACACCTCATTTGTCTGATTTGGTAGGACAAGCTAGGACTTTAAGAGATAAGTAGTATTTGCAAAATATGCAAATTAGCAAAAAATCTAAGTAGGCGGAGCTTCATGGTCCCATTGACTTTTTGGTAGGGCATGGCTGTCTGTATCAGCAGAAAAAAGAATTTTGGTTGTAGGACAAACAGGACAGGAGATATTGACTGAAACGTGTTGGGGGGCGCTACGGCGCCCCCCTCTGGCTGAGTCGGACGGGTCGGACAACCTGAGTAGTGGGTAGGAATACCAATCATCCTACCAAATTTGGTCGGCCTAGGACTTACGGTTTAGGCTGGGCATTCAGTTTTAGGGAAGAAAAATAATAAAAAAAATAATAAAAACTAGAAACTGCAGGCAGTTACGAAAGGGTCCAAAGCGCAGGACGATCGGACTGGTAGGACAGTAGAGGAATAACGGCAGAGAACTGGCGGCAAGGGTAGTAGAAAGTCAGACAGAATTAGACTGCCATAACAGGATAGGAGATGTAGGACAGAGCAGGACAGTCTCAGTAGTAGGCAGACATTACGATGTAGATGCTTTTAGTGCAGGTGTAACAGGCCAGTAAACATCAGAGAGTACACCGTGCACATCAGGATACCTAGCTGAAACACCAACCTAAGCTGGGTTCGAACCAGCGACCCTCTGATTACAGGCACACAGGATTAGCACACTGAGCCACCCACTGCTGTTGGTAAAATGAGTGAGATCAGTAGACACCTTCCTACCTGATCTGGTAACTCATTATACAGTAGCTTAATTAGACTAGGTCGGTTTTAGACATATATGGACAGTGGCTATAGCGCTCCCGTTTGACCTATTGACACAAAATTTCAAGGGTCTCTCTGCGGTACAGTCATACATCAGTGAGCCAAATTTTGTAATGATTGGCTGAAGCATCCCTGAGATATAGCTGTCTGATTGAAATGGGCAAGACAACAGTACAGTCAGGGTGTGGCTGGTGGCTGTATCTTACTGAAAGTTTAAGTTTTTTCTCTAAATCTTTAAAAGGACTGTCTCCTGGTTTTAATGACACCAGATTTATGTATGTTGGGCGAAAATCCTACGAGGTTAACAAAATAACCTATTTTTAAACAACTATAAATCATGCAAAAAGGCAAAGATGTAGAACCAAGTTCTATATGCAGTTGAAATTCGTCATGACATAGTAAATTGGACTGGCAATAAATTTCAACTGTAGGCTTGACAGTTCTGTAGATATAGGCATAAATGCAAATCGGGGTGCTGTAGCGCCCCCCTCTGACTGACTGCGACGGGTCAGTGGGACTGAGTAGTGGGTAGGAATAGGAATCTTGTTGCCAAATTTGGTCAGTCTAGGACTTACGGTTTAGGCTGGGCATTCAGTTGTAGGGAAGAAAAATAATTATTGTTCAACCCTATGAAGGAGTCCCTGAGCCCGTCTAAATTATAAAAAAAGAAGCTTCATTAATCCACATCTCCCCAGCTCACTTTATGGAGGGTATGCTGTGCACATCAGGATGCGTAGCTCGAGTACCCACCGAAGCTGGGTTCGAACCTGCAACCCTCTGATTACAAGCATACAAGTTTAGCCCACTGAGCCACCCACTGCCGTGGGCAAAATGGGTGAGATCGGTAGACACCTTCCTACCTGATCTGGTAACTCATTTTAGCTCAATGAGCCTAGGTGGGTCTTAGACACATACAGACAGTGGCCGTAGCATTACCGTTTGACCGATTGACAAAAAATTTGTATGGTATCTCTGCGGTACAGCCATACATTTGCGAGAGAAATTTTGTAATGATTGGCTGAAGCATCCCTGAGATATAGCTGTCTGATTGAAATGGGCGAGGTACCAGTACAGTCAGGGTGTGGCTGGTGGCTGTACCTTGCCAAAAGTTTAAGTTTTTTTCTGTAAGTCTTTAAAAGGACTGTTTCCTGATTATAAAGACAGCAGATTTATGTAGGTTCGGTGAAAATCCTTGCAGTTTAATGAAATAACCTGTTTTCAAAGAACTATAAATCATGCAAAAACACAAAGATGCAGAACCAAGTTCTATACGTTGTCAGGTTTGACATGACGTTGTGAATTCGATTGGCAATAAATTTCAACTGTAGGCTTGACAGTTCTGTAGATATAGGCAGAAATGCAAATCAGACTGCTGTAGCGCCCCCATCTGACTGACTGGGATGGGTCAGTGGGACTGAGTAGTGGGTAGGAATAGGAGTCTTGTTGCCAAATTTGGTCAGTCTAGGACTTACGGTTTAGGCTGGGCATTCAGTTTTAGGGAAGAAAAATAATTATTGTTCAACCCTCTGGAGTAGTGCCTGAGCAGGTCTTAATTAACAATAATATAAGCTTCATTGACCCGCGTGGGGAAAGCGCCTTCACGTTTCCTCAGCTCACTTCACGGAGGGTATGCTGTGCACATCGGGCTGCCTAGCTCGAGTACCCACCGAAGCTGGGTTCGAACCTGCGACCCTCTGATTACAAGCATACAAGTTTAGCCCACTGAGCCACCCGCTGCTGTTGGTAAAACTGGAGAGATCGCTGGACACCTTCCTACCTGATCTGGAAACTCATTGTACCTCAATGAGCCTAGGTGGGTCTTAGATGTATATAGACAGTGGCGTAGCGCTCCTGATTGACCGATTGACACGAAGTTTGGAGGGTCTCTCTGTGGTACAGTCCTAAATCAGTGAGCCAAATGTTGTAATGATTGGCTGAAGCATCCCTGAGATATAGCTGTCTGATTGAAATGGGCAAGACATCAGTACAGTCAGGGTGTGGCTGGTGGCTGTATCTTACCGAAAGTTTAAGTTTTTTCTCTAAATCTTTAAAAGGACTGTCTCCTGATTTGAATGACAACAGATTTATGTATGTTGGGCGAAAATCGTAGGAGGTTAACAAGAAAACCTGTTTTAAAAACAACTATCAATCATGCAAGAAGGAAAAGATGTAGAACCAAGTTCTATATGCAGTTGGATTCGTCATGACATAGTGAATTGGACTGGCAATAAATTTCAACTGTAGGCTTGATAGGTCTGGAGATATAGGCAGAAATGCAAATCGGGGTGCTGTAGCGCCCCCATCTGACTGACTGGGATGGGTCAGTGTGACTGAGTAGTGGGTAGGAATAGGAATCTTGTTGCCAAATTTGGTCAGTCTAGGACTTACGGTTTAGGCTGGGCATTCAGTTTTAGGGAAGAAAAATAATTATTGTTCAACCCTCTGTAGTAGTGCCTGAGCAGGTCTGAATTAACAATAATAGAAGCTTCATTGATCCTCATGGGGAAAACGCCTTTACGTATCCCCAGCTCACTTTACGGAGGGTATGCTGTGCACATCGGGCTGCCTAGCTCGAAGTACCCACCGAAGCTGGGTTCGAACCTGCAACCCTCTGATTACAAGCATACAAGTTTAGCCCACTGAGCCACCCGCTGCTGTTGGTAAAACGGGAGAGATCGCTGGACACCTTCCTACCTGATCTGGAAACTGATTTTACCTCAATGAGCCTAGGTGGCTCTTAGATGTATATAGACAGTGGCGTAGCGCTCCTGATTGACCGATTGACACGAAATTTGGACGGTCTCTCTGGGGTACAGTCCTACATCAGTGAGCCAAATGTTGTAATGATTGGCTGAAGCATCCCTGAGATATAGCTGTCTGATTGAAATGGGCAAGACAACAGTACAGTCAGGGTGTGGCTGGTGGCTGTATCTTACCGAAAGTTTAAGTTTTTTCTCTAAATCTTTAAAAGGACTGTCTCCTGATTTGAATGACAACAGATTTATGTATGTTGGGCGAAAATCGTAGGAGGTTAACAAGAAAACCTGTTTTAAAAACAACTATAAATCATGCAAGAAGGAAAAGATGTAGAACCAAGTTCTATATGCAGTTGGATTCGTCATGACATAGTGAATTGGACTGGCAATAAATTTCAACTGTAGGCTTGACAGGTCTGGAGATATAGGCAGAAATGCAAATCGGGGTGCTGTAGCGCCCCCATCTGACTGACTGGGATGGGTCAGTGTGACTGAGTAGTGGGTAGGAATAGGAATCTTGTTGCCAAATTTGGTCAGTCTAGGACTTACGGTTTAGGCTGGGCATTCAGTTTTAGGGAAGAAAAATAATTATTGTTCAACCCTCTGTAGTAGTGCCTGAGCAGGTCTAAATTAACAATAATAGAAGCTTCATTGATCCTCATGGGGAAAACGCCTTCACGTCTCCCCAGCTCACTTCACGGAGAGTATGCTGTGCACATTGGGCTGCCTAGCTCGAAGTACCCACCGAAGCTGGGTTCGAACCTGCGACCCTCTGATTACAAGCATACAAGTTTAGCCCACTGAGCCACCCGTTGCTGTTGTTAAAACAGGTGAGATCGGTAGACAACTTCCTACCTGATCTGGTTACTCATTTCAGCTCAATGAGCCTAGGAGGGTCTTAGACACATATCTGGCCAAGTGAGGTGTCCTTTACAGGGAGGGCTGAGGGTCAGAGGACAAATATACCACCGAAATTTGATTTGGATTGCTCATCGTTAAACCTGTCAAATAGCTGCTTGATTTTGATTGGCCGATGGCAGCCACTCTTTAAGGACTGATGACTGCCATTGTAGGTGACTGACCTCAGGCTGGGTGCTAGTACAAATATCCTAAATTTCAGTTGGATTGGCCAAGGCAGTCAGGAGATATTGGCAGATTTTAGTTGTAGCGCCCCCTATGGACGAAATGCGGCCCGCCTCGGACCATGCCCCCAGAATGGTGTCCAGAGATAGGCTTTAAAATTTGGTCAAGGTATGCCAAGGCACGGCCAAGTTATAGCAGTCAGACCAAAACGGGCCAGTTTTGGACATTGTTTGGTCGTGGCTAATGGCCGTAGGACATAGAAATGTCTGAAATTTGTGGATGATTCTTGATCAGCTCAGAGTTGTGATTCGTTTGACACCTCATTTGTCTGATTTGGTAGGACAAGCTTGGACTGTAAGGAAAAAGTAAGATTTGCAAAATATGCAAATAAGCAAAAATCTACGTAGACGGAGCTTCATGGTCCCATTGACTTTTTGGTAGGGCATGGCTGTCTGCATCAGCAGAAAAAAAAATTTCAGTTGTAGGACAAACAGGACAGGAGATATCGACCGAAACGTGTTGGGGGGCGCTACGGCGCCCCCCTCCGGCTGAGTCGGACGGGTCGGACAACCTGAGTAGTGGGTAGGAATACCAATCATCCTACCAAATTTGGTCGGCCTAGGACTTACGGTTTAGGCTGGGCATTCAGTTTTAGGGAAGAAAAATAATAAAAATAAAAATAACTAGAAACTGCAGGCAGTTACTGAAGGGTCCAAAGGGTATGACAAGTAGGACAGGTAGGACAGGTAGGACAACAGAAGGTAGAAATCAGGATGGAGATTGTTGAGTGTCCGTCTAACAGGTCAGGAAATGTAGGACAGAATGTAGGACCCTGTGGTGTAGTGCCTGAACCTGACTGAATGCAATGTTTTGGTGAGATAGTCTGAGTAGTAGGTAGAAATCAGGATATAGACTAGTTAGTATCGGTCTAACAGGTCAGCAAATGCAGGACAGAATGTAGAACCCTGTGGTGGAGTGCCTTAGCCTGACTTAATACATGTTTTGGGTCAGATGGCCTGACTAGTTGGTAGATTTAGGGACCTTCATACCTGGTCTGGTAAGTGTAGATATTACATAGTTGCTTTTTTATACTGCCTGTGTAAACATAGGCTGTGTTGCATATTCTTAACAAAGTGCTGAGTTGCGGGAGTGTGACATGTAACAGCAGTAATATCATGCTGTATGCTATTCTAGGATGTATATTTAGACAGGAGAAAGGCTAAAAGTATTGAAGGCATTATTGAAATGGAGCGCTGACTCCACCTGCTGGCCAATTTATTATAAAATTGTAATTGCTGTAGTGTACACAGCCTGAAGAAAGATTAAAGTTTGAAAGATTTGTAAAAGTCAAATGGCAGGAGAATATAAGCAGATTAAAAATATGGACTTAGATGAAGGGAAAGGTGATTAATATTTTAATTTTTAAATAAACAATAAGCAGATTTCAGCTGCATTAACCAAGGTTGGTCTTAGACATATTATGACAGTGGCTGTAGTGCCCCCGTTTGACTGATTGCCACCAAACTTGGAAGGTCTTTTGCAGCTTGGCTGAGGCAGTCTAGTAACACAGCCGTGCATCAAATTTTGTGAGGATTGGATGAAGCATGCCAGAGATATAGCTATTTGAATGAAATAGGCATGGAAACAGTGTGGCCAGCAGGTGGAGTCAGCGCTCCATTTTAGAAATTGTATTCAATACTTTCAGGCCTTCTTATGTGTAAATTAAGTCTGATAATGTTCTATGAGGCAAATTGGTGAAAAATGAAAGTGAATAAAAAATATGGACTCAGGTGAAGGGAAAGGTAACAATTCTTTCAAGGTTTTATGAGAAATAAGGACATTTCAGCTGAATTTGCTAAGGTGGGTCTTAGACATATATGGACAGTGGCTGTAGCGCCCCTGTTTGACCGATTGGCACCAATATTGGAGGGTCTGTCTGAGGTCCCTTACTACATTAGGCCGTCAAATTTGATGAGGATTGGCTGAAGCACGGCTGAGATTTAGATGGTTGATTGAAATGAGCATGGATATGGTGCAGGTTTGTTGTAGCTGGTGGCCATAGCATACAGGTCAAGATATTTTTATGAATTATCCATAAGGGCAATGTCCTGATTGATGTACTACCAGAATGACCTACTTGGGCTGGATATTGTAGAAGTTACAGTAATATGTTATTTATTAAGTTATTAAACATCACAAGGGAATGAAAATGACTATCATTGGGCATTGCATATGTCTTGATTTGGCATGACTCACAGAACTGGCAGTACAAAATATTTTAACCAGTAATATGTCACTAGAACAGAAATGAGATAAATGTAAGTTGAACTGATTTTCAAGGTTTATACAGACATGTTATATTGTTGTAGCGCCCCCGTTTGACCGATCGGCACCAAATTTGGAGGGCCCTTCCGGACTACTATTCTACAGGATATATTAAAGTTTGGTGATGATTGGCTGAGGCAGGCCTGAGATATAGCTGTCTGATTGAATTGGGCATGGCACCTGTATGGTTTGTGTGTGGCTGGTGACTATACCTCATGGAAAGTTTATGATTTTTTTATGAATTATTTATTATGACTGTCTCCTGATTTAAATGATACCAGATTTGTGTAGGTTTGGTGAAAATCCTAGGAGGTTAACGAAATGTCTTGTTTTCAGACCAATATGAATTATGCAAAAACGCAAAGATGCAGAAGCAAGTTCTACATGTTGTTTGATTTGGCATGTCGTACTTAATTGACCGGGCAACAATTAGACTGCCATAACAGGATGGAGATTTAGCGTAGCTCTAATGTGACAGGAGATGTAGGGCAAACCGTAGAGGAGGATACTAAAAAGTCAGACAGAACTACAGGTCAGCAGATGTCAGACAGAACAGAACTTGTTTAGGTCAGATGGTTTGAGTAGAAGGTAGAAATCATGATGTAGATTGTTGAGTGTCGGTCTAACAGGTCAGGAAATGTAGGACAGAATGTAGAACCCTGTGGTGTAGTGCCTGAACCTGACTGAATGCATTGTTTTGGTCAGATGGTCTCAGTAGTAGGTAGAAATCAGGATATAGATTAGTTAGTATCGGTCTAACAGGTCAGCAAATGTAGGACAGAATGTAGAACCCTGTGGTGGAGTGCCTTAGCCTGACTGAATGCATGGTTTGGGTCAGATGGCCTGACTAGTTGGTAGATTTAGGGACCTTCATACCTGGTCTGGTAAGTCTAGATATTACAGAGTTTTCTTTTTTATACTGCCTGTGTAAACATAGGCTGTGTTGCATATTCTTAACAAAGTGCTGAGTTGCGTATTGTGACATGTAACAGCAGTAATATCATGCTGTATCATATTCTAGGTTATACATTTAGACAGGAGAAAGGCTAAAAGTATTGAAGGCATTATTGAAATGGAGCGCTGACTCCACCTGCTGGCCAATTTATTATAAAATTGTAATTGCTGCAGTGTACACAGCCTGAAGAAAGATTGAAGTTTGAAAGATTTGTAAAAGTCAAATGGCAGGAAAATATAAGCAGATTAAAAATATGGACTTAGATGAAGGGAAAGGTGATTAATTTTTTAATTTTTAAATAAACGATAAGCAGATTTCAGCTGCATTAACCAAGGTTGGTCTTAGACATATTAGGACAGTGGCTGTAGTGCCCCCGTTTGACCGATTGCCACCAAACTTGGAAGGTCTTTCTGAAGTCTAGTAACACAGATGTGCGTCAAATTTTGTGAGGATTGGATGAAGCATGCCAGAGATATAGCTATTTTAATAAAATGGGCATGGAAACAGTGTGGCCAGCAGGTGGAGTCAGCGCTCCATTTTAGAAATTGTATTCAATACTTTCAGGCCTTCTTATGTGTAAATTAAGTCTGATAATGTTCTATGAGGCAAATCGGTGAAAAATGAAAGTGAATAAGAAATATGGACTCAGGTGAAGGGAAAGGTAACAATTCTTTCAAGGTTTTATGAGAAATAAGGACATTTCAGCTGAATTTGCTAAGGTGGGTCTTAGAAATATATGGACAGTGGCTGTAGCGCCCCCATTTGACCGATTGGAACCAAAATTGGAGGGTCTGTCTGAGGTCCCTTACTACATTAGGCCGTCAAATTTGATGAGGATTGGCTGAAGCACAGCTGAGCTTTAGATGGTTGATTGAAATGAGCATGGATATGGTGCAGGTTTGTTGTAGCTGGTGGCCATAGCGTACAGGTTAAGATATTTTTATGAATTATCCATAATGGCAATGTCCTGATTGATGTACTACCAGAATGACCTACTTGGGCTGAACATTGTAGAAGTTACAGTAATATGTTATTTATTAAGTTTTTAAACATCACAAGGGAATGAAAATGACTATCATTGGGCATTGCATATGTCTTGATTTGGCATGACTCACAGAACTGGCAGTACAAAATATTTTAACCAGTAACATGTCACTAGAACAGAAATGAGATAAATGTAAGTTGAACTGATTTTCAAGGTTTATACAGACATGTTATGTTGTTGTAGCGCCCCCGTTTGACCGATCGGCACCAAATTTGGAGGGCCCTTCCGGACTACTATTCTACAGGATATATTAAAGTTTGGTGATGATTGGCTGAGGCAGGCCTGAGATATAGCTGTCTGATTGAATTGGGCATGGCACCTGTATGGTTTGTGTGTGGCTGGTGACTATACCTCATGGAAAGTTTATGATTTTTTTATGAATTATTTATTATGACTGTCTCCTGATTTAAATGATACCAGATTTGTGTAGGTTTGGTGAAAATCCTAGGAGGTTAACGAAATGTCTTGTTTTCAGACCAATATGAATTATGCAAAAACGCAAAGATGCAGAAGCAAGTTCTACATGTTGTTTGATTTGGCATGTCGTACTGAATTGACCTGGCAAGAAATGTCGATTGTAGGCTTCACCGTTCTCGAGAAATAGGCAGAAATGCAAAAGTTGTCACTGTTGCGCCCCCATCTGGCCGAGTGAGGTGTCCTTTACAGTTTAGGCAGAGGGTCAGAGCACAAATGTATCACCCAAATTTGATTTAGATTGGTCATTGAGAAGCCTGTGAAATGCCTGCTTGATTTTGATTGGCTGATGGCGGCCACTCTTTAAGGAATAATTACTGCCATTGTAGGTGACTGACCACAGGCTGCTTCCTAGTACATATCTACCAAATTTCAGTTAGATTGGCAAAGGCAGTCAGGAGATATTGCCAGTTTTTAGTTGTAGCGCCCCCTATTGACGAAATGCGGCCCGCCTCGGACCGTGTCCCCAGAATGGTGTAGGGAGGTAGCATTTCAAATTTGGTCAAGGTAGGCCAAGGCACGGCCAAGTTATAGCCGTCAGACCAAAACGGGCCAAATTTGGACATTGTTTGGGCGTGGCTAATGGCCGTAGGATATAAAAATGTCTGAATTTTGTGGATAATTCTTGATCAGCAGAGAATTCTGATTCGTCTGACACCTCATTTGTCTGATTTGGTAGGACAAGCCAGGACTTTAAGGAAAAAGTAGGATTGGCAAATTATGCAAATTAGCAAAAAATCTAAGTAGGCGGAGCTTCATAGTCCAAATGGCAAGTTGGTAGGGCTTTGCTGTCTGTATATGTAGAACAAAGAATTTCGATTGTAGGTCTAACAGGACAGGAGATATCGACCGAAACGTGTTGGGGGGCGCTAAGGCGCCCCCATCTGGCTGGCAGGACTGGGTAGGACAACCTGAGTAGTGGGTAGGAATTGACATCATCTGACCAAGTTTGGTTGGTCTAGCTCTTACAGTTTAGGCTGTACATTCAGTTTTAGGGCAGAAAAATAATAATAAAGATAACTGCAAGCAGTGACAATCGGGTCCAAAGCAAATGGGCAGAAGCAATGAATAGTAATGAAGTGAATGGCATAAAATTAGAAGTTCACTAATTATTGTAAATGAAGTACAGACTGTAATTGATTAGCAATGCATTTAAATTGGCAGAAAATAGGAAATGCTTCTATGAGATGATACCTAACATTTAAACATTACCATGGAAATGTTTATCAAGGTACGATGAAGGGAAAATGGTAGATGAGAAACCGAAGGGAAATGTGGTGACTAGCTGTTTGAGAAATATTGCAATTGCTGCAGTGTACACAGGATGAAGTAATATTGAAGTTTGATAGATTTCTAAAAGTGAAATGGCAGTAATATATAAGCAGATAAATAATATGGACTTAGATGAAGGGAAAGGTGATTCATATTTAAATGTTTAAATAAACAATAAGGAGATGTCAGCTGCATTAACCAAGGTTGTTAGACATATTACAACAGTGGCTAAATTGTAAATGAAGTATAGACTGTAACTGATGGCCAATGCATAGAAATCGTCAGAAATAAGGAACATGGTAGATGAGAAAGAACGGACATGTGGTGACCAGCTTTTGGGAAAAATTGAAATTGCTGTAGTGTACATCACTGAAGTTTGATAGATTTCTAAAAGTCAAATGGCAGGAAAATGAAAGTAATTTTATAATATTGACTGAGATGAAGGGAAAGTTGATTAATATTTAAATATTTGATGACAGATAAATAATTTTCAGCTGCATTAACTAAGGTTGATCTTAGACATATTATGACAGTAGCTAAATTGTAAATGAAGTACAGACTGTAACTGATGGCCAATTAATTTAAATAGTCAGAGAATAGGAAATGATACTATGAGATGATGATACGTAACATTTTAACATTACCGTAGAAATGTTCATCAAGGTACGATAAAGGGAAAATGGTAGATGAGAAACAGAAGGGAAATGTGGTGACTAGCTGTTCAAAGAAATGGCAATTGCTGCAGTGTACATCACTGAAGTTTGATAGATTTCTAAAAGGTAAATGCCAGGAATATATAAGCAAATTAAAAACATAGACTTAGATGAAGGGAAAGTTGATTAATATTTTAATGTTTAAATAAACAATAAGGAGATGTCAGCTGCATTAACACAGTTTTAGACATATTTCGACAGTGGCAGTAGCGCCCCCGTTTAACCGAATGTCAGCAAAGTTTGATGGTCTATTCGTAGTCCAGTGCTATAGAAGTCAGTCAAATTTTATGAGAATTAGATGAAGTATGAATGAGATTTAGCAGACTAAACAAATTCGGAATGGAAATAGTGTTGCTAGCAGGTGCAGTTAGCACATTTGATAAATGGTAGCATGCAGTCCCTGGTGTGGCAGCTTGACTACTGCCATTAGCAGAAGCAGCCTTAGTACAACAATATATGATATAATAAAGAACCTTTTGGTGAAGTGCCTCAGCCCAAAAGAATGTGTGGTTTGTGTCAGATGATCTAAGTAGACAGTAAAAATAGGCACCTGCATACCTAATATTTTAAGTCTAGATCATACAAGTTAAGCTTACTTTATAGTACCTCAGTGAACAAATGCTGTCTTGTATATTTAAAAAACAACAGTGGCTTACTACATTTGTAAAGTATTCTTCTAGACATGAGAAGCCCTGAAATAATTTAATGGCATTAATGAAATAGAGGACGAACTCCACCTGCTGGCGAATCTATAAAAAAAAATCTAAAAATGTGCAATATAAATAGAGCACCATCTCCACCTACTGGCCAATTTAATACAAAAAAGCGAAAAGTCTGCAATATATAATGCCTGGCTTATAAATAAAATCTGATAATTTTCTATAAGTCAAATAGCAGAAAAATGAAAGGAGCTTAAAAATATGGACTGAGGTGAAGGGAAAGTTAATTACTTGAAACTATTATGAAGGATATTTCAGCTGAATTACCCAAGGTAGGTATTAGACATACTAGGACAGTGGCTGTACTGCTCCAGATTGACTGATCGCCACCAAACTTGGAAGATCTGTCTGTAGTCCAGACTTACAGAAGTGAATCAAATTTTGGAAGGATCGGATGAAGCATGCCTGAGATTTAGCTGTTTGAATGAAATGGGAATGGAAATGTTGTGGCCAGCAGGTGGAGTCAGCGCTCCATTTTAGAAAAGATATTAAATGCTTTCTGACCTTCTCATTTGTAAATGAAGTCTGATAATGTTGTATAAGGCAAATTGGTGAAAAATTAAAGGAAATTAAAAATATGGACTCAGCTGAAGGGAAAGGTAACAACTATTTGAAGATTTCATGAGGAATAAGGACATTTCAGCTGAATCTGCTAAGGTGGGTCTTACACATATATGGACAGTGGCTGTCACGCCCCCATTTGACCGATCGGCACCAAATTTGCAGGGTCTGTCTGAGGTGCAGTGCTACATTAGTGGGTCAAATTTGGTGATGATCAGATGAAGTATGCCTCTGATTTAGCTGTTTCATTGAAATGATCATGGAAATGCTGTAGGTTCAGTGTGGCTGGTGGCTATACTGTACAGGCAAGTGAAGTTATCTTTATAAATTATACATATGGGCAGTGTCCTGATTTTTCTACTACCAGATTGACCTACTTAGGCTGGACATTGCAGTAGTTACAGTAATATGTTATTAATTAAGTTTTTAAATATGACAAGGGAATGCAAATGACTATCATGGGACATTGCATATTTCTTGATTTGACATGACTCACAGAACTTGCAGGGCAAAAGATTTTAACCAGTAATATGTCACTGGATCAAAAATGAGATAAATGTAAGTTGAGCTGATTTTGCAGTTTATACAGTGATGTTATATTGCTGTAGCGCCCCCGTTTGACTGATCGGCACCAAATTTGGAGGGCCCTTCTCCAGTAATATCCTACATTATATATTTAAGTTTGATGATGATTGGTTGAGGCAGGCCTGAGATATAGCTGTCTGATTGAAATGGGTGTGGCACCACTATGGTTTGGGTGTGGCTGGTGGCCATACCTCATGGAAAGTTTATGATTTTTTTAATAATTTCATATAGGGACTGTCTCCTGATTTAAATGATACCAGATTTGTGTAGGTTTGGTGAAAATCCTAGGAGGATAAGAAAAAGTACTGTTTTAAGACTTTTACAAAATAGGCAAAAATGGCAAGAGATATGATGAAGTTCTTTATAACATTAAATTTGTCATGAGCTAGTGGATAGCTTAAGCAACAATTGTCAATTTTATAATTAACAGTCCAGGAGAAATAGGCAGAAATGTGCTGTAGCGCCCCCATATGGCAGACTGACATGTCCTTTACAGGGTGGGCTCAGGGTCAGAATACAAATGTATAAGCCAAATTTGGTTTGGATTGCTCATTGTTTAGCTGGTCAAATGGCTGCTTGATTTTGATTGGCTAATGGTGGCCAGGATTTTACAACTAATGACTGCCATTTTACTTCTCTGACCTCAGGCTTGTACATAGTACATATCTGCCAAATTTCAATTAGATTGGTTAAGGCAGTCAGGAGATATTGGCAGTTATTAGTTGTAGCGCCCCCTATTGACGAAATGTGGGCCGCATTGTATGTTGACCTCATAATAGAGCAGGGAGGTTGGATTGTAAGTTTGGTTCAGGTAGGCTAAGGTATGGAGAAGTTATAGCATTCAGACTGAAATAGGCCAAATTTAGGTGGGATTTGGGCATGGCTAGTGGCCATAAAATAGACAAATGTCAGACTTTCTTGAATCTATTTTGATCAGCTAAGTGGACTGATCGGTTTGACACCTCATTTGTCTGATTTGGTCCAATATTGTAGGACTTGAAGGCAGAAGTCAGTTTCACAAATTATGCAAATTAGCAAAAAATCTAAGTAGGCGGAGCTTCATAGTCCAAATAGCCAGTTGGTAGAGCAAAGCTGTCTGTATCAGCAGAAAAAATAATTTCAATTATAGGACTAATAGGACAGGAGCTATGGACTGAAACGCGTTGGGGGGCGCTAGAGCGCCCCCATCTGGCTGACAGGCCTGGGTCAGAGAATCTGAGTAGCGGGTAGGAATTGACATCATATTACCAAGTTTGGTTGGTCTAGCACTTACGGTTTAGGCTGTGCATTCAGTTTTAGGGCGCGAAAAATAATAATAATAATAATAAAAGAGAAAAATCCTAAGAAAAACAATAATGGTCCATAAGGACTTCGTCCTTTGGACCCTTAACTAGAAACTGCAGGCAGTTACTGAAGGGTCCAAAGGGTATGACAAGTAGGACAGGTAGGACAGGTAGGACAACAGATGGTTTGAGTAGAAGGTAGAAATCAGGATGGAGATTGTTGAGTGTCCGTCTAACAGGTCAGGAAATGTAGGACAGAATGTAGGACCCTGTGGTGTAGTGCCTGAACCTGACTGAATGCAATGTTTTGGTGAGATAGTCTGAGTAGTAGGTAGAAATCAGGATATAGACTAGTTAGTATCGGTCTAACAGGTCAGCAAATGCAGGACAGAATGTAGAACCCTGTGGTGGAGTGCCTTAGCCTGACTTAATACATGTTTTGGGTCAGATGGCCTGACTAGTTGGTAGATTTAGGGACCTTCATACCTGGTCTGGTAAGTGTAGATATTACATAGTTGCTTTTTTATACTGCCTGTGTAAACATAGGCTGTGTTGCATATTCTTAACAAAGTGCTGAGTTGCGGGAGTGTGACATGTAACAGCAGTAATATCATGCTGTATGCTATTCTAGGATGTATATTTAGACAGGAGAAAGGCTAAAAGTATTGAAGGCATTATTGAAATGGAGCGCTGACTCCACCTGCTGGCCAATTTATTATAAAATTGTAATTGCTGTAGTGTACACAGCCTGAAGAAAGATTAAAGTTTGAAAGATTTGTAAAAGTCAAATGGCAGGAGAATATAAGCAGATTAAAAATATGGACTTAGATGAAGGGAAAGGTGATTAATATTTTAATTTTTAAATAAACAATAAGCAGATTTCAGCTGCATTAACCAAGGTTGGTCTTAGACATATTATGACAGTGGCTGTAGTGCCCCCGTTTGACTGATTGCCACCAAACTTGGAAGGTCTTTTGCAGCTTGGCTGAGGCAGTCTAGTAACACAGCCGTGCATCAAATTTTGTGAGGATTGGATGAAGCATGCCAGAGATATAGCTATTTGAATGAAATAGGCATGGAAACAGTGTGGCCAGCAGGTGGAGTCAGCGCTCCATTTTAGAAATTGTATTCAATACTTTCAGGCCTTCTTATGTGTAAATTAAGTCTGATAATGTTCTATGAGGCAAATTGGTGAAAAATGAAAGTGAATAAAAAATATGGACTCAGGTGAAGGGAAAGGTAACAATTCTTTCAAGGTTTTATGAGAAATAAGGACATTTCAGCTGAATTTGCTAAGGTGGGTCTTAGACATATATGGACAGTGGCTGTAGCGCCCCTGTTTGACCGATTGGCACCAATATTGGAGGGTCTGTCTGAGGTCCCTTACTACATTAGGCCGTCAAATTTGATGAGGATTGGCTGAAGCACGGCTGAGATTTAGATGGTTGATTGAAATGAGCATGGATATGGTGCAGGTTTGTTGTAGCTGGTGGCCATAGCATACAGGTCAAGATATTTTTATGAATTATCCATAAGGGCAATGTCCTGATTGATGTACTACCAGAATGACCTACTTGGGCTGGATATTGTAGAAGTTACAGTAATATGTTATTTATTAAGTTATTAAACATCACAAGGGAATGAAAATGACTATCATTGGGCATTGCATATGTCTTGATTTGGCATGACTCACAGAACTGGCAGTACAAAATATTTTAACCAGTAATATGTCACTAGAACAGAAATGAGATAAATGTAAGTTGAACTGATTTTCAAGGTTTATACAGACATGTTATATTGTTGTAGCGCCCCCGTTTGACCGATCGGCACCAAATTTGGAGGGCCCTTCCGGACTACTATTCTACAGGATATATTAAAGTTTGGTGATGATTGGCTGAGGCAGGCCTGAGATATAGCTGTCTGATTGAATTGGGCATGGCACCTGTATGGTTTGTGTGTGGCTGGTGACTATACCTCATGGAAAGTTTATGATTTTTTTATGAATTATTTATTATGACTGTCTCCTGATTTAAATGATACCAGATTTGTGTAGGTTTGGTGAAAATCCTAGGAGGTTAACGAAATGTCTTGTTTTCAGACCAATATGAATTATGCAAAAACGCAAAGATGCAGAAGCAAGTTCTACATGTTGTTTGATTTGGCATGTCGTACTTAATTGACCGGGCAACAATTAGACTGCCATAACAGGATGGAGATTTAGCGTAGCTCTAATGTGACAGGAGATGTAGGGCAAACCGTAGAGGAGGATACTAAAAAGTCAGACAGAACTACAGGTCAGCAGATGTCAGACAGAACAGAACTTGTTTAGGTCAGATGGTTTGAGTAGAAGGTAGAAATCATGATGTAGATTGTTGAGTGTCGGTCTAACAGGTCAGGAAATGTAGGACAGAATGTAGAACCCTGTGGTGTAGTGCCTGAACCTGACTGAATGCATTGTTTTGGTCAGATGGTCTCAGTAGTAGGTAGAAATCAGGATATAGATTAGTTAGTATCGGTCTAACAGGTCAGCAAATGTAGGACAGAATGTAGAACCCTGTGGTGGAGTGCCTTAGCCTGACTGAATGCATGGTTTGGGTCAGATGGCCTGACTAGTTGGTAGATTTAGGGACCTTCATACCTGGTCTGGTAAGTCTAGATATTACAGAGTTTTCTTTTTTATACTGCCTGTGTAAACATAGGCTGTGTTGCATATTCTTAACAAAGTGCTGAGTTGCGTATTGTGACATGTAACAGCAGTAATATCATGCTGTATCATATTCTAGGTTATACATTTAGACAGGAGAAAGGCTAAAAGTATTGAAGGCATTATTGAAATGGAGCGCTGACTCCACCTGCTGGCCAATTTATTATAAAATTGTAATTGCTGCAGTGTACACAGCCTGAAGAAAGATTGAAGTTTGAAAGATTTGTAAAAGTCAAATGGCAGGAAAATATAAGCAGATTAAAAATATGGACTTAGATGAAGGGAAAGGTGATTAATTTTTTAATTTTTAAATAAACGATAAGCAGATTTCAGCTGCATTAACCAAGGTTGGTCTTAGACATATTAGGACAGTGGCTGTAGTGCCCCCGTTTGACCGATTGCCACCAAACTTGGAAGGTCTTTCTGAAGTCTAGTAACACAGATGTGCGTCAAATTTTGTGAGGATTGGATGAAGCATGCCAGAGATATAGCTATTTTAATAAAATGGGCATGGAAACAGTGTGGCCAGCAGGTGGAGTCAGCGCTCCATTTTAGAAATTGTATTCAATACTTTCAGGCCTTCTTATGTGTAAATTAAGTCTGATAATGTTCTATGAGGCAAATCGGTGAAAAATGAAAGTGAATAAGAAATATGGACTCAGGTGAAGGGAAAGGTAACAATTCTTTCAAGGTTTTATGAGAAATAAGGACATTTCAGCTGAATTTGCTAAGGTGGGTCTTAGAAATATATGGACAGTGGCTGTAGCGCCCCCATTTGACCGATTGGAACCAAAATTGGAGGGTCTGTCTGAGGTCCCTTACTACATTAGGCCGTCAAATTTGATGAGGATTGGCTGAAGCACAGCTGAGCTTTAGATGGTTGATTGAAATGAGCATGGATATGGTGCAGGTTTGTTGTAGCTGGTGGCCATAGCGTACAGGTTAAGATATTTTTATGAATTATCCATAATGGCAATGTCCTGATTGATGTACTACCAGAATGACCTACTTGGGCTGAACATTGTAGAAGTTACAGTAATATGTTATTTATTAAGTTTTTAAACATCACAAGGGAATGAAAATGACTATCATTGGGCATTGCATATGTCTTGATTTGGCATGACTCACAGAACTGGCAGTACAAAATATTTTAACCAGTAACATGTCACTAGAACAGAAATGAGATAAATGTAAGTTGAACTGATTTTCAAGGTTTATACAGACATGTTATGTTGTTGTAGCGCCCCCGTTTGACCGATCGGCACCAAATTTGGAGGGCCCTTCCGGACTACTATTCTACAGGATATATTAAAGTTTGGTGATGATTGGCTGAGGCAGGCCTGAGATATAGCTGTCTGATTGAATTGGGCATGGCACCTGTATGGTTTGTGTGTGGCTGGTGACTATACCTCATGGAAAGTTTATGATTTTTTTATGAATTATTTATTATGACTGTCTCCTGATTTAAATGATACCAGATTTGTGTAGGTTTGGTGAAAATCCTAGGAGGTTAACGAAATGTCTTGTTTTCAGACCAATATGAATTATGCAAAAACGCAAAGATGCAGAAGCAAGTTCTACATGTTGTTTGATTTGGCATGTCGTACTGAATTGACCTGGCAAGAAATGTCGATTGTAGGCTTCACCGTTCTCGAGAAATAGGCAGAAATGCAAAAGTTGTCACTGTTGCGCCCCCATCTGGCCGAGTGAGGTGTCCTTTACAGTTTAGGCAGAGGGTCAGAGCACAAATGTATCACCCAAATTTGATTTAGATTGGTCATTGAGAAGCCTGTGAAATGCCTGCTTGATTTTGATTGGCTGATGGCGGCCACTCTTTAAGGAATAATTACTGCCATTGTAGGTGACTGACCACAGGCTGCTTCCTAGTACATATCTACCAAATTTCAGTTAGATTGGCAAAGGCAGTCAGGAGATATTGCCAGTTTTTAGTTGTAGCGCCCCCTATTGACGAAATGCGGCCCGCCTCGGACCGTGTCCCCAGAATGGTGTAGGGAGGTAGCATTTCAAATTTGGTCAAGGTAGGCCAAGGCACGGCCAAGTTATAGCCGTCAGACCAAAACGGGCCAAATTTGGACATTGTTTGGGCGTGGCTAATGGCCGTAGGATATAAAAATGTCTGAATTTTGTGGATAATTCTTGATCAGCAGAGAATTCTGATTCGTCTGACACCTCATTTGTCTGATTTGGTAGGACAAGCCAGGACTTTAAGGAAAAAGTAGGATTGGCAAATTATGCAAATTAGCAAAAAATCTAAGTAGGCGGAGCTTCATAGTCCAAATGGCAAGTTGGTAGGGCTTTGCTGTCTGTATATGTAGAACAAAGAATTTCGATTGTAGGTCTAACAGGACAGGAGATATCGACCGAAACGTGTTGGGGGGCGCTAAGGCGCCCCCATCTGGCTGGCAGGACTGGGTAGGACAACCTGAGTAGTGGGTAGGAATTGACATCATCTGACCAAGTTTGGTTGGTCTAGCTCTTACAGTTTAGGCTGTACATTCAGTTTTAGGGCAGAAAAATAATAATAATAATAATAATAATAATAATCCTAAGAAAAACAATAATGGTCCATAAGGACTTCGTCCTTTGGACCCTTAACTAGAAACTGCAGGCAGTTACTGAAGGGTCCAAAGGGTATGACAAGTAGGACAGGTAGGACAGGTAGGACAACAGATGGTTTGAGTAGAAGGTAGAAATCAGGATGGAGATTGTTGAGTGTCCGTCTAACAGGTCAGGAAATGTAGGACAGAATGTAGGACCCTGTGGTGTAGTGCCTGAACCTGACTGAATGTAATGTTTTGGTGAGATAGTCTGAGTAGTAGGTAGAAATCAGGATATAGACTAGTTAGTATCGGTCTAACAGGTCAGCAAATGCAGGACAGAATGTAGAACCCTGTGGTGGAGTGCCTTAGCCTGACTTAATACATGTTTTGGGTCAGATGGCCTGACTAGTTGGTAGATTTAGGGACCTTCATACCTGGTCTGGTAAGTGTAGATATTACATAGTTGCTTTTTTATACTGCCTGTGTAAACATAGGCTGTGTTGCATATTCTTAACAAAGTGCTGAGTTGCGGGAGTGTGACATGTAACAGCAGTAATATCATGCTGTATGCTATTCTAGGATGTATATTTAGACAGGAGAAAGGCTAAAAGTATTGAAGGCATTATTGAAATGGAGCGCTGACTCCACCTGCTGGCCAATTTATTATAAAATTGTAATTGCTGTAGTGTACACAGCCTGAAGAAAGATTAAAGTTTGAAAGATTTGTAAAAGTCAAATGGCAGGAGAATATAAGCAGATTAAAAATATGGACTTAGATGAAGGTTAAGGTGATTAATATTTTAATTTTTAAATAAACAATAAGCAGATTTCAGCTGCATTAACCAAGGTTGGTCTTAGACATATTATGACAGTGGCTGTAGTGCCCCCGTTTGACTGATTGCCACCAAACTTGGAAGGTCTTTTGCAGCTTGGCTGAGGCAGTCTAGTAACACAGCCGTGCATCAAATTTTGTGAGGATTGGATGAAGCATGCCAGAGATATAGCTATTTGAATGAAATAGGCATGGAAACAGTGTGGCCAGCAGGTGGAGTCAGCGCTCCATTTTAGAAATTGTATTCAATACTTTCAGGCCTTCTTATGTGTAAATTAAGTCTGATAATGTTCTATGAGGCAAATTGGTGAAAAATGAAAGTGAATAAAAAATATGGACTCAGGTGAAGGGAAAGGTAACAATTCTTTCAAGGTTTTATGAGAAATAAGGACATTTCAGCTGAATTTGCTAAGGTGGGTCTTAGACATATATGGACAGTGGCTGTAGCGCCCCTGTTTGACCGATTGGCACCAATATTGGAGGGTCTGTCTGAGGTCCCTTACTACATTAGGCCGTCAAATTTGATGAGGATTGGCTGAAGCACGGCTGAGATTCAGATGGTTGATTGAAATGAGCATGGATATGGTGCAGGTTTGTTGTAGCTGGTGGCCATAGCATACAGGTCAAGATATTTTTATGAATTATCCATAAGGGCAATGTCCTGATTGATGTACTACCAGAATGACCTACTTGGGCTGGATATTGTAGAAGTTACAGTAATATGTTATTTATTAAGTTATTAAACATCACAAGGGAATGAAAATGACTATCATTGGGCATTGCATATGTCTTGATTTGGCATGACTCACAGAACTGGCAGTACAAAATATTTTAACCAGTAATATGTCACTAGAACAGAAATGAGATAAATGTAAGTTGAACTGATTTTCAAGGTTTATACAGACATGTTATATTGTTGTAGCGCCCCCGTTTGACCGATCGGCACCAAATTTGGAGGGCCCTTCCGGACTACTATTCTACAGGATATATTAAAGTTTGGTGATGATTGGCTGAGGCAGGCCTGAGATATAGCTGTCTGATTGAATTGGGCATGGCACCTGTATGGTTTGTGTGTGGCTGGTGACTATACCTCATGGAAAGTTTATGATTTTTTTATGAATTATTTATTATGACTGTCTCCTGATTTAAATGATACCAGATTTGTGTAGGTTTGGTGAAAATCCTAGGAGGTTAACGAAATGTCTTGTTTTCAGACCAATATGAATTATGCAAAAACGCAAAGATGCAGAAGCAAGTTCTACATGTTGTTTGATTTGGCATGTCGTACTTAATTGACCGGGCAACAATTAGACTGCCATAACAGGATGGAGATTTAGCGTAGCTCTAATGTGACAGGAGATGTAGGGCAAACCGTAGAGGAGGATACTAAAAAGTCAGACAGAACTACAGGTCAGCAGATGTCAGACAGAACAGAACTTGTTTAGGTCAGATGGTTTGAGTAGAAGGTAGAAATCATGATGTAGATTGTTGAGTGTCGGTCTAACAGGTCAGGAAATGTAGGACAGAATGTAGAACCCTGTGGTGTAGTGCCTGAACCTGACTGAATGCATTGTTTTGGTCAGATGGTCTCAGTAGTAGGTAGAAATCAGGATATAGATTAGTTAGTATCGGTCTAACAGGTCAGCAAATGTAGGACAGAATGTAGAACCCTGTGGTGGAGTGCCTTAGCCTGACTGAATGCATGGTTTGGGTCAGATGGCCTGACTAGTTGGTAGATTTAGGGACCTTCATACCTGGTCTGGTAAGTCTAGATATTACAGTTTTCTTTTTTATACTGCCTGTGTAAACATAGGCTGTGTTGCATATTCTTAACAAAGTGCTGAGTTGCGTATTGTGACATGTAACAGCAGTAATATCATGCTGTATCATATTCTAGGTTATACATTTAGACAGGAGAAAGGCTAAAAGTATTGAAGGCATTATTGAAATGGAGCGCTGACTCCACCTGCTGGCCAATTTATTATAAAATTGTAATTGCTGCAGTGTACACAGCCTGAAGAAAGATTGAAGTTTGAAAGATTTGTAAAAGTCAAATGGCAGGAAAATATAAGCAGATTAAAAATATGGACTTAGATGAAGGGAAAGGTGATTAATTTTTTAATTTTTAAATAAACGATAAGCAGATTTCAGCTGCATTAACCAAGGTTGGTCTTAGACATATTAGGACAGTGGCTGTAGTGCCCCCGTTTGACCGATTGCCACCAAACTTGGAAGGTCTTTCTGAAGTCTAGTAACACAGATGTGCGTCAAATTTTGTGAGGATTGGATGAAGCATGCCAGAGATATAGCTATTTTAATGAAATGGGCATGGAAACAGTGTGGCCAGCAGGTGGAGTCAGCGCTCCATTTTAGAAATTGTATTCAATACTTTCAGGCCTTCTTATGTGTAAATTAAGTCTGATAATGTTCTATGAGGCAAATCGGTGAAAAATGAAAGTGAATAAGAAATATGGACTCAGGTGAAGGGAAAGGTAACAATTCTTTCAAGGTTTTATGAGAAATAAGGACATTTCAGCTGAATTTGCTAAGGTGGGTCTTAGAAATATATGGACAGTGGCTGTAGCGCCCCCATTTGACCGATTGGAACCAAAATTGGAGGGTCTGTCTGAGGTCCCTTACTACATTAGGCCGTCAAATTTGATGAGGATTGGCTGAAGCACAGCTGAGCTTTAGATGGTTGATTGAAATGAGCATGGATATGGTGCAGGTTTGTTGTAGCTGGTGGCCATAGCGTACAGGTTAAGATATTTTTATGAATTATCCATAATGGCAATGTCCTGATTGATGTACTACCAGAATGACCTACTTGGGCTGAACATTGTAGAAGTTACAGTAATATGTTATTTATTAAGTTTTTAAACATCACAAGGGAATGAAAATGACTATCATTGGGCATTGCATATGTCTTGATTTGGCATGACTCACAGAACTGGCAGTACAAAATATTTTAACCAGTAACATGTCACTAGAACAGAAATGAGATAAATGTAAGTTGAACTGATTTTCAAGGTTTATACAGACATGTTATGTTGTTGTAGCGCCCCCGTTTGACCGATCGGCACCAAATTTGGAGGGCCCTTCCGGACTACTATTCTACAGGATATATTAAAGTTTGGTGATGATTGGCTGAGGCAGGCCTGAGATATAGCTGTCTGATTGAATTGGGCATGGCACCTGTATGGTTTGTGTGTGGCTGGTGACTATACCTCATGGAAAGTTTATGATTTTTTTTATGAATTATTTATTATGACTGTCTCCTGATTTAAATGATACCAGATTTGTGTAGGTTTGGTGAAAATCCTAGGAGGTTAACGAAATGTCTTGTTTTCAGACCAATATGAATTATGCAAAAACGCAAAGATGCAGAAGCAAGTTCTACATGTTGTTTGATTTGGCATGTCGTACTGAATTGACCTGGCAAGAAATGTCGATTGTAGGCTTCACCGTTCTCGAGAAATAGGCAGAAATGCAAAAGTTGTCACTGTTGCGCCCCCATCTGGCCGAGTGAGGTGTCCTTTACAGTTTAGGCAGAGGGTCAGAGCACAAATGTATCACCCAAATTTGATTTAGATTGGTCATTGAGAAGCCTGTGAAATGCCTGCTTGATTTTGATTGGCTGATGGCGGCCACTCTTTAAGGAATAATTACTGCCATTGTAGGTGACTGACCACAGGCTGCTTCCTAGTACATATCTACCAAATTTCAGTTAGATTGGCAAAGGCAGTCAGGAGATATTGCCAGTTTTTAGTTGTAGCGCCCCCTATTGACGAAATGCGGCCCGCCTCGGACCGTGTCCCCAGAATGGTGTAGGGAGGTAGCATTTCAAATTTGGTCAAGGTAGGCCAAGGCACGGCCAAGTTATAGCCGTCAGACCAAAACGGGCCAAATTTGGACATTGTTTGGGCGTGGCTAATGGCCGTAGGATATAAAAATGTCTGAATTTTGTGGATAATTCTTGATCAGCAGAGAATTCTGATTCGTCTGACACCTCATTTGTCTGATTTGGTAGGACAAGCCAGGACTTTAAGGAAAAAGTAGGATTGGCAAATTATGCAAATTAGCAAAAAATCTAAGTAGGCGGAGCTTCATAGTCCAAATGGCAAGTTGGTAGGGCTTTGCTGTCTGTATATGTAGAACAAAGAATTTCGATTGTAGGTCTAACAGGACAGGAGATATCGACCGAAACGTGTTGGGGGGCGCTAAGGCGCCCCCATCTGGCTGGCAGGACTGGGTAGGACAACCTGAGTAGTGGGTAGGAATTGACATCATCTGACCAAGTTTGGTTGGTCTAGCTCTTACAGTTTAGGCTGTACATTCAGTTTTAGGGCAGAAAAATAATAATAACTAGAAACTGCAGGCAGTTACTGAAGGGTCCAAAGGGTATGACAAGTAGGACAGGTAGGACAGGTAGGACAACAGATGGTTTGAGTAGAAGGTAGAAATCAGGATGGAGATTGTTGAGTGTCCGTCTAACAGGTCAGGAAATGTAGGACAGAATGTAGGACCCTGTGGTGTAGTGCCTGAACCTGACTGAATGTAATGTTTTGGTGAGATAGTCTGAGTAGTAGGTAGAAATCAGGATATAGACTAGTTAGTATCGGTCTAACAGGTCAGCAAATGCAGGACAGAATGTAGAACCCTGTGGTGGAGTGCCTTAGCCTGACTTAATACATGTTTTGGGTCAGATGGCCTGACTAGTTGGTAGATTTAGGGACCTTCATACCTGGTCTGGTAAGTGTAGATATTACATAGTTGCTTTTTTATACTGCCTGTGTAAACATAGGCTGTGTTGCATATTCTTAACAAAGTGCTGAGTTGCGGGAGTGTGACATGTAACAGCAGTAATATCATGCTGTATGCTATTCTAGGATGTATATTTAGACAGGAGAAAGGCTAAAAGTATTGAAGGCATTATTGAAATGGAGCGCTGACTCCACCTGCTGGCCAATTTATTATAAAATTGTAATTGCTGTAGTGTACACAGCCTGAAGAAAGATTAAAGTTTGAAAGATTTGTAAAAGTCAAATGGCAGGAGAATATAAGCAGATTAAAAATATGGACTTAGATGAAGGTTAAGGTGATTAATATTTTAATTTTTAAATAAACAATAAGCAGATTTCAGCTGCATTAACCAAGGTTGGTCTTAGACATATTATGACAGTGGCTGTAGTGCCCCCGTTTGACTGATTGCCACCAAACTTGGAAGGTCTTTTGCAGCTTGGCTGAGGCAGTCTAGTAACACAGCCGTGCATCAAATTTTGTGAGGATTGGATGAAGCATGCCAGAGATATAGCTATTTGAATGAAATAGGCATGGAAACAGTGTGGCCAGCAGGTGGAGTCAGCGCTCCATTTTAGAAATTGTATTCAATACTTTCAGGCCTTCTTATGTGTAAATTAAGTCTGATAATGTTCTATGAGGCAAATTGGTGAAAAATGAAAGTGAATAAAAAATATGGACTCAGGTGAAGGGAAAGGTAACAATTCTTTCAAGGTTTTATGAGAAATAAGGACATTTCAGCTGAATTTGCTAAGGTGGGTCTTAGACATATATGGACAGTGGCTGTAGCGCCCCTGTTTGACCGATTGGCACCAATATTGGAGGGTCTGTCTGAGGTCCCTTACTACATTAGGCCGTCAAATTTGATGAGGATTGGCTGAAGCACGGCTGAGATTCAGATGGTTGATTGAAATGAGCATGGATATGGTGCAGGTTTGTTGTAGCTGGTGGCCATAGCATACAGGTCAAGATATTTTTATGAATTATCCATAAGGGCAATGTCCTGATTGATGTACTACCAGAATGACCTACTTGGGCTGGATATTGTAGAAGTTACAGTAATATGTTATTTATTAAGTTATTAAACATCACAAGGGAATGAAAATGACTATCATTGGGCATTGCATATGTCTTGATTTGGCATGACTCACAGAACTGGCAGTACAAAATATTTTAACCAGTAATATGTCACTAGAACAGAAATGAGATAAATGTAAGTTGAACTGATTTTCAAGGTTTATACAGACATGTTATATTGTTGTAGCGCCCCCGTTTGACCGATCGGCACCAAATTTGGAGGGCCCTTCCGGACTACTATTCTACAGGATATATTAAAGTTTGGTGATGATTGGCTGAGGCAGGCCTGAGATATAGCTGTCTGATTGAATTGGGCATGGCACCTGTATGGTTTGTGTGTGGCTGGTGACTATACCTCATGGAAAGTTTATGATTTTTTTATGAATTATTTATTATGACTGTCTCCTGATTTAAATGATACCAGATTTGTGTAGGTTTGGTGAAAATCCTAGGAGGTTAACGAAATGTCTTGTTTTCAGACCAATATGAATTATGCAAAAACGCAAAGATGCAGAAGCAAGTTCTACATGTTGTTTGATTTGGCATGTCGTACTTAATTGACCGGGCAACAATTAGACTGCCATAACAGGATGGAGATTTAGCGTAGCTCTAATGTGACAGGAGATGTAGGGCAAACCGTAGAGGAGGATACTAAAAAGTCAGACAGAACTACAGGTCAGCAGATGTCAGACAGAACAGAACTTGTTTAGGTCAGATGGTTTGAGTAGAAGGTAGAAATCATGATGTAGATTGTTGAGTGTCGGTCTAACAGGTCAGGAAATGTAGGACAGAATGTAGAACCCTGTGGTGTAGTGCCTGAACCTGACTGAATGCATTGTTTTGGTCAGATGGTCTCAGTAGTAGGTAGAAATCAGGATATAGATTAGTTAGTATCGGTCTAACAGGTCAGCAAATGTAGGACAGAATGTAGAACCCTGTGGTGGAGTGCCTTAGCCTGACTGAATGCATGGTTTGGGTCAGATGGCCTGACTAGTTGGTAGATTTAGGGACCTTCATACCTGGTCTGGTAAGTCTAGATATTACAGTTTTCTTTTTTATACTGCCTGTGTAAACATAGGCTGTGTTGCATATTCTTAACAAAGTGCTGAGTTGCGTATTGTGACATGTAACAGCAGTAATATCATGCTGTATCATATTCTAGGTTATACATTTAGACAGGAGAAAGGCTAAAAGTATTGAAGGCATTATTGAAATGGAGCGCTGACTCCACCTGCTGGCCAATTTATTATAAAATTGTAATTGCTGCAGTGTACACAGCCTGAAGAAAGATTGAAGTTTGAAAGATTTGTAAAAGTCAAATGGCAGGAAAATATAAGCAGATTAAAAATATGGACTTAGATGAAGGGAAAGGTGATTAATTTTTTAATTTTTAAATAAACGATAAGCAGATTTCAGCTGCATTAACCAAGGTTGGTCTTAGACATATTAGGACAGTGGCTGTAGTGCCCCCGTTTGACCGATTGCCACCAAACTTGGAAGGTCTTTCTGAAGTCTAGTAACACAGATGTGCGTCAAATTTTGTGAGGATTGGATGAAGCATGCCAGAGATATAGCTATTTTAATGAAATGGGCATGGAAACAGTGTGGCCAGCAGGTGGAGTCAGCGCTCCATTTTAGAAATTGTATTCAATACTTTCAGGCCTTCTTATGTGTAAATTAAGTCTGATAATGTTCTATGAGGCAAATCGGTGAAAAATGAAAGTGAATAAGAAATATGGACTCAGGTGAAGGGAAAGGTAACAATTCTTTCAAGGTTTTATGAGAAATAAGGACATTTCAGCTGAATTTGCTAAGGTGGGTCTTAGAAATATATGGACAGTGGCTGTAGCGCCCCCATTTGACCGATTGGAACCAAAATTGGAGGGTCTGTCTGAGGTCCCTTACTACATTAGGCCGTCAAATTTGATGAGGATTGGCTGAAGCACAGCTGAGCTTTAGATGGTTGATTGAAATGAGCATGGATATGGTGCAGGTTTGTTGTAGCTGGTGGCCATAGCGTACAGGTTAAGATATTTTTATGAATTATCCATAATGGCAATGTCCTGATTGATGTACTACCAGAATGACCTACTTGGGCTGAACATTGTAGAAGTTACAGTAATATGTTATTTATTAAGTTTTTAAACATCACAAGGGAATGAAAATGACTATCATTGGGCATTGCATATGTCTTGATTTGGCATGACTCACAGAACTGGCAGTACAAAATATTTTAACCAGTAACATGTCACTAGAACAGAAATGAGATAAATGTAAGTTGAACTGATTTTCAAGGTTTATACAGACATGTTATGTTGTTGTAGCGCCCCCGTTTGACCGATCGGCACCAAATTTGGAGGGCCCTTCCGGACTACTATTCTACAGGATATATTAAAGTTTGGTGATGATTGGCTGAGGCAGGCCTGAGATATAGCTGTCTGATTGAATTGGGCATGGCACCTGTATGGTTTGTGTGTGGCTGGTGACTATACCTCATGGAAAGTTTATGATTTTTTTTATGAATTATTTATTATGACTGTCTCCTGATTTAAATGATACCAGATTTGTGTAGGTTTGGTGAAAATCCTAGGAGGTTAACGAAATGTCTTGTTTTCAGACCAATATGAATTATGCAAAAACGCAAAGATGCAGAAGCAAGTTCTACATGTTGTTTGATTTGGCATGTCGTACTGAATTGACCTGGCAAGAAATGTCGATTGTAGGCTTCACCGTTCTCGAGAAATAGGCAGAAATGCAAAAGTTGTCACTGTTGCGCCCCCATCTGGCCGAGTGAGGTGTCCTTTACAGTTTAGGCAGAGGGTCAGAGCACAAATGTATCACCCAAATTTGATTTAGATTGGTCATTGAGAAGCCTGTGAAATGCCTGCTTGATTTTGATTGGCTGATGGCGGCCACTCTTTAAGGAATAATTACTGCCATTGTAGGTGACTGACCACAGGCTGCTTCCTAGTACATATCTACCAAATTTCAGTTAGATTGGCAAAGGCAGTCAGGAGATATTGCCAGTTTTTAGTTGTAGCGCCCCCTATTGACGAAATGCGGCCCGCCTCGGACCGTGTCCCCAGAATGGTGTAGGGAGGTAGCATTTCAAATTTGGTCAAGGTAGGCCAAGGCACGGCCAAGTTATAGCCGTCAGACCAAAACGGGCCAAATTTGGACATTGTTTGGGCGTGGCTAATGGCCGTAGGATATAAAAATGTCTGAATTTTGTGGATAATTCTTGATCAGCAGAGAATTCTGATTCGTCTGACACCTCATTTGTCTGATTTGGTAGGACAAGCCAGGACTTTAAGGAAAAAGTAGGATTGGCAAATTATGCAAATTAGCAAAAAATCTAAGTAGGCGGAGCTTCATAGTCCAAATGGCAAGTTGGTAGGGCTTTGCTGTCTGTATATGTAGAACAAAGAATTTCGATTGTAGGTCTAACAGGACAGGAGATATCGACCGAAACGTGTTGGGGGGCGCTAAGGCGCCCCCATCTGGCTGGCAGGACTGGGTAGGACAACCTGAGTAGTGGGTAGGAATTGACATCATCTGACCAAGTTTGGTTGGTCTAGCTCTTACAGTTTAGGCTGTACATTCAGTTTTAGGGCAGAAAAATAATAATAATAATAATAATAATAATAATAATCCTAAGAAAAACAATAATGGTCCATAAGGACTTCGTCCTTTGGACCCTTAATAACTAGAAACTGCAGGCAGTTACTGAAGGGTCCAAAGGGTATGACAAGTAGGACAGGTAGGACAGGTAGGACAACAGATGGTTTGAGTAGAAGGTAGAAATCAGGATGGAGATTGTTGAGTGTCCGTCTAACAGGTCAGGAAATGTAGGACAGAATGTAGGACCCTGTGGTGTAGTGCCTGAACCTGACTGAATGCAATGTTTTGGTGAGATAGTCTGAGTAGTAGGTAGAAATCAGGATATAGACTAGTTAGTATCGGTCTAACAGGTCAGCAAATGCAGGACAGAATGTAGAACCCTGTGGTGGAGTGCCTTAGCCTGACTTAATACATGTTTTGGGTCAGATGGCCTGACTAGTTGGTAGATTTAGGGACCTTCATACCTGGTCTGGTAAGTGTAGATATTACATAGTTGCTTTTTTATACTGCCTGTGTAAACATAGGCTGTGTTGCATATTCTTAACAAAGTGCTGAGTTGCGGGAGTGTGACATGTAACAGCAGTAATATCATGCTGTATGCTATTCTAGGATGTATATTTAGACAGGAGAAAGGCTAAAAGTATTGAAGGCATTATTGAAATGGAGCGCTGACTCCACCTGCTGGCCAATTTATTATAAAATTGTAATTGCTGTAGTGTACACAGCCTGAAGAAAGATTAAAGTTTGAAAGATTTGTAAAAGTCAAATGGCAGGAGAATATAAGCAGATTAAAAATATGGACTTAGATGAAGGGAAAGGTGATTAATATTTTAATTTTTAAATAAACAATAAGCAGATTTCAGCTGCATTAACCAAGGTTGGTCTTAGACATATTATGACAGTGGCTGTAGTGCCCCCGTTTGACTGATTGCCACCAAACTTGGAAGGTCTTTTGCAGCTTGGCTGAGGCAGTCTAGTAACACAGCCGTGCATCAAATTTTGTGAGGATTGGATGAAGCATGCCAGAGATATAGCTATTTGAATGAAATAGGCATGGAAACAGTGTGGCCAGCAGGTGGAGTCAGCGCTCCATTTTAGAAATTGTATTCAATACTTTCAGGCCTTCTTATGTGTAAATTAAGTCTGATAATGTTCTATGAGGCAAATTGGTGAAAAATGAAAGTGAATAAAAAATATGGACTCAGGTGAAGGGAAAGGTAACAATTCTTTCAAGGTTTTATGAGAAATAAGGACATTTCAGCTGAATTTGCTAAGGTGGGTCTTAGACATATATGGACAGTGGCTGTAGCGCCCCTGTTTGACCGATTGGCACCAATATTGGAGGGTCTGTCTGAGGTCCCTTACTACATTAGGCCGTCAAATTTGATGAGGATTGGCTGAAGCACGGCTGAGATTTAGATGGTTGATTGAAATGAGCATGGATATGGTGCAGGTTTGTTGTAGCTGGTGGCCATAGCATACAGGTCAAGATATTTTTATGAATTATCCATAAGGGCAATGTCCTGATTGATGTACTACCAGAATGACCTACTTGGGCTGGATATTGTAGAAGTTACAGTAATATGTTATTTATTAAGTTATTAAACATCACAAGGGAATGAAAATGACTATCATTGGGCATTGCATATGTCTTGATTTGGCATGACTCACAGAACTGGCAGTACAAAATATTTTAACCAGTAATATGTCACTAGAACAGAAATGAGATAAATGTAAGTTGAACTGATTTTCAAGGTTTATACAGACATGTTATATTGTTGTAGCGCCCCCGTTTGACCGATCGGCACCAAATTTGGAGGGCCCTTCCGGACTACTATTCTACAGGATATATTAAAGTTTGGTGATGATTGGCTGAGGCAGGCCTGAGATATAGCTGTCTGATTGAATTGGGCATGGCACCTGTATGGTTTGTGTGTGGCTGGTGACTATACCTCATGGAAAGTTTATGATTTTTTTATGAATTATTTATTATGACTGTCTCCTGATTTAAATGATACCAGATTTGTGTAGGTTTGGTGAAAATCCTAGGAGGTTAACGAAATGTCTTGTTTTCAGACCAATATGAATTATGCAAAAACGCAAAGATGCAGAAGCAAGTTCTACATGTTGTTTGATTTGGCATGTCGTACTTAATTGACCGGGCAACAATTAGACTGCCATAACAGGATGGAGATTTAGCGTAGCTCTAATGTGACAGGAGATGTAGGGCAAACCGTAGAGGAGGATACTAAAAAGTCAGACAGAACTACAGGTCAGCAGATGTCAGACAGAACAGAACTTGTTTAGGTCAGATGGTTTGAGTAGAAGGTAGAAATCATGATGTAGATTGTTGAGTGTCGGTCTAACAGGTCAGGAAATGTAGGACAGAATGTAGAACCCTGTGGTGTAGTGCCTGAACCTGACTGAATGCATTGTTTTGGTCAGATGGTCTCAGTAGTAGGTAGAAATCAGGATATAGATTAGTTAGTATCGGTCTAACAGGTCAGCAAATGTAGGACAGAATGTAGAACCCTGTGGTGGAGTGCCTTAGCCTGACTGAATGCATGGTTTGGGTCAGATGGCCTGACTAGTTGGTAGATTTAGGGACCTTCATACCTGGTCTGGTAAGTCTAGATATTACAGAGTTTTCTTTTTTATACTGCCTGTGTAAACATAGGCTGTGTTGCATATTCTTAACAAAGTGCTGAGTTGCGTATTGTGACATGTAACAGCAGTAATATCATGCTGTATCATATTCTAGGTTATACATTTAGACAGGAGAAAGGCTAAAAGTATTGAAGGCATTATTGAAATGGAGCGCTGACTCCACCTGCTGGCCAATTTATTATAAAATTGTAATTGCTGCAGTGTACACAGCCTGAAGAAAGATTGAAGTTTGAAAGATTTGTAAAAGTCAAATGGCAGGAAAATATAAGCAGATTAAAAATATGGACTTAGATGAAGGGAAAGGTGATTAATTTTTTAATTTTTAAATAAACGATAAGCAGATTTCAGCTGCATTAACCAAGGTTGGTCTTAGACATATTAGGACAGTGGCTGTAGTGCCCCCGTTTGACCGATTGCCACCAAACTTGGAAGGTCTTTCTGAAGTCTAGTAACACAGATGTGCGTCAAATTTTGTGAGGATTGGATGAAGCATGCCAGAGATATAGCTATTTTAATAAAATGGGCATGGAAACAGTGTGGCCAGCAGGTGGAGTCAGCGCTCCATTTTAGAAATTGTATTCAATACTTTCAGGCCTTCTTATGTGTAAATTAAGTCTGATAATGTTCTATGAGGCAAATCGGTGAAAAATGAAAGTGAATAAGAAATATGGACTCAGGTGAAGGGAAAGGTAACAATTCTTTCAAGGTTTTATGAGAAATAAGGACATTTCAGCTGAATTTGCTAAGGTGGGTCTTAGAAATATATGGACAGTGGCTGTAGCGCCCCCATTTGACCGATTGGAACCAAAATTGGAGGGTCTGTCTGAGGTCCCTTACTACATTAGGCCGTCAAATTTGATGAGGATTGGCTGAAGCACAGCTGAGCTTTAGATGGTTGATTGAAATGAGCATGGATATGGTGCAGGTTTGTTGTAGCTGGTGGCCATAGCGTACAGGTTAAGATATTTTTATGAATTATCCATAATGGCAATGTCCTGATTGATGTACTACCAGAATGACCTACTTGGGCTGAACATTGTAGAAGTTACAGTAATATGTTATTTATTAAGTTTTTAAACATCACAAGGGAATGAAAATGACTATCATTGGGCATTGCATATGTCTTGATTTGGCATGACTCACAGAACTGGCAGTACAAAATATTTTAACCAGTAACATGTCACTAGAACAGAAATGAGATAAATGTAAGTTGAACTGATTTTCAAGGTTTATACAGACATGTTATGTTGTTGTAGCGCCCCCGTTTGACCGATCGGCACCAAATTTGGAGGGCCCTTCCGGACTACTATTCTACAGGATATATTAAAGTTTGGTGATGATTGGCTGAGGCAGGCCTGAGATATAGCTGTCTGATTGAATTGGGCATGGCACCTGTATGGTTTGTGTGTGGCTGGTGACTATACCTCATGGAAAGTTTATGATTTTTTTATGAATTATTTATTATGACTGTCTCCTGATTTAAATGATACCAGATTTGTGTAGGTTTGGTGAAAATCCTAGGAGGTTAACGAAATGTCTTGTTTTCAGACCAATATGAATTATGCAAAAACGCAAAGATGCAGAAGCAAGTTCTACATGTTGTTTGATTTGGCATGTCGTACTGAATTGACCTGGCAAGAAATGTCGATTGTAGGCTTCACCGTTCTCGAGAAATAGGCAGAAATGCAAAAGTTGTCACTGTTGCGCCCCCATCTGGCCGAGTGAGGTGTCCTTTACAGTTTAGGCAGAGGGTCAGAGCACAAATGTATCACCCAAATTTGATTTAGATTGGTCATTGAGAAGCCTGTGAAATGCCTGCTTGATTTTGATTGGCTGATGGCGGCCACTCTTTAAGGAATAATTACTGCCATTGTAGGTGACTGACCACAGGCTGCTTCCTAGTACATATCTACCAAATTTCAGTTAGATTGGCAAAGGCAGTCAGGAGATATTGCCAGTTTTTAGTTGTAGCGCCCCCTATTGACGAAATGCGGCCCGCCTCGGACCGTGTCCCCAGAATGGTGTAGGGAGGTAGCATTTCAAATTTGGTCAAGGTAGGCCAAGGCACGGCCAAGTTATAGCCGTCAGACCAAAACGGGCCAAATTTGGACATTGTTTGGGCGTGGCTAATGGCCGTAGGATATAAAAATGTCTGAATTTTGTGGATAATTCTTGATCAGCAGAGAATTCTGATTCGTCTGACACCTCATTTGTCTGATTTGGTAGGACAAGCCAGGACTTTAAGGAAAAAGTAGGATTGGCAAATTATGCAAATTAGCAAAAAATCTAAGTAGGCGGAGCTTCATAGTCCAAATGGCAAGTTGGTAGGGCTTTGCTGTCTGTATATGTAGAACAAAGAATTTCGATTGTAGGTCTAACAGGACAGGAGATATCGACCGAAACGTGTTGGGGGGCGCTAAGGCGCCCCCATCTGGCTGGCAGGACTGGGTAGGACAACCTGAGTAGTGGGTAGGAATTGACATCATCTGACCAAGTTTGGTTGGTCTAGCTCTTACAGTTTAGGCTGTACATTCAGTTTTAGGGCAGAAAAATAATAATAATAATAATAATAATAATCCTAAGAAAAACAATAATGGTCCATAAGGACTTCGTCCTTTGGACCCTTAAATATATGGACAGTGGCTGTAGCGCCCCTGTTTGACCGATTGGCACCAATATTGGAGGGTCTGTCTGAGGTCCCTTACTACATTAGGCCGTCAAATTTGATGAGGATTGGCTGAAGCACGGCTGAGATTCAGATGGTTGATTGAAATGAGCATGGATATGGTGCAGGTTTGTTGTAGCTGGTGGCCATAGCATACAGGTCAAGATATTTTTATGAATTATCCATAAGGGCAATGTCCTGATTGATGTACTACCAGAATGACCTACTTGGGCTGGATATTGTAGAAGTTACAGTAATATGTTATTTATTAAGTTATTAAACATCACAAGGGAATGAAAATGACTAT